>NC_052067.1:89820245-90124049 GCF_015852505.1 Tachyglossus aculeatus
CTCCTTTTCCCTTCTGCCTTGTCCTTGAACTTGGATTTGTAGCCCTGAAGATCCTCACTCTCAGTGCCACAGCATTTTTGTGCACATCTGTAATTTATACTAATGTCTGTCTCTCCCTCTAGACTGCAAGGTCCTTGTGGGCAGGGAACATGTCTACAAATTCTGTTGTACTACACTCTCCCAAATAGGTACAGTGCTCCGCATGCAGTGAGTGCACAATGAATACCATGGATTGACTGATTGGGTTTTGTTCCTACAGGATTCAGTTTTCAGAAACTAGCTGTAGCCTGAATAAATTCCTACTTCATCTTTGGTTTTTTTGATTTCTGTTCCACCTCCAGTAGGAGGCATGAACATTAACCTAAGCCAGCTTGGCCAACAGTAATTTTTTAAAAATAAAATCAATTACTATAAAGCTTTGTTTGATATCACAAGATAGTTACTTAAAATTACTAGATTACCATAAAATGAATTACCCATACCAAAATGATGAAAAACCTATCACTTCAGGTGAGGCATTGTAATTATGAAATAAGTCCTAATTTGAATTAATCAATATCTAAATGTTAAGCTTTTGTTGAAAAAATACACCCGTGGTGATAACAACCAGATTAAATGGGGTTTTAGTTTTATTTCTTTAATTGTAAGGGAGAAAGAATTTAATTTTGGATTATCAGTAGAACCTTGTTATTCTTATCTGGAACTATAAACCACATGTTGCTAAACTCTCATTAAAGCCCTGGTTTTGATCAAAGTGCAAATTTACTCCTGGCTGAACCATGAAGTGCTTTCCATTGAAAGCGTTGTCCATGACGATGTTTTAATTCCTGGATTTTGTTCCGTTTATTTTCCAAGCTGATTTCTCAGAAGAATAAAATGGAAACATTCTAGACAGCATCCTTTTTAAAAAAATTACATAGTCATTGATCCATAAAATGCAGTAACTGACAATCGCTTACTTGGTTATTAACAGGAACTGGCAGAATCCTGCTGAGTTTTCTGGAGTAGAAGGCTCTTGCGGAAGTTTATATAAATGTCTCTGCATCACTAGTCTATAAATCCTAAGTGAGTCAAGGGCTGGGAGTCTGATGTCTTCCTCTCTTGTGTTTCTCTTAAATTGATTGCTGGAATATAGCTTGTGGGTTCATCCGATAGGATTTAATTAAGAGACCTTTATGCCCCTCACTGTTAAAGGTAAATTTCAGGTAAGATATTAGAAACATCAGAAAGAGAATTGGCCTGGGAGACAGAGGACCTGCCTTCCAATCCTGCCTCTGCCACTTGACTACTAGGTGACCTTGGGCGAATCACTTTACGTCTCTGTGCCTCCATTTCCTCATCTGTAAAATTGGAATTCAAGACTTGTTCTTCCTCCAAGTTAGACTGTGAGCACTATGTGGGACAATGACTTGAGTCCGACCTGCTTTTGTTGTAGCTACCCCAATCTTTTCCCTCTCAAGGTCGCACCTGGTGTGTTTTGAGTACTCTACCAGTCTTGGTTATGCGAGGGAGAGTCAAGCAGAAGCCTACCCATTCCATTCCTAGCTTGGGCAGTGGTTAGCGAGTGAAAGGCAATCTGTTACAAATCAAAACTCACCCATGCTGGGCAGCACCGGCATGGGAGAGAATCGAGGGTGGAGACACAAGTTTACTGCATCGAGGAAGGGAATGGTAAACCACTTCCGTATTTTTACCAAGAAAACTCTATGGATACACGCTTGCAAATGAGAGCGGGGCATTCTGAGAGAGATGTGTCCGTGGCGTCGCTATGGGCCGGAAACGACTCAACAGCATAAGACAAGACCAGGCCCCAGTCCTTAGTACAATGCTTGGCACAGAGTAAGCACTTAATAAGTACCACAAATATTATTCTTATTATTAGAAACCAAAGTTAGGGATGGTAAAAGGAATAGAGTTGAGATGTTCTTAGAAAATAAGTCCATTCAATCAATCAATCAACCAATCAATGGTATTTATTGAGTGCTTAATATGTCTAGAGCAATGTACTATTTTGGGGAGAGTACAATACAACGGGGTTGGTAGACATGTTCTCTGCCCACAATGAACTTATGGTCTAGAGGGATGAGAGAAGCAGCTTGGCTCAGTGGCAAGAGCCCAGGCTTGGGAGTCAGAAGGTCATGGATTCTAATCCCAGCTCCACCACTTGTCAGCTGTGTGACTTCGGGCAAGTCACTTCACTTCTCTGGGCCTCAGTTACCTCATCTGTAAAAATGGGGATGAGGACTGTGAGCCCCATGGGGGACAACCTGATTACCTTGTATCTCCCCAAGGGCTTAGAACAGTGCTTGGCATGTAGTAAGTGCTTAATAAATGCCGCCATTATTTTTATTATAAATAATCAGGGGATAAGTTGGGAATGTTAAACGGTCCGTCTATAACCATTCTGATTCATGACAAGGAGGCAACCATTTACATGGCCTCTCCCAGTTTTTTGGTGCACCTGTTGAAGATAGAGTCATGCCCTTGGTAGAAAGAGGATGATGTTATTACTCAATGGAAACATGATATTTTGCAAAATCCCATATTCTCATTACTTGTCATCTCCAAATTTCCAAGTTTTATGGTAAATGAAGAATCCCAACAGAGTCGTGTTTTTAGAGCAAAGTCCACTGATGGTTGAAATCCCATCTGGCGCACACTTGGAGGAGAGGTTGTTGAAGGATAAGAGCCTCAAGCTGAATCAGGAAAGAAGCAATTTGTTTTGGAAGAAGGAAACAGTGATTCAAGGGTGACTCTTTGCAGTCCATTTTTTCCCATTCTTAATAATAGTAATGATGGTATTTGTTAAGCACTTACTCTATGTCAAGCACTGTTCTCAGTACTGAGGTAGACAGAAGCTAATCAGGTTGGATACAGTCCCTGTCCTACGGTCTTAATCACCATTTTTTAGATGAGGTAACTGACACAAAGAGAAGTTAAGTGACTTGCCCAAGGTCACAGGGCAGACATGTGGCAGATCCAGGATTAGAACCCAAGTCTTTCTGACTCCCAGGGCCATGCTCTATCCATTGTGCCATTCTGCTTCCCCTTCCCCTTTTTGAATCTCTCTCAGGGCCAGTTTATTTTGGGGAAATTAAAGGCAAAGCTAAGTAGAATGCTCGAAACTGGATGTTTAATCCTTTCAAATGATTTATTACAAATTCTGGTAAGATGTTACACTGATCTAATGTTGGACTTATGGCCACAAAGACTTATTAAGGAACACAAAGCCATTATGTTGCTCCCTGCTGTGAATTTTTAGATTTACTGTACCTGAGTGAAAGTTCTTTGTGCATTTGGCTCAAGTGCATGAAAATAGCATTAAGCATTTCTGTTTACCACTGACGTTAGGGAAACCACAGAACTGAAAGCACATGGATGTCTTGTGATACAATGCACTTTTGAGGGCAAACTTGATTTTGCTTTGTCCTCCCTCCTGCCCTTCCCAATCTTGGAATTGAAGTGACTTACTGAGAAAGCTGTGGCTAAGGGATGATTCCCTACCCCAGATAACATTCCTACAGGCCCATTCCTATCTGGGGCTATTCTGGGAATATGCTTTGAATCTTAGCTTGACCATACTGTACTGGGAATATTCCAGTCTGGAGTTAACTGGATCGATCTTTAGGGGAAGGACTGATTTTTCCACTGATACCCTCCTTGAGGGTTAAGTGGACTGCAGTCACCAATTGCTATTTTCTGATTTGTTAGCTAATGATTTGTTTGTTTATTTGGTGGTGTGGAAGGAAGCATGGTCTAATGGAAAGGACACAGGGCTAGGAGTTGAGACCTGAGTTCAAATCCCTACTCTGCCATAGGCCTACTGGGTGACTTTGTGCAAGTCACTTAACCTTCTGGGCCTCAATTTCCCCATCTGTGAAATGGGGATAAAATAATTTGTGAACTCCATGTGGTTTCGGGGTTGTGTTCAATCTCATAAACTTGTATCTGCTCCAGCATTTAGCACATAGTAAATTCTTAAAAAATACCAATAAATGTGGGTCACTGGAAACACAGTGTAACAGTTACCGAATAATTGCAGCAAGACACATCTTATCCTTCTTTTCTATGTTGCCCATGTGTCCAGTATAGTGCTTTGCATAGCAGGCACATGATAGTCTTTAGAAATGCTCTTTACAGGACTACAAGTCCTGTCATGATTCATTCATTCATTTATTCAATAGCATTTATTGAGCACTTACTGTGTTTAGAGCACTGTACTAAGTGCTTGGGAAAGTAATTATTCCTGCCCTTAGACTCCAGTATCTTATTTCAGGTGTGAGAACCAATAGGACCAATGGCTAGAACCTAGCTTGGTATGCCCACTTTCTTAATATAAGAGTATTGTTACTGTTACTGTTATTTTAATTAAGTTGGTCACATACTATTTTAAGCACTGGAGTTGAAACAGGTAAATGAAGTTGGACACAATCACTGTCTGACGTGGAGCTTCCAGTCTAAATAGAAGAGAGAACAAGCATTGAGTCACCATTTTACAGTTGAGGAAACTGAGGCATATGGAAGTTAAATGACTTCCCCAAGGTCACCCCGCAAGCAATTGGCAGAACGGTATTAGAACACAGATCCTCTGACTCCAAAGACTGCGCTCTTTCCACAAGGCCAAGGTGCTTCTCAATAAGTATTATGTCCATACGTTACATCTAAATGAGTCAGTTCACAGACCCAAAGAAATCTTAGATGGGCTAAAATCAGCATTGAGATGATTAAAGTTGGGTCAAGATAAAGTTGAGCCTAAATGTCTGTGTTCCTATTTCACATCTGTGTATTTCATGTATAAGTTTGTTTATACCTGTAGGCATTCATTAAACCTACACTGTACATAGTCCTATTTTGTGAATGTAAATAATTGATAGGGCTCTTTATTGTTAATTTCTATTCCATCATTTCAAAGAAAACCCATAATCATCACCATCATTGAAAACAATAAAGCCAAGGAAAAGATCAGAAAGGCAGTTGTAGCTTTTTGTTTTTACATCTTAACATTGCAGAATGGTGTGGGAGGGTGGAGAAGTAAAGGAGGAAATCTATTGAATCAATTGCTTTGTCTGTTCCGATGTGATCACAGAGGCTGCTAATATGGCTTGTCAAACAAGGATGAGTTTATAAAAGAAAATAAATGTACCTTTTATTTAACAAAGTAGCAATCCACTAAAAGATGATTTCAAAGGCCCCTAGCTTTTTAGTCAAAACCTTCAGAGGCCTTGTCTGATCACTACAAACAGGTTACATTATTCCAACTCTCTCTGAGATGTTAAGCAACAGGCTGCACACAAATATTCTGCCTTGGAAAGAAGCAATCCTTAAAGGTTTCATTGATTTGGGATTTACGTGTCTGGAATGCACTTTTTGTGATTAAAAGCAAAGGGTGAATATAGGATTTTTAATTTTTCTCTTGGATACTGGATATTTTGCACAGGTCCCCAAATTGAGAATTGCCACAGTTTCTCAGATCTACTCTATTACAAGTGGTCATGCATGCAATAAAAGGGGTCTGTGGTTGTCCTTCAAATACCTTACCTCTATGGATTGCTACCACCAATGTCCTGGGCTGATCTGACCTAGCAATGGCATTGTTGAGCAGTATGACTCTCCCCTTCACCAAAACTGGATGATCAATGGCCACTTGATATATGCCTTTGTTGAAGTGGGGGAATCACAGCTCATCCTCCAGGGTTCATGGAACACTCTTTGTCCATTTGGTACTGGGAGAGGATGCGAGTCTTATAAGGTAATGTCATTTCCCTATTTATAATTTGCTCTTGGCTGTTTAGCTTCTCTAAATCAGATCTGCGTATCGGAATTCCTCTGACGTGCATAAGGAATTTATCCACGTCTTTCAATGTTCCTTGAAATGGCCCCTTGCAATGCCAAAAATATGTTGGTTTCTATGGAGAGAAAAGGAAGGGGAGAAAGAGAGAGAGAGAGAGAGAGAGAGAGAGAGAGAGAGAGAGAGAGAGAGAGAGAGAGAGAGAGAGGGAGGGAAGGAGGAAGGGAGAGAGGAGGGGGTCTATTTAATATTCGGGGAAGTGCACTTCTGTAACTAAGAACAGAGGCTCTGATTCCAGCACCCATCATCTTGATTTTCTTCTGTCTTCACATGCCTCAAAGTTCTCCAGACTAATCAGGGTGTGCATATGTTGCCAACTTGTACTTCCCAAGCGCTTAGTACAGTGCTCTGCACACAGTAAGCACTCAATAAATACAACTGAATGAATGAATAGCTTAGTCTTTCTGGACACGGAAGCGTTTGCAGCAGGCACTAAGAATTTCATGAGAGAAGAGATTTGATGGTATTCCATTATTTATCATCTTGCTTTTTTAGTTTGAGTTTGTTCATTTTCCAAAACATGGTATGGTTTGTATCATGTATTCACAGTAGTTATTTGTTTAGTGAAATTGGTGGGATTTAAAATGCGTTGAAGTCACAGCTTGGTTCAGGAGGTGAGATGGTGGGCATTGTGGAGAGTCACTTCTGTCTCCAGGGCTTTCTTGTCCAATTTTGTAGGTGAACAGACATGTTACTTCTCTTTTCCTCCAGCAGACTTCCCTTATCCTGGCCATTTAATGCTATTTGTTAAGCGCTTACTGTGTGCCATGCACAGTACTAAGTGCTGAAGTAGAAACAATCTAATCAGGTTGGACACAGCCCATGTCCCACATGGGGCTCACACTCTTAATCCCCATTTTACAGATGAGGTAACTGAGGTTTAGAGAAGTTAAATGACTTGCCCAAGTTCACACAGCAGACAAGTGGTAGAGTTGGGATTAGAACCCACATCCTTCTGACTCCCAAGTTTTTGTTCTAGCCACTAATCCCTGCTGCTTCTCACTTAACTATTTGGGTGCTGTTTAGAGGTTACCTTCAAGCTATTACTCATGCTTTTTGCACAAGCTGGTATAACCAACCTGTTCACCTTTGTCAAATCACACTTTCCCCTCTTTCTAAACACTTCTAAAAACATCCCCAACCCTGGAAAGCATTCTCTGAATAAACTTTCCACTTTCCTGATCGTGTCATCCCCTCTGACAGGTGTTTGATTATTTGTTCTGGATTGATTGATCCACTTGTGTTTATTATTATCTATCTTCTCCATCTACATTATCATGTATTCATCAGTTTACTCCATTGGACTGTAAGATTCTCCAAGAGAGGATCACATATTGCATATGTCTTCCAAGTGGCTAGTACAGTGTTCTACACTCAGCCTGCACTTGACTAAAACTGTTGGTATTGATGGTGAAGAAGCAGACAGAGGTTTCATTGGCTTTTCAGTTTTGGGGGATGGGGGGACAGCTTGGAGAAGAGAACATCTCCCACTCCTTCTGCCTTTTTAGTATGCAATTCGAGGAAAAACTGATTAATGAGGTGTTGAGTTATGCTTGTCTCCTCACCTTCAGGTATGCACAATGGGAGGTGAGCTTTCTTTGGAAGTAGATGAGAAGTACAGTAATGGAGTGAGGCTCAGTATATTCTGAATAATCTGTTATTATTATTATGGTATTTGTTAAGCTCTTACTATTTGCCAAGTCCTGTTCTCAGCGTTGGGGTGGCGATAAGCAAATCGGGTTGGACACAGTCCCTGTCCCCCACATGGGGTTCACAGTCTCAATCCCCATTTCACAGAAGAGATAACTGAGGCAGAGAGAAGTGAAGTGACTGACCCAAGGTCACATAGCAGAAAAGTGGCAGAGCTGGGATTAAGACCCATATGACCTGCTGACTCCCAGGCTTTGTGTTCTATTCACAAAGCCATGTTGCTTTTTTTCAATTTACATAAGAAGGGGTTTTGTTATGAGTTTGACTTAAACATGCATGACAATTCCCAGGTCCCCCTGAAAAATGGAAAGTGCTTGTGCCCAGGAACCTTGGAGAAAACTGCTATTGAGATTCCCTAAAATTTAATTGGTAGAATGTTTTGATTCTGAACCTTCTGCTCACAGCTTTTGACATTTTCCTGGAACTATGAAAAATAGTCTTTTCCTCTTTATTTTTAATAGTCTCCATGTTTCTTGAAAATTAGAAATGGAATGGGATCAGATCATATTTAGTTGGTTTAATAGGTGTCATAAATCCCAGCAGGAAATGACTTGATCTCAGCTTGACCTTGATTTTATGAGCTAAAGGGGCTCAGAAACCAAGTTTAAAGCAGGAAGGTTGCATCTGTTGTGCTCGGAGATGGTAGTGAGACTCCAATATTTCACAGAATTGGATTAAATTTATTTTGGGTGTTAGCAGAGAGGAACTAATCAAGCAGGGTAAATAGCCAGGTTTTGTTTTTTTTATTCTTTATGGTTGACAGCTCCCATTGCCATCTCTCTTGCTTTGTTTCCTTAGGTTCCATTTATGAGATGTTTGGAAATGAATGCTGTCTGTCAACAGGAGAAGTGATTAAAGTCACTGGCTTCAAAATTAATAAGATTATAGCTGATGTTTGTGAGGATAATGAAGACAACCAGGATTCCCCCAAAGTGGAGCTGCCTCTAAATTTTCCAGGTATGACAGGTGTACATAAAAGACATGAGTCACCACCTCGGCTTCTGCCTTGGAGCCATCTGATTGGTTGGCGGGTACCTGTGGGGAAGACTAGGAGGAGCAGGGGAGAAAGTGACGACAATGGAAAAGGTAGGGATTGTCTCTGTTGCAGAATTGTACTTTTGAAGCACTTAGTACAGCGGTCTGCACACAGTAAGCGCTCAATAAATACGATTGAATGAATGAATCAGCGAATGAAGAGTACTGATTATATGTTATATCTAACGCCACTCACAGTACCATGCATGGCACATTACAAACTTTTAGCAAATGTAAATTCCATTAAGGAGAGAACTATAGGAGCCTCCTCTATCTCCTGAATGGAGGCTAGGTAGGTGTGCTAGTACTCTACAGTTGTATATTCTCCTCCATATGGACCTGCCCCCTATGCATCATTTGGAGGAGTTTGTGTTTGTGAGATAATAAATAATGGTAATGATAAAGTAGCATGTAAGTGCTTACTATGTGCCAAGCACTGTACTAAACTTTGGGGTGGTTACAATAAATGCAGATTGGACCCAATTCCTGACACACTAGGGGCTCTAGTCTAAGGGGGAGAGAGAACAAGTATTATATACCTATTTTACAGATGAAGAAACAGGTCTGGAGACATTAAGTGACTTGCTTACTGCTGCACAGCATACAAGTGGTGAAGCTGGGCTTAGAACTCAGGTTTCCTGACTCCCAGGCTGGTATTCTTTCCACCACACCGCACAACTCTCACAATTGAAAAGGATGATGACATAAAAGGCCAATTCTCACCACTAAATTGTAAACTCCTTAAGGGCAGCGATCATGTCTACTTACTCTATTGTACTCTCCCAAGCTCTTAGTACAGTGCTCCGCACAGTGTAAGTGCTCATTTTATTTGGTGTTCACAGTTTTGTGAGATTCTGGTGAATTAATTGGATCTATTTTGATTTGGAAGATAGAATTAAAGTTACACTCAGTTCTGCTAGAGAACATGTCTACCAACTCTGTTACATTGTACACTTCCAAGTGATTAGTATAGTACTTGGCTAATAGTAAGCACTCAATAAATATGATTGATTGATTGATTCCACTCTATCTTGGACTTTCACTATGCATTTTGACTAGACTGCTGTCAGGGAATTCAGGAAGGTTTGTCAGGCAATATAAGTCTGTTTGAATACAATGCAATGCAGAGTCAAAAGAAATGAGTTATGTATATAAACATATGTGTGTCTATGAAGAAGTAGTGACAAACTAACTCAGTGAGTATTTAAGTACTAGCTTTCCTTACTGAATAACTTTGAACAATGTCTGTGTTAGATTAAGAAATGTATGGCTTAGTGGAATGAGCCCAGGCTTGGGAATCAGAGGTCATGGGTTCTAATCCGGGCTCTACCACTTGTCAGCTGTGTGACTTTGGGCAAATCACTTAACTTCTCTGTGCCTCAGTTACCTCATCTATAAAATGGGGATGAATTCATTCATTCATTCAATCATATTTATTGAGTGCTTACTGTGTGCAGAGCACTGTACTAAGTGCTTGGGAAGTACAAGTTGGCAACATATAGAGATGGTTCCTACCCATCAATGGGCTCACAGTCTAGAAGAGGGAGGCAGACAACAAAACAAAACATATTAACAAAATAAAATAAATAGAATATATATGTACAAATAAAATGAATAAATAGAGTAAAAAATATGTACAAACATATATACATATATACAGGTGCTGTGGGGAGAGGAAGGAGTTAAGGCGGGGGAGATGGGGAGGGCGGAGGGGGAGAGGAAGGAGGAGTCTTAGTCTGGGAAGGCCTCCTCGAGGAGGTGAGCTCTCAGCAGGGCCTTGAAGGGAGGAAGAGAGCTAGTTTGGCGGATGGGCAGAGGGAGGGCATTCCAGGCCCGGGGGATGATGTGGGCCGGGAGTCGATGGCGGGACAGGCGAGAACGAGGCACAGTGAGGAGATTAGCAACAGAGGAGCAGAGGGTGCGGGCAGGGCTGTAGAAGGAGAGAAGAGAGGTGAGGTAGGAGGGGGTGAGGTGATGGAGAGCCTTGAAGCCGAGGGTGAGGAGTTTTTGCCTGATGTGTAAGTTGATTGGTAGCCACTGGAGATTTTTGAAGAGGGAAATAACATGCCCAGAGTATTTCTGCACAAAGACGATCCGGGCAGTGGCATGAAGTATGGATTGAAGTGGGGAGAGACAGGAGGATGGGAGATCAGAGAGGAGGCTGATGCAGTAATCCAGTCGGGATAGGATTGAACGAGCAGGGTAGTGGTTTGGATGGAAAAGAAAGGGTGGATCTTGCTAATGTTGCGGAGGTGAGACTGGAAGGTTTTGGTGATGGATTGGATGTGAGGGGTGAACGAGAAAGTGGAGTCGAGGATGACACCAAGGTTGCGGACTTGTGAGACGGGAAGGATGGTAGTGCCATCAACAGTGATGGGAAAGTCAGGGAGAGGGCAGGGTTTGGGAGGGAAGTTAAGGAGTTCAGTCTTGGACATGTTGAGTTTTAGATGGCAGGCAGACATCCAGATGGAGATGTCCTGAAGGCAGGAGGAGATATGAGCCTGGAGGGAGGGAGAGAGAGCAGGGGCAGAAATGTAGATTTGGGTGTCATCAGCATAGAGATGATAGTTGAAGCTGTGGAAGTGAATGAGTTCACCAAGGGAGTGAGTGTAGATAGAGAACAGAAGAGGACCAAGAACTGACCCTTGAGGAACCCTACAGTAAGGGGATGAGAGGGGGAGGAAGAGCCCGCAAAAGAGACTGAGAATGAATGGCCAGAGAGATAAGAGGAGAACCAGGAGAGGACAGATTCTGTGAAGCCAAGGTTGGATAGTGTGTTGAGGAGAAGGCGGTGGTCCACAGTGTCGAAGGCAACTGAGAGGTCGAGGAGGATTAGGATAATAATGATAATAATAATAATGGCATTTATTAAGTGCTTGCTATGTGCAAAGCACTGTTCTAAGTGCTGGGGATGTTACAAGGTGATCAGGCTGTCCCACAGGGGGCTTACAGTCTTAATCCCCATTTTACAGATGAGGTAAAGTGAAGTGACTTGCCCTAAGTCACACAGCTGGCAATTGGTGTAGTGGGGATTTGAACCCATGACCTCTAACTCCAAAGTCCGTGCTCTTTCCACTGAGCCACAATAGAGTAGGAGCCGTTGGATTTGGCAAGCAGGAGGTCATTGGTGACCTTTGAGAGGGCAGTTTCGGTGGAATGTAGGGGATGGAAGCCAGATTGGAGGGGGTCGAGGAGAGACTGTCCTAATCCTCCTCGACCTCTCAGCTGCCTTTGACACTGTGGACCACCCCCTTCTCCTCAACACGTTATCTGACCTTGGCTTCACAGACTCCGTCCTCTCCTGGTTCTCCTCTTATCTCTCCGGTCGTTCTTTCTCAGTCTCTTTTGCAGGCTCCTCCTCCCCCTCCCATCCTCTTACTGTGGGGGTTCCCCAAGGTTCAGTGCTTGGTCCCCTTCTGTTCTCAATATACACTCACTCCCTTGGTGACCTCGTTCGCTCCCACGGCTTCAACTATCATCTCTACGCTGATGACACCCAGATCTACATCTCTGCCCCTGCTCTCTCCCCCTCCCTCCAGGCTCGCATCTCCTCCTGCCTTCAGGACATCTCCATCTGGATGTCCGCCCGCCACCTAAAGCTCAACATGTCGAAGACTGAGCTCCTTGTCTTCCCTCCCAAACCTTGTCCTCTCCCTGACTTTCCCATCTCTGTTGACGGCACTACCATCCTTCCCGTCTCACAAGCCCGCAACCTTGGTGTCATCCTCGACTCCGCTCTCTCATTCACCCCTCACATCCAAGCCGTCACCAAAACCTGCCGGTCTCAGCTCCGCAACATTGCCAAGATCCGCCCTTTCCTCTCCATCCAAACCGCTACCCTGCTAATTCAAGCTCTCATCCTATCCCGTCTGGACTACTGCACTAGCCTTCTCTCTGATCTCCCATCCTCGTGTCTCTCTCCACTTCAATCCATACTTCATGCTGCTGCCCGGATTATCTTTGTCCAGAAACGCTCTGGACATATTACTCCCCTCCTCAAAAACCTCCAATGGCTACCGATCAATCTGCGCATCAAGCAGAAACTCCTCACCCTGGGCTTCAAGGCTGTCCATCACCTCGCCCCCTCCTACCTCACCTCCCTTCTCTCCTTCTACTGCCCAGCCCGCACCCTCCGCTCCTCCACCACTAATCTCCTCACTGTACCTCGCTCTCGCCTGTCCCGCCATCGACCCCCGGCCCACGTCATCCCCCGGGCCTGGAATGCCCTCCCTCTGCCCATCCGCCAAGCTAGCTCTCTTCCTCCCTTCAAGGCCCTACTGAGAGCTCACCTCCTCCAGGAGGCCTTCCCAGACTGAGCCCCTTCTTTCCTCTCCCCCTCGTCCCCCTCTCCATCCTCCCATCTTACCTCCTTCCCTTCCCCACAGCACCTGTATATATGTATATATGGTTGTACATATTTATTACTCTATTTATCTATTTATTTATTTATTTTACTTGTACATTTCTATCCTACTTATTTTATTTTGTTGGTATGTTTGGTTCTGTTCTCTGTCTCCCCCTTTTAGACTGTGAGCCCACTGTTGGGTAGGGACTGTCTCTATGTGATGCCAATTTGTACTTCCCAAGCGCTTAGTACAGTGCTCTGCACATAGTAAGCGCTCAATAAATACGATTGATTGATTGATTGATTGATTGATTGATTGAGGAAATTGAGGCAGTGTGTGTAGATGACTCATTCAAGGAGTTTGGAAAGTAATGGTAGGAGGAAGATAGGGTGATAACTGGAAGGTGAGGTGGAGTCAAGAGAGGGTTTTTTTAGGATGGGAGAGATGTGGGCATGTTTGAAGGCAGAGGGGAAGGAACCAGTGGAGAGTGAGCAGTTGAAGATGGGAGTTAAGGAAGGAAGGGACAGAGCAAGAGATTTCATAAGATGAGAGGGAATGGGGTCAGAAGCACAGGTGGCAAGAGTAGCACTTGGGAGGAGGGAGGAGATCTCCTCTGAATTATACTGCTGGGAAGGATGGGAGAGTAGCAGAGAGGGTTGAGAGCTGGATGAAGACTGTGAGCCCCAAATGGGGCAACCTGATTACCTTGTACCTACCTCAGCACTTATAACAGTGCTTGGCAAGTAGTAAGCACTTAACAAGCGGCATCATTACTATTATTATTGTTATTATTTAAGAAACTATGGAAGTTACTGCCTGCTCAGCCAAGAAAGTGTTCACTGAGCACCCACAGGGGACTGAATTAGGTGTTTGAAGCTTAAAAATTATTTCTCTTCCGATTCAACTGTCATCTGAACAGCCGGGCTGACTCCCCTTTCATTAGAACAGTCTCTTTTATTAACTCTTAGTCCCTATTTCTACTGGTCAATGTGTTTGCAACATTAAGCACATTTATCTTCATAATTTGAGAAATGATATTCACTTGATGTTAACCACTTTAATCACTTGATATTCACCTTACCTTCAGTCCCACAATACTTATATACATATTCATACTTCATTTATATTAATGCCTATCTCCCCTTCCAGGGAACAGGGGCAGGGAACACAGCTACCCATTCTGTCATAATTCTATGTCTTTCCATGATTGGGGAAGCATTAGTATAAAGCAGGTCTGACTTTTGTCATCCCTGCTGATTTTTGTCAACTGAATGGTAGAGCCAAATGATACCAGGAACCAGTGGCTCATGGGCTTGATCTTGGGGGTAGAAGAAGGAGAAGGAAAATAGTTACTTTCACTGGAATGTAGCAACATTCAATCAATCAATCAATCAATCAGTTAATGGTACTTTTGAGCATTTACTGTGTGCAGGGCATTGTACTAAGCAATGGAGAGAGAACAATAGAGCTGATAGATATAATCCCTGCACTCAGAAAGCTTAAACTTCTCTTCTCCTTTCAAATCAAACACAAACTTCTCTCAAACAACTTCAAGGTTCTGCACAGCTGGTCCCATCTTGCTTATATGCTGTCTTCATCTGCTGTTCCAAAACTCACTGTCTTTATTTCCTCCAACTCCCTAGCTCTCAATTCTAAAACCTTTGTCCACTTACACTGTTTCCTGGGCTTGAAATTCCCTCTCCCTAAATTCAAATCTCACCTAAAGAACCATCAAACTTTCCCAATTAATACCCTATCACCCTGATCCATACTTTCACTTGTCAACTCTAGTACATACTAATTTATTTACACCCCCTATAGAACTCGTGATTAAATGTCTTATTTATACACATTCTTAGTTCTCATTTATATATACATATGTAAATGCAAATGTGTTGCAAATATTTTTATGTCTGTCTCCCTCACTAGGCAATGTGTCACTGTTGTTCTGTAATTTCCAAACACCTAGTTAAGTGCACTGAACCAAATAGGTACTCAATAAATGCTGCTGCAACTGCTACTATGACCTGTTACTGTTAATCTTCTGAATATGTAGTCTGAACACTCGAAAATTAGTTCCTATGTGAATCATTTCTCTGCCTGAAGAATGGTTTTCTTAACCAACCCCATATGATCTCGATCATTTCCACCCTTGTTTGACTGAATACCAATTTTTAATAATAGGATTATTCCCATAAATAATTGATTGGCCCATGCTGATTGAAAAATTGCCCACAAAAGACCTCCTTCTCTTCCACATGTAATATAATAGCTTGTACTTACTGTTTCTTTATAAGAAGTTTTTCTTTGATTTTGGAGCAAGTAAGTCCTTATTCTAAAATCCTTTGAATTGTGATACTCTGAAATTTTCATTACTCACAGAAAAATATTATGCTGTGCCATTTTTCAATGTAATTCTTTGTATGTGATTAACTTCCCTAGAGCAGAATCAGGCCTGTTTCTTCAGACCTTCCTATGTGAGCAGTTCTATGGGTTTTCTTTCAGATTTGAATACACCTAGAAGGAGGTTAGATTTCTAAGGTATCAAACTGGCTTCCCACTGTCTTTATTAACAAAAGACTTCCGTTACTTTCCCTGAGGAGTTGAGATTCCAGCACAGAAAATGCAGGAAATCAGAAGAGGGAAGAAAATGCAATTTCCCGAAGTACCAGGTAGACTTTCAGAAAGAATACCACATGGAGGATTGGGCTAAGAATGCATTGATCATTAACAGTGTGCCAAGCCTTGTACTTGATGGATTAGGTCATTGGAAGTAGGACCTTTTGGTCAAGTGAAAACAAAGGAAAAATTACAAATAATTTTCTCTAGTTTTTGCTACTTTTCCTACTTAGAATTCTTGATTAGATGAGCAAAGAAAATATGGAGAACAAAGGGGAAAATGAAATGGAGAGGGAAAATAGAGTGGGGGGTGACTGTGAGTGAAAGAGGAGGAAAGCAGAAAGGAGGGAAGGATAGGACTGGCAGCGTGGCTCAGTGGAAAGAGCACCGGCTTTGGAGTCAGAGGTCATGGGTTCAAATCCCATTCTCTGCCAATTGTCAGCTGTGTGACTTGAGCAAGTCACTTAACTTCTCTGTGCCTCAGTTATCTCATCTGTAAAATGGGGATTAAGACTGTGAGCTCCATGTGGGACAACCTGATCACCTTATAACCTCCCCAGCGCTTAGAACAATGCTTTGCACATAGTAAGAACTTAATAGTGTCATTATTATTATTATTATCAAGGGTAAGGTGAAGATGGGTAGAAGAGGTCATCATAATCTTATGTCTGTCCATGTTTGGGTAAACATAAATACCAGGCAGGTATGTCATCCCAGGCAGCTGAAGAATATTTGGAGAATCCCAAAAGTCCAGGGCAGGGCTATGTCAACCTTTCATGGGCCCCATACTTTAGGAGACCCAGCCTCTCTCCTCAACTGAATCAAAGAGTAAAATGGTACCAGGAACTATTGGTTCATGGGCTTGATGTTGGGGATAGAAGATGGAGAAGGAAAGTGGTTACTCTCCCTAAAATGTAGTTAGATTCATTCAGTCAATCAATCAATTACATTTTTGAGCACTTACTATGTGCAGGGCATGGTACTAAGCACTGGGGAGAATACAATACAGTTGGTAGATATAATCCCTGCCTTTAAAGAGTTTAAATATCCCTTCCACTCTCACCCAATTCCAAGTTATGATGATCTGGCTTATGGGGGGAAGTGGAGGGGTCCAAGCCCTAATCAGTTTGTCCTAGGTTCAACTATCCCTCTCCCTTTCAGGAATAACTCAGACCTAGGGCATAGGCTCCCCCTAGTCAACTGAAGGCTACTTGATAATAATGATAACTTGTGATACTTGACATAAGCACCTCAAGGGAAGAGATGTTCAGCAGTTGGTTATTCCATCAGGAAATAGGAGGGTGCTAACTGGGGCTAACTTGAATTTCCCAGAATAAGGGTGGAGGAATAGTTCTCCTGCTACCAACCTCAATCTCTTGTCTAATCCTGTCTTACTAGTGACCTCCCATGGATATTGTCACTTATTAGAAATTCCATCCTTAAGTGTCCCATCTCCAAAGGTACAGCTCGTGGGGATTTTCCTGGTTGAGTGAACCAAATTGGTCCAATGTTGGTGATTTAATATGATAATAATAATAATAATTGTGGTATTTCCTTAGTGTTTACTACTACTACTACTACTACTACTAGTACTACTACTACTACTACTACTACTACTACTACTACTACTAATGATGGTATTTGTTGAGCACTAACTGTGTGCCAAGCACTGTTCTAAATGCTGGGGTAGTTAGAAGGTACAGGGTAATCAGGTTTTCCCATGTGGGACTCACAGTCTTAATCCCCATTTTACAGGTGAGGTAATTGAGGCACAGAGAAGTTAAGTGACTTGCCCAAAGTCACACAGCTGACAATTGGCGGAGCTGGGATGAGAACCCTCAACCTCTGACTCCCAAGCCTGTGCTCTTTCCAGAAAACTGTGCTGCTTCTCACCACTACTACTGGCTGCTTACTTCATGCCAGGCACTGTACCAAAGGCTTACTAAGAAGCAGCATGGCTTAGTGGAAAGAGCCCCAGCTTGGGAGTCAGAGGTCGTGGGTTCTAATTCATTAATTCATTTATTCAATCATATTTATTGAGCACTTACTGTGTGCAGAGCACTGTACTAAACACTTGGGAAGTACAAGTTGGCAACATATAGAGACGGTCCCTACCCAACAGCAGGCTTACAGTCTAGAAGGGGGAGACAGACAACAAAACAAAACGTATCAACAAAATAAACTAAAGAGAATAGTAAATATGTACAAATAAAATAGAGTAATAAATCTGTACAAACATATATACAGATGCTGTGGGGAGGGGAAGGAGATAGGGAGGGAGAGGAAGGAGGGGGATCAGTCTGGGAAGGCCTCCTGGAGGAGGT
This sequence comes from Tachyglossus aculeatus, assembly GCF_015852505.1. NCBI lineage: Eukaryota > Metazoa > Chordata > Mammalia > Monotremata > Tachyglossidae > Tachyglossus > Tachyglossus aculeatus. The sequence goes on from NC_052067.1 coordinate 89,838,128, forward strand.
GAGCTCTCAGTAGGGCTTCAAAGAGAGGAAAAGAGCTAGTTTGGTGGATGTGCGGAGGGAGGGCATTCCAGGACAGGGGGAGGACGTGGGCCGGGGGTCAACGGTGGGACAGGTGAGAACGAGGTACAATAAGGAGATTAGTGGCAGAGGAGCAGAGGGTGCAGACTGGGCTATAGAAGGAAAGAAGGTTGGTGATGTAGGAGGGGGCGAGGTGATGGAGAGCCTTGAAGCTGAGAGTGAGGAGTTTTTGCCTTATGTGTAGGTTGATTGGTAGCCACTGGAGATTTTTGAGGAGGGGTGTAACATGCCCAGAGCATTTCTGCATAAAGATGATCTGGGCAGCAGAGCGAAGCATAGATTGAAGTGGGGAGAGACAGGAGGATGGGAGATCAGAGAGGAGGCTGATGCAGTAATCCAGTTGGGATAGGATGAGGGTAGCAGTTTGGCTGGAGACGAAAGGGTGGATCTTGGCGATGTTGTGGAGGTGAGACCGGCAGATTTTGGTGACGGATTGGATGTGAGGGGTGAACGAGAGAGCAGAGTCGAGGATGACACCAGGGTTGCGGGCTTGTGAGACGGGAAGACTGGTAGTGCCATCAACAGTGATGGGAAGTCAGGGAAAGGGCAGGGTTTGGGAGGGAAGATAAGATGTTCAGTCTTGGACATATTGAGTTTTTGATGGTGGGCAGACATCCAGATGGAGATGTCTTGAAGGCAGGAGGAGACATGAGCCTGAAGGGAGGGAGAGAGAGAATCCCCACTCTCCCACTTATCCGCTGCATAACTTTGGGCAGTCACTTCACTTCTCTGTGCCTCAGTTATCTCATCTGTAAAATAGGGATTAAGACTGTGAGCCCCACGTGGGACAACCTGATTACCTTGTAACTACCCCAGTGCTTAGAACACTGCTTGGCACATAGTAAATGCTTAACAAATGCAATATTTTTTTTATTTATTTAAGGCTGGGATAGATACAAGGTAATTAGGTTGGACACAGTCATTGTCCCACATAGGGCTCACAGTCTTAATCCCCATTTTCCAGATGAGTAAACTGAGGCACAGAGAAAATAAGTGACTTGCCCAAGGTCACACTGCAGACAAGTGGCAGAGGTGTGATTAGAAGTCAAGCACCCAGGTCCTTGCTCTTTCAGCTAGGTCAGGCTACACAGCAAGTGGAAAGAGAATAATTCTGAGAATCAGGAGACCTAGATTCTAGTTTTGATTGCCCAGTTACCTGCAGTGTAACCTTGGGAAAATCACTGGACTTCTCTCACTCTTAGTTCTCTCATCCATAAATTGGGGGTAAAATACCACTTCTCCCTTCCTCTTAGACTATTCATTCATTCTTTCAAATTATTCAATCATATTTATTGAGTGCTTACTGTGTGCAGAGCACTGTACTAACTGCTTAGAAAGTACAATTTGGCAACAGAGACAATCCGTACCCAACAACGGGCTCACAGTCTAGAAGGCGGAGACGGACAACAAAACAAAACAAGTAGACAGGTGTCAATAGCATTAGAATGGATAAATAGAATTATAGATATAAACACATCATTAATAAAATAAATAGAATAATAAATATGTACAAATATATGCAAGTGCCGTGGGGTGGGGAAAGGGATAGACCAGAGGGAGGGAGTAGGGGTGATGGGGAGGGGAGGAGAAGCAGAAGAAAAATGGGGGCTCAGTCTAGGAAGGCCTCCTGGAGGAGGTGAGCTCTCAGTAGGGCTTTGAAGGGAGGAAGAGAGCTAGCTTGGCAGATGTGTGGAGGGAGGACATTCCAGCCCAGGGGAAGGATGTGGGCTGGGGGTCGACGGCGGGACTGGTGAGAACGAGGCACAGTGAGGAGGTTAGCAGCAGAGGAGCGGAGGGTGCGGGCTGGGCTGGAGAAGGAGAGAAGGGAGGTGAGGTAGGACGGGGCGAGTTGATGGACAGCCTTGAAACCGAGAGTGAGGAGTTTTTGCTTGATTCAAAGGTTGACAGGCAACCACTGGAGATTTTTGTGGAGGGGAGTGACTTGCCTAGAGTGTTTCTGTATAAAGATAATCCAGGCAGCAGAGTGAAGTTTAGACTGAAGTGGAGAGAGACAGGAAGATGGGAGATCAGAAAGGAATCTGATGCAGTAATCAAGTTGGGATATGATAAGAGAATGAGCCTTGTGTCGGGCAGGGACTGTGTCTAATATGATTATCTTATTTCTACCCCATTACTTGGCACAATGTTTGGAACATAGTAAGCACTTAATAAGTACCCTCCTCCTCTTCCTCCTCATTGCTATTATTATCATTGATAATAATAATATGATATTATTATCATTGATAATAATAATCATTATGGTATTTGTTAAGCACTTACTAGGTGCCAAGCACTGTTCTGAGCACTGGGGTAGATACAAGGTAATCAGGTTGTTCCATATGGGGCTCACAGTCTTAATCCCCATTTTATAACTGAGATAACTAAGGCCCAGAGAAGTTAAGTGACTTGCCCAAAGTCACACAGGGGATAAGTGGCAGAATCGGAATTAGAACCCACAACGTCTGACTCCCAAGCCCATGCTCTTTCCTCTAAGCCATGCTGTTTGTACAAAAAGCATCTTTCTTCAAGTCTCAAATCAAAATCCATTTAAACCAGCAAATTTATGCTCCAAAAGGAAGGCATAGATGCATCCTTTATAAAATGTTCTAGTTTTCCAATTTGAATTAAATGTACACTGATTTTAATTATTTTATATTGCCACGGGAAACAGATTTTTCAAGCCCCACACAGTAAAAATCAGCAAAAATATCAGACAAAGCACAACATTATAAGGAAACACTATAACATATGTTGTCAGTTATAGAAGAATTGCTGCTGTTTCCACCCTTCACGCCAGAATAATCTTTTCAATATTTACATCCCAAGTGCATAGAGAGAAACATATGGGCCTTAACATAATCATAAGCACAAACAGGTGGCTACTTAGGTACATTTATTTCAGTCATCATCAAAACTCAAGCAGTCTAGAATTCCGGATAGTTCACTACTCTCTCTGCTAATATCCCATTAAACAAATTAAGTTAGAGGGAATGTGTTTTGCTCCATAATTTATGTTCAAAACTCTGTGCCATGTGTAACACTCATCTTGACGTGGCTTAATATTTAGTTGCTGTTATGTTTAAAAAACTTGAATGGCTCCATAGAATGAACACACTGTGAATATTATAGAATACCTCAAAAAGTTCATTTTAAACAGCCACTTCATTTGAATTTTCCTGGTCTTGTTACCTGGTATTTACTGAGCACTTACTGTTTGCAGAGCATTGTACTAAGCACTTGGGAAAGTACAATACCACAGAATTGGGAGATTTGAGCCCTGCCCATAAGGAGAGTAGAGTCTACAGGAGGGGACAGATATTCAAATAAATTATGAATTGGGGAAATAGTAGAATATAGGATATTAGTAGAGTGGAAGTAACATACCCTAGTGGATAGAGCATGGGCCCAGGAGTCAGAAGGGCATGGGTTCTAATTCAAGCTCTGCACTAGTCTGTGTGACCTTGGGAAAGTCACTTTAGTTCTCTGTCTCTCAGTTACTTCACCTGTCAAATGGGGATTAAGACTGTGATAACCTTCTGAGACAGGGACTGTGTCCAACCCGATTTGCTTGTATCCACCCCAGCGCTTAGTACATTGCCTGTTGCATAGTAAGCACTTAACAAATATTATCATTATTATTATTTTTGATATCAGTAGAGTTGATGCCTGTCTATTTGTTTTGCTTTGTTGTCTGTCTCCCCCTTCTAGACTGTGAGCCCATTGTTGGGTAGAGATTGTCGCTATCTGTTGCCAAATTGTACTTTCCAAGAGCTTAGTACAGTGCTCTGCACACAGTAAGCGCTCTATAAATACAATTGAATGAATTAATGAATATAAATTATTTAAGATTGTCAGTCCTTGTAGCTCAAAGATATTGTAAATAGATGAGTGCAGTCTTGCAAATCATCCAGAAAAAATGCAAAAGCGCAGTTTCAAAAAGAAGTTAGTGTGAGGTAAATGGATAATTGAAAATTGCCCAGCACCTTACATTACAGAGGCATTATTTCTAAATACTAAGCAGGGCCACCTGGCCAAGAGCGAGTCCTGGAAAGAATTTAAAAGTGAAACCCACCTTTAAATTGAAACGAGACATTTTAAATGGAAAATAGTGGGGCTAATTAGCATTAGCTAATCCTTAAACTCTATGTTTAAGGAACTCCTGTTTCTTTGTTTTCTCTCTAATAGCTTCCTCATGATAGAATGTAATGACCTTGTTTTGAACATCTGGAGGTTTCTACATGCAGAAGGAGTACAAGAGAAAAAAGGTTTTGCGGGGAAATGTGTAGAGCCTAAAACAGAAGTAAATCGAAAGTGTTGAAATAATTAAGAAGCAATGTGGCCTTGTGACAAGCCTGAGAGTCAGAGGTCCTGGGTTCTAATTCCCTCTCCACTACCTGTCTCCTGCATGATCCGGACTTTGTGCCTCAATTACCTCATGGGCAAAAGGGGAATTAAGACTGCAAGCCTCATTTGGGACAGGGACTATGCCCCACTTGATTACCTTATACCTATCCTAATGCCTAGTACAGTGCTTGACACATAATAAGCACTTAACAAATACCCTTAATATAATAATTAAAAAGAGACATAGAATAACAGTCCTGCAGAGATTGTTTCAACAGCTTCATTATGACATCTTCTCTTTCCATTTTTTCTAACAATGTATGCGGTTCTGTAAAAATTATTTTCCTTTGACAAAATAAATCATACTTCTTTATTAACGTCATCTTCAAAGCTGTAAATAAAATCTATTTTCTTTCAGATTGTGCATTTACCCTTTGAAAATTACATATTGGCTTATTATCGTAGTCTTTTCCTGGAGTGCTTAGGTGCCGTATTGATCATTTTATTTTCTAAAGGGCACTAAAAAGCATTTGTTTCAGGGAAAAATATTCCACATTCTGTGCGAGCAGAATAAATAAAAATTGATAAATCTAATTTGGAGCCGATCAGAATAGATGTCAAATTATTTTGTGTTTAGTTAGCTTTACTGTGAATTTGGACTTTGGGTCTGGCAGCAGTTGGACGCCACCCTAGGCAACTTTGCAATTGGATAGCTATTTATTAAGAAGGAGTATTTTGATTGGCTCCTTAATTCATGAGGGAGCAGTTAAACAGCTCATTAAACTCAGCTGCTTAGTATGCTAAACTGTTCACTTCATCATCTTCTGGAGGGAAACAAACATATGCATATCTACAGTACTTTTTCCTTGGTGTATGGTCTTTTAACAAGATAACTCCAAAGGGTGTGATTAACTCGAGCTAATAAAGTCCCTGAAGGATTCAAACAGCCCAGCTGCATCTTCTGCCTTGTAATACAAAAGAGCTGCAATTATTTCAGGTTTGCTATACTATCCTTGTGCATAAATGCTGAATTAATTCATCTCGTGGCCTACATGATCAATCAATCAAATAAAGGCAAATTTGCATTCTTAACTCTTGTGTGATTCTAAGTTACTATTTGTTGGTATCTAATTCAGGAAATTCTGACATGCATAAGAAAAGAGAACACCTGTGAACTTTCCTAGTCTCACAAGTAGGCAAATGATGGAAAAAAAAAACTTAGCTTTTGGACAAAGGAAGAAAAACTCTACATTAATGGATTTTTCTTGTACTTCCCAAGCGCTTAGTACAGTGCTCTGCACACAGTAAGCGCTCAATAAATACGATTGATTGATTGATTGATTTTCCAGAATGTAAACTTTAAAAAAAAATACAATGAATGTTTCTTATAGTTACATTAAAAGAAACACAAACACACTTTTAATCATTCTCAAAAAGGATCCACTGAAACATAAAATCAGAGAGAGGTAAATGGAAAGTTCCCCTCTCAGGGTTGCATCTGGAGAGTTTCCAGTACTCGACCAGCCTTGACTATGGAATGGAGAGTCAAGCAGAGGCTTACCCATTCCATTCCTAGCTTGGGCAGTGGCTAGCGAGTGGAAGGCAATCTGCTACAAGTCAAAACTCCACTGTGCTGGCAGCAGTGGCATGGGAGAGACTCGAAGACAGAGACTCAAGTTCACTGCACTGAAGGTGGCAAAGGTAAACCACTTCCGTATTTTTACCAAGAAAACTCTATGGATACACTACCAAAACAACTGCAGCTGGAGGTAGGGGAGGTGTGTCCATGGTGTCACTATGAGTCAGAGATGATGTGGCAGCATAAGATAAGACAAATGGGAAGCAGCATGGGCTAGTGGAAAGAACATGGGCCTCTCTCTTCCTCCCTTCAAGGCCCTGCTGAGAGCTCACCTCCTCCAGGAGGCCTTCCCAGACTGAGCCCCTTCCTTCCTCTTCCCCTCGTCCCCCTCTCCTTCCCTTCCCCACAGCACCTGTATATATGTATATGTGTTTGTACATATTTATTACTCTATTTATTTATTTATTTTACTTGTACATATCTATTCTATTTATTTTATTTTGTTAGTATGTTTGGTTTTGTTCTCTGTCTCCCCCTTCTAGACTGTGAGCCCACTGTTGGGTAGGGACTCTCTATATGTTGCCAATTTGTACTTCCCCAGCGCTTAGTACAGTGCTCTGCACATAGTAAGCGCTCAATAAATACGATTGATGATGATGATGGGCCTGAGAATCAGAGGACCTGGGTTCTAATCCAGGCTCTGTCACTTGCCAGCTGTGTGCCCTTAGGCAAATCATTTAACTTTTCTGTGCCTCAGTTAACCTCGTCTGAAAAATGGGGATTAAGACTGTGAGTCCCATGTGGGACATGGACTATGTCCAACCATTTAGAAGAGAAGCAGTGTGGCTCAGTGGAAAGAGCACGGGCTTTGGAGTCAGAGGTCATGGGTTCAAATCCTGGCCCTGCCAATCGTCAGCTGTGTGACTTTGGGCAAGTCACTTAACTTCTCTGGGCCTCAGTTACCTCATCTGTAAAATGGGGATTAAGACTGTGAGCCCCCCGTGGGACAACCTGATCACCTTGTAACCTCCCCAGGGCTTAGAACAGTGCTTTGCACATAGTAAATGCTTAACAAGTGCCATTATTATTATTATGTAGTTACAGCAGCACTTAGTACACTGTGTCTGGCATATCGTAAGTGCTTAACAAATACCATAAAAAATCATTAGATAGTTTCTAAATATGGTAAAGAGAACATTGATCAGTCTATCAAACTGTATTTCCTGAGTGTCCAGTGTGTTTAGAGCACTGTGTCAAGCATAAGAGAATACAGTCAAAGCAAAAGACCCAGTGCACGCCTTTGAGGAGCTTACGATCTACTGGAGGAGACAGGCAGATTTAAATGTTTTATAAACAACTGGTAGCAGCAAGTTTAGAAAAATGATTAAATAAATGGGGTTCATTAACCAATGTATGCTTTAATGCTAAGGTCGGGGAGCTCTTTATACTTAAAGTGCTAGGCTGTGCGGTTATCAGTGTTAGTGAATTTACTTGGGGAATGTATTCTGAAGGGAAAGGTGGGTTGTCAAGAGGGTTTTGAAAATTGGGAGGGCTGTGAAATTATAGTTTTAACATTTATGTTTTAATTGATTAACTTCCCCACTAATAATTCCTCCATATTCCTTTCTGCGCTACCTCCTCATTAATGCAACCATTCCTATTCTTAGGTCTTTTTAAGATTGTGGCAGACAGAAATCCCTATCTCACTATGGAAGAAATCACCAAGGCTGTTTATATTGGACCAAACCGTCTGGGACATCCCTGCTTCCACCATGAGAAAGATATCAAGTCAGGGAACCTCACCATCAAACGTGGGGAGCAGATCGTACTCAACTCCATTGAAGACCTAGATGGAGAAATGATGGTGAACTGTGGAGTGGTAAGGAACAACCAAAATCACTCATTCACCCTGCCTCTCTCCCAAGAAGGAGCATTCTATGAGTGTGAAGATGACCAGATCTATACTCTGAAAGAGATCGCTGAATGGAAAATCCCAAAAAACAGGAAGCGGACTGTGAAATTTACTGACATTTCAAATATTTGGGACTCAGCAAATCCATTGCCCAAGGATTTTGATGGTTCACTTCATCTCATGCCCATCTATGAGCTGCAGGCAGTGATGAAATGTAAGTAGATACAGAGCTGAGCAGTCCTGGTGAAACATATTCATTGTTCAGGAATGAGTTGACAAGATTATAATTCATTCAATTCATTCAATCATATTTATTGAGTGCTTACTGCGGGCAGAGCACTTTACCAAGTGCTTGGGAGAGTATAACACAACAGAATTGGTAGACACATTCCCTGCCCACAATGAGCTTACAGTTTAGAAGGGGAGACAGCCATTAATATGAATAAATGAGTAATTTATAATAAGTAATTTAAAGATTCACCGCTCAGAGTCGCACATGGAGAGTTTCCAGTACTCTTCCAGCCTCGATTATGGGAGGGAGAGTCAAGCAGAGTCTTACCCATTCCATTCCGAGCTTGGGCAGTGGCTAGCATGAGGAAGGCAATCTGCTACAAGTCAAAACTCACCTGTGCTGGGCAGCAGTGGCATGGGAGAGAGTTGAGGGCAGAGATTCAAGCTTACTGTATGGAAGGAGGCAATGGTAAACCACTTCCATATTTTTACTAAGAAAACTTTATGGATACACTACCAGAACGATTGCAGATGGAGGTGGGGCGTTCTGGGAGAGAGGTGTCCATGGCGCCGCTGTGGGTCAGACACGACTCAGCATAAAACAACAACAACAACAATTTAAAGATATGAACAGAGTCACTTCACTTCTCTGTGCCTCAGTTACCTCATCTATAAAATGAGGATTGAAACTGTGAGCGCCATGTGGGATATGGACTGTGTCCAGCCTGATTAGCCTGTATCTAACCCTGTATCTTACTATGTACAGTGCCTGGTACATAGTAAGCCCATAACAAATAGAGGGGTTAAGATGGATTCCCTGTTCTAAAAGGGACTCATAATCTAATCAGGGTGAGTCTTCATCACCACTATTTCAAAAAATAATTCAAGAGCCTTTACTGTAGTTGGTGGGACATGCCTTTCCTTCAGACCCACTGATGTCCAATGGCAGGAGACTAAGAGCACCAAAGCTTCCCTTTTGTATTTGCAAGAGCACAGTGTGCAACTGTGCAAGATAAACTCTCTCAGTGACACTCACACTCCTGGATACAGCTTCATAGTCAGTTGTGTTTGAAAGTTTTGGAAACCCTCTAGACTGTAAGTTTGTTGTGGGTGGGAAATATGTCTGTTTATTGTTGTATCGTACTTTACCAAGAGCTTAGGACGGTGCTCTGCACACAGTAAGCACTAAAGAAATGCAATTGAATGAATGAGTGAACCCAAGGACAATCCTACTACTACGTATTTTAATAGAGAATGGAGAAGAAGTGTGGCCCACTAGAAAGATCATAGACCTGGGATTCAGAGGACCTGAATTCTAATGCCAATTCCACCGCTTGCCAGCTGTGTGACCTTGGACAAGTCACTTCACTTCTCTGGGCCTCAATTACCTCATCTGGAAAATGGGAATTAAGACTGTATGCCTCATGTGTGACATGGACTGTGTCCAACCTGAGTAGCTTGTATCTACCCTAGGACTTAACATAGTGCCTGGCACATAGTACGCACTGTACAAATATCACTGAATAAAATGGGAATGGGAGGGCAGACACATATAAAGTGGGAGTAAATCATAGTAAGAGCAGCTTTGAAATATATAACTTACAAAGTTACTTTGAGGAAGCCTTGCTTTTTCTGGAGGAGAAAATGTCGATTTTCCAAACGGCAGTGCTCTTACATGTGAAAAAGTTGGAGATTACATAGAAATTGGTGGAATTATCCAGATAGAGAAAACAAAGTACTGTAAATATGGTAACAAGAGAAAACACTAAGAGAAATTACATCTTATAGATATTTTGTTATTGCTTGTGCTCATTTTAATATACTACACTCATGAGTTATGGCAACCAAGTTATTTATTTTTGTTAGACTCTGTAAAAGGAGAGTATGGCAAAATACATCCTAAGATTTAGCAGGAACTGGGTCATTGTGCTGGCATAGATTTTTTTATGTGAAAACTGAATATTGAAACTTTTATAATAAAACAAACAAAACCCAATGTGGGGCCTTAATTTGACTCTGACTTGATACGGATCCTTTTGAGTCGAACCTACAAATGACCAGATTTCCATTGTTATAATTCATTTGCAAGTTTAGCACTTTTGAAAAATGAATTCTTGGTGGCTCACAGGTTCATACGTGAACAAGACTGGGAAATCCAACACTGACTATTCCTTAGAGAGGTAACTTTGTGGATATAGGTAGTCTAACCATGGCCAGTTTATTTCCTCCCAGTATTGTTGGTGCACAGGAGAAACTTGTGGCTTTTCAGTTCCTCACATTAAATCCCTACTCTTTTTTTTTTTGCTATTGACCTTTAGTTTTGAGATAAGCTGTCCCATTAACCCAATTATCTTGTATCTACCCCAGCACTTAGTACAGTGCCTGGCATATAATAAGCACTTAACAAATGTTTGTCTCCCCATTTAGACTTTAAGCTCTTGTGGGCAGGAATGTGTCTGTTTACTGTTACACTGTACTCTTCCAAGTGCTTAGTACAGTGTACTGCACACATAAGCTTTTAATAAATACTATTGACTACCACAATTATCATTATTAACCTAGTCCCCCACTCCACTAGTGTTGGGTTTTAATCCTCTTATTTTGTGAAGGTCACGGAACTGCGATAGATACAAGATAAGCAATTAAGTTACATTGCATTCATCCTGGACTTTTGGGGAACATCTTGACAAATGAATCTATGGTATTTATGAGCTTTAGCTGTGTGCACAGCTCTGTACTAAAACTTGGGAGAGTACGATAGAATAAATAAACATGATCCTTGCCCTCAAAGATGTTTTAATTGAGTATGGAAGACAGATAGTAAAATAAATTAAATAAATTACAGGTAGGGGAAGAAAACAAGTAGAAAAATATGTACATAAGTAGTGTGGGTGCAATAATAATAATAATGATGATGGTATTTGTTAAGTGCTTACTATGTACCAAGCAGTGTCTAAGCACTGGGGTAGATACAAGGTAATCAGGTTGTCCCACGTGGGGCTCACAGTCTTAATCCCCATTTTACAGGTGAGGGAACTGAGGACCAGAGAAGTTAAGTAACTTGCCCAAGGTCACACAGCAGACAAGTGGCTGAGTCAGGATTAGAACCCATGACCCCTGACTTGGAAGCCCGGGCTCTTTCCACTAAGCCATGCTGCTTCCAAGCCAACCACTCACTAACATTCTACCTTTACACTCTTTCCGCCAATCACTATGCATTTAGACAGACGACACATTTGAAAGGACTCACTCTTAAGTCATGCATCATTTAAAGACCACAAACGTTCTGAAGCAAGTCATGTTTTCCAACAAGCAGTGCTGCGTGACTAGGTTCTTTGGCTGACCAGCTCATTATGTGACTCAATGCTCTGCTAGATTCACATACTACAGTACGAGTTGCGGTGCATTTGGTCGATATTTAGTCAGTCGATTCTACCCTCAAATCATTAATATGGACCCCTTTCTCTCCATCCAAACTGCCACCATGCTGATCCAAGCATTTATCATCTAGGTGGTAAGCTCCTTGTGGGCAGGGAATGTGAGTACTGACTCTGTTGCATTGTATTCTCCCAAGTGCTTCATATACTGCTCTTCACACAGTAAGTGCTCGATAAATACCACTAATTGATTGTATTCTCCCAAGTGCTTAGTACATGGCTCAGCCACAGTCAGTGCTTAATAAACACCACTGATTTGTTACAGTAACTGGTGTGACAATTCAGTTCTATATTGATGCCTATCAGAACTTGCTGGCTCTGCTACTGTATTGGTGGATATGTTTGAAAATGTTGTTATTTGTATGGATTGTTAGATTAAAATTGGGTTTTGATATATTAGAAATTCCTCACTGTTGACTTTAAGACAATCAGTTTAGTTCTCTTTCCCTTTCCTATCCTCACTCCTCTGCACTCCCACTTAGCCTACATATGTCACCATACCTACTCACTGTGCTTCATTCCCATTTATTTTGTATTTGTATTTTTTCGTGCCCACTCTCCTGCCTGGAACATCCTCCCACTTTGTATCCAACAGACCACTCTTCTCCCCGTCTTTAAAGCCCTAATGAAATTGTAGCTCCCTGGTCAATTTTTCACTTCCCCGCCTATTTTCCTGCATCACCTTGAATTCACAACCCCTAAGCACTTGGATGCCCACCTCACCCCCACCACACTTACATATATAGCCTTATAATTAATTGCCTTTCTTACCTGTAATTTATTTTAATGTCTGCTATCCTTGGTACCTCCCCTCGAGCATTCTCAGGTTGCTGAACTAATAATAATGATAATAACAATAACAACAATAATAGTATTTGTTAAGCACTTAGTATGTGTTAAACACTATACTAGTACTGGGGGTAGGCACAAGTCCCACATGGGGTTCACGATCTAAGTGGGAAGGAGAACAGGTATTGAACCCCCATTTTGCAGATGCGGGAACTGAGGTACAGATAAGCAAAGTGGCTTGCTGAAGCTGCAGACAAGTGGCAGACTAGAATTAGAACTCAGGTCTTTCAACTCCCAGGCCTGTACTTTTTCCACTAGGCCATGATGCTGCCTCATCATCATCAGTGATATTTATTGAGCACTTACTATGTGCCAAGCACTGTATTAAACACTTGGAAGAGTACAAAACAACATAATTAGCGGCCACATTGCCTGCCCATAGCAAGCTTACTGTCTAGAAGGGGAGTAAGACATTGATATATAATAATAATAATAATTAATGGCATTTATTAAGCACTTACTATGTGCAAAGCATTGTTCTCAGCACTGGGGAGGTTACAAGGTGATCAGGTTGTCCCACGGGGGGCTCACAGTCTTAATCCCCATTCTACAGATGAAGTAAATGAGGCACAGAGAAGTTAAGTGACGATATATATGTATATAATTTATAATATAGGATGTAAAGATATGTACGTATGCTGTGGAGTACTACAACTCCCAGAATCCTTTTGGGCCTAGACCGAGGGCAGACTGAACTTGGCCAGATAGACATTAGCAGCACAAGAATTTACCACTGAACAAGAGCACTTTGGGGTCCGAATGAGGTAAGGTGACAAGTTTGGTCAGGATGGCCCGAAATTGGGTATTTATCCTAAATTACCCAGGTCTACCTATAGTAATAAAGTCCTGACCCAGCCAAACTGGGATGTATGGTCAGACTATGCCAAGGTTGAAAAGCAGATATGGTAATAATAATAAAGACGGTCTTCATTAAGCATTTAGTATCATAATAATTGTGGTGTCAAAGTGCAGTCTATGGGCTAAGACCAGCACTAAACACTGGGGTAGATACAAATTAATCAGGCCCCACATTAGGCTCACAGTCTAAGTAGAAGGGAGAACAGGTTTGGCCAAGATCTATGTGCCAAGAACTGTTTTAAGCATTGGTGCAGGTACGAAAGTATAAATGAGCGTGAACAGTGAACACAAACATCAAATCTTAAAATATATCTAGGCTTTTATCTACAGCAACTCCCCAAAGTAACACTCATCTTTTAGTTCTTGGAAAAATGCTATTGAATTTTAGAGAGGGTATTGTGTAATGTGTTCTCTCACGTTAAGATAAACTGTAAACCTGACCTTGGCTTAAGCACTCTCCTTCCCCACTTTGAAGTATTTAGACTGACTTGAGTAGGGTAATTAGAGACCATTCAATTTAGTGTTCCTGTACATGATAGCAGATCTACTTATCATAGACCATGGTAGATTTCTATTTTTCATTTTTGTTGAATAAGATGTGAAAAATACCATTTTGAAAATTAAATATTACATTTACATAGCTACATACCAAAAATCAATTTCAAAATATTTCATTCTATACTGTAACATTATCATATAACTTTATGTATTGGGATTTTTAGGCATTGGTTTTAGTGTATTGGTCAATTTATGGATTTGGGGAAACTATTCAAGTACTTGGCATTATGTACTCTGGGAAAATATACTTTGTTTAGTACTACTTTACTTAATATTCTATATCCATGGATCCTATTTAGAGGTATTGCAGTCATTTCATTCTAGAACATTTGTACAAGTTATAGCCTTGTTCTTACTGCTCCCAGTATTTATAAACATTTTTTTTGTTTACCTGTCTTCCCCATTACATTGTAAACTTATTAAGGTCAGGGATTGAGCAAGAGTCTTGTTTCTCTTGTGCTCTCTAAAGCACCTAGTAAAAGTGCTGCCCATGGTAGACAGACAGTGCCACTGTTTAATTGTTTGTAAGTAATAATAATAACAATTACAATTGTGGTTTTTAAGTACTTATTATGTGCCAAGCTCTGCACTAAGCTCAGGGGTAGATACAATATAAGCAGATCACACATAGTCCCCATTCTACACAAGACTCACAGTCTAAAAGGAAGGGAGAGCAGGTATCAACTCCATTTTTACAGATAAGGAAACTGAGGCAAAGAGAAACTAAATGACTTGTCCAAGGCAAATGATGGAAGCAGTATTAGAACCTAGGAGTCCTGACTCCCAGGCTGTGCTCTTTCCACCTAAGTAGGACATGAGTCATCCCAAAGTAAGAGAAGAGATTGAGAAACCAAAGCAAACACCAACAGTCACAGTAGTCATAATAATATTATTTTCCAAAACCCTGTAGAGCCAGTTTCTCTTAAACCTTTATAGCCTTGGAAGGGAATCAGCTTCTCTCTACCCACCCTGCAATATAGTGACTGAAAGAGGTGCAGCTTCTTCAAGCACAGATGTGCCAGTCCAGAGAGTAGGCTTAACTGGGCTAAAGTGGTGGGGTGATTCTGATGAACTGTCTCAACCCTCTTCCTCAATCTCACCCTTCCAGGAACTGGAAGTGTCCCAAACCACCATGGGTTTTGGCCACCCCCTTCCAGTCTGAGCCCCCTTTATCCTCTCCTCCTCCCCAACACCCCTACCCTACCTCCTTCCCCTCCCAACATCACCTGTATATATGTTTGTACAGATTTATTACTCTGTTTATTTTACTTGTACATATTTACTATTCTATTTATTTTATTAATGATGAGCATTTAGCTTTAATTCTATTTGTTCTGATGACTTGACACCTGTCCACCTGTTTTGTTCTGTTGTCTGTCTCCCCCTTCTAGACTGTGAGCCCGTTGTTGGGTAGGGACCATCTCTATATGTTGTCAACTTGTACTTCCCAAGCGCTTAGTACTGTGCTCTGCACACAGTAAGCGCTCAATAAACACGATTGAATGAATGAATGAATGATAGGAGTTGTAGTAGCAGTTGTAGTAGAAGCAGCATTTACTGAGAGCTTACCTGGTATGGTGCCCTGTACTTCCGCATCAGCCTTCTGATTACTTCATCAACTTCCTTGCTGATCTCCTTGCCTCCTGTTTCTCCCTTCTCCAGTCCATACTTCACTCTGCTGCACAGATCACATTTTTAAAAAGCAAGTTAGTTCACAGCTCCCCTCTCTTCAAAAACCTCCAATGGTTGCCCATTCATCTGCACAACGGGATAGAAACTCCTTACCATCACCTTTAGAACACTCAATTTCCTCTCCATTCCAACCTTACCTTGCTCATCTCCTACTACAACCCCACTCACACAGTTCACTCCTCTAAGGCCAACCACCTCACTGTACTTTGATCTTGTCTTTCTTGCTTCCAACAACTTGCCCATGCCCTCCCTCTGGCTTGGACCTTCCTCCCTCTACATGTCCGACAGATCATCTCCGGCTCCATCTTCAAAGCCTTTTTAAAAACACATATCCTCCAAGAGCCCTCCCCTGTCTAACCCCTCACTTCCCTGAGTAAACCCATTCTTTTGCATTGCCTCTGCACCTCTTCAGCACTTTGATATTCTCCCCTCCTCAAGCCCCATGGCACTTAAGTACCTATCCGTAATTTATTTTAATATCTAGCTCTCCCTCTAGTCTGTAACCTCCTTGTAGGCAGGGATCATCTATACTTATTCTTTTGTATTGTACTCTCCCAACTGCTTAGTACAGTGCTCTGCCCACAGTAAATGCTCAATAAATACCACAGATTGATTGATTGATTGACTGTACTAGGGACTTGGGAATTACAGAATAATGATGTGACCTGTCCCCTACCCACAAGGAGCTTATTATGCTCTAATGGCAGGGGATACCCCAATGTGTACAAACTGCTACAGCTCTGCCATATTGTTGTTAGTGAGCAGAGCACCACCCTTGTCTGGCTTACCTCCAAAAGAGCTACTTCCTACATAGAGGCTGTGGCTGTGCAGTGGGGTATAGGAGGAATAGGAGAACTGTCATCTTCCTTCTGCAGATCTGTGAGGAAACACCCCCACCCCAGCCCCCAACCAAGATTTTTGCTAATCTTCTCTTCCCCTACACAAGGAGGAGAATAAGGCCTATTGTTTTTATGGTAGGTGACTACATGAAGTTTAATAAAACCAGATCATAAAGAAGTCCCCCTTTGGAAGCTATAAACTTCTCCTGGGGAGGTGAATCCTTTTTGCTTCTGAAAGGAATTGTTCGGTTTATCAAGAAAAAAATAATTCTAAGTGATAAAACATCAGAATCTCCTCTCACTGCAGATTTGCTTTCTTCCACCTCCAAATGACTGGTTTTCTGAAAGGAGTGTGGGAGTTTGACTGAGAACGCTGCTGGGTGACCAGTGATCCCTTTCGCAAACAGGTCATGGTTAACCTGACCTCTAGTTGGTAGCTATTCACCAGGTGATGACTGCATCCCTGCACCCCATTGGTTACTCGTGGTCTTTGCTCAAAAGAGCCATTAAAAATCTGATTATGACAGTTGATACAGTTTGTTTATTTTTGTTGTTGCCCATCAGATAACAGCTGGGCCATTGAAATAATTATCCAATTTTTCTTTAGTGGCCTCTTGTGGTCTCCCACCTCTCCTTTTTCCCTCCCCTTCACTACCACTCACCATACATCTACATGTAATAATAATAAGTGTAGAGCTTGTTAAGTGTTTACTGTGTGACAGGCACTGCACTAAGTGCTGGGGTGGGTATAAGCAAATCAAGTTGGACACAGTACCTGTCCCACATAGGGGGTCAGAGTCTTCTATATCTTTTTCATGACTACACTGATCGCGTGTCCCATAAGGAATCTGCTTTGGATAGGTGCTATACTCTATGCTTCACACGTATCCAGCCATAGGAACCATTGGATAGCCCATCTTTAACCACAAGGATGGGTTTCTAGGAGGACACCTATGACATACTTTTGCCAGGGTTCTAATTCTGCTGTTGCAGACAGAATTCTGAGCTGCAATGGTGCCTCAGTGAGGGAGTTGTTGATGGGTTTATTGTTACCAGATAGGAGGTCAGAAGGTTGGTGCTCGGGGGACTGCTGAGTCCTTATCATAGAGGATCTCCCCGTCAGTCTCAATCTCTGAACGCAAAGGACAAGTCTCTCTAAAAACTGTGAAGCATTGCCTCCTAAGCTTCAGTGGCAAATAAAAAGTACAAAGCTCTTAGACTGCAAACTGCTGTAAAATGCCAAATACAATATTAATGCAGAATGCATTTTTGAATGGGTTTCATGAGTGAAAACAGTTATCATAAAAAATGCAAGAGCACTGGTAAAAATACCATGCAGAAGATTTTATGTATATATAAAGATAAACGATGACAAGATGCCCTGAGAGATCTAGCATGAGTCCTTTAAAAAACTCCTCTATTTGTCTTGAAAGATGAAAGAAATGGATTTGAGTGCCTTAAAACGCCTAGTTCTCCCAGAATGCAGAGATTACTTCCTTGCAGAACCTCATGTTAAGAAAAACATGTGTTGGAGTACTCACTATGTCTAGTACTGTGTACTTGAGAAGCAAATTGGCCTAGTGGAAAGAGCATGGGCCTGCAAGTTGGTGAACCTGGGCTCTAATCCCTTCTCTGCCACTTGTCTGCTGTGTGACCTAGAACAAGTCACTTAACTTCTCTGTGCTACAGTTACCTTATCTGTAAAACTGGGATTTAAATCCTCCCTCCTTCTTGGACTGTGAGCTCCATGTGGGACAGGGACTGTGTCCAGCATAATTACTTTGAATCTAACCCCTCCCCTAGTACAGTACTTGGCACATAGTAAGCACTTAACAAATATCACTAAAAAACTTGTTCATGCACACAAACTTTTCTTCAACCACCACACTATGTTGTATCTAGACCAATTCATGTTGTCAGAAGAACATTCCCTAATTTTGCCAACATTTTCTGTCCAAAGTGTTTAGTGTAAAAAAGGCCTGTAGCAGAACTAAGTATATGTGTTACACTTTTTGTATCCTTTTCCAGAGTCTGTTTCTAAATAGACTGTAAACTGTAGGCTCACCTTCTGCTGAGAAACAACATGGTCTAGTAGAAAGAACAGAGGACTGGGAATCAAGGATGTGAGTTTTAATCCCGACTCTTCCACTTACTGCTGAATGACTTTGGACAAGTCACTTACCCTCTGTATACTTCAGTTTTTTCATCTGCAATTTGGAGATTAAATATCTATTCTCCCTCCTCTTTAGACTATGAGCCCCATGTGCGACAGAGATTGTGTCCAATCTAATTATAATGCATTTACCTCCCCCCACCCCTCAACACATAGTAAATAAGCACTTAAAATGCCATGGTTATAATTGGGTTTTGTTATTATTATATTCAGAAAATTTACTTGGTTGAATAAATTCATTTTGGTTTCAGTTAAAAAGTGGCATTTTCATGTGGGGTTGTTGAAGGACATGGCTTCAGAGCAAACACTTTACAGCTGGATCAGCTTTAAACTCAAGGTTCCATTTTTTTATTTCCATTTCAGTCCGAAAGGAGATTGTCCATATCCTCTCCGATCTGGATGTTGAAGTCAAGGATATAACTGACAATTCCGAAGCTACTTGTTTCCTCCAGCTGTTATCCACCGAAGACCTTTTTGAGAGGATGAGTAAAGAATTCCCCATGGTCGCTGAGGTAATAGAAGGTCCTCCAGGGAGCCAGCCGCCCAATAGCTTTTTACAACCGGGGAAGAAAATTGTGATCCACAAGAAGTATCAAGCCACCAGAATACTGGCCTCTGAGATCAGAAGCAGTTCCCCCAAAAGACATTTCTTGATCCCCCCCGGTTATAACGGAAGATTCAAGAGGAGGCCCCGGGAGTTCCCAACGGCCTACGACCTGGAGATTGCCAAAAGCGACAAGGAGCAGCTTCACGTGGTGGCCACGAAAGCCTTTGATGCTCAACAGGAAGAAATGTCGTGCGTATCAGTGGGAGACCAGTTCCTCGTTCACCATTCTAAGAGGAGTGAGGTCCTGAGGAAAGGGACCAAGAGACCGCCCGACGCGCTGACCTGTGAACGGATTCTCAAAAAGTCCTACGAGACGGTCCTGCTGCCCTTATACTTGGAAGGGGGTTTCATCGAAGTGATTCATGACAAGAAGAGGTACCTCCTTTCGGAGCTGTGCATTCAGTTCCCCTTGCCCTTCAACGTCACAGTCTCTGTGAGAGACCTCTCGGTCAAAGAAGACTTGTTGGCGGGAACGCCGGGCCTGAGACTGGAGGAAGAAATCACAGACTCTTATCTGCTCGTGAGCGGGTTCGATCAGCCCAGCGAGTGCTGGGAAATCCCCGTGGGTCGTTTAGGTATGTCGGTCCAGCTGGTCGGTAGTTCGGCAGAGGAAACTGAGCCGTCTACGGTCCGGACTATGGTGGAGGAGATCAGCGAAGAGCAGTACTACATGGTGCGGAGATATGAAAATCCAGTTCTTCATCCGCCGCCTCGTCCTCCCAAAAAGCCTTTAGTCATGGAGGCCAAACTCACCGTCCCTTCTGTGCCAAACCAAAGTGGAACAGGTCCACCAAAGTCTCCTAAGGTAGGGCTTGGTTTTTATGATTTTATGATTTTATGATTTTATGACTGAGCCCCTTCCTTCCTCTCCCCCTCGTCCCCCTCTGCATCCCCCATCTTACCTCCTTCCCTTCCCCACAGCACTTGTATATATGTAATTGTACGTATTTATTACTCTATTTATTTTACTAGTACATATCTATTCTATTTATTTTATTTAGTTAGTATGTTTGGTTTTGTTCTCTGTCTCCCCCTTTTAGACTGTGAGCCCACTGTTGGGTAGGGACTGTCTCTATATGTTGCCAACTTGTACTTCCCAAGCGCTTAGTACAGTGCTCCGCACACAGTAAGCGCTCAATAAATACGATTGATGATGATGATGATGATGATTTATGACTGACAGTCTCCTTTTAAGCAGAGGTGGAAATAACAACAATAATGACTGTGATATTTGTTAATCACTTACTGTGTGCCAAGCGCTGTACTAAACCCTGCAGTTAGATATAAGATAATAGGGTTGCACCGGGTCCTGTCTCACATGGAGCTTACAGTGTGAGTTGTAGGGAAGATGGGAATGGAATCCCCGTTTTATAAATGAGGAAAATGAGGCACAGAGAAGTTAAGTGACTTATCCAAAGTCACACAGCAGGCAAGTGGTAGACCTGGGACTAGAACCCAAGTCCTCTGACACCCAGTCCAGGCCTTCTCCTCTAGGCCATGCTGCTTCTCCATAGTAAACATTTATCAAATGCTGCAGTTGTCATTATTATTGTGGGAACTGTTCTGCCTAAATTGGCTTAGCCTACCTTGCACCAACCTCCAGTTGCTGTGGACACTACAGAAGTTTGGACTTGCTTAACCAGGCTGGAGCCTGCTCAATGAATGCTCAGTTTAGCGTAAGAAACAGCATGGCGTCACGAGCCTGGGAGTCAGAAGGTGATGGGTTCTAATCCCACCACTTGTCAGTTGTGTGGCCTTGGGCAAATCACTTCTCTTCTCTGTGCCTCAATTACCACATCTGTAAAATGGGGATTGAGACTGTGAGCCCCACATGGGATAGGGACTGTGTCCAATCCCGATTTGCTTGTATTCACCCCAGTGCTTAGTATAGTACCTGGCACATAGTAAGCACTTAACAAACACCATTATTATTATTATTTTCATTATTTACCCCTGTAGCCTCACAAAACTTCTCAAGTTCAGATGCACCACACTCTTAGGGAAATCAATGATCTCTGAGAGGGATGGGGATGACTCACTAGTTAGGTAATGAATGGTATTTGGATGACCCTTTTTTAACCAAAATCCAGGCTATTTGTAAAAGAATGGAAATGAGGCATGATAATCTATGGTTATAGAAAAAACGTTTTAGCCTCCCCACAACTAAAGCATCATATTTTGTTTTATTACATCAGGATGCTTACAAACTTGGATGTTGTGTGAGGTTTATGCTGCATTAGAAATATTTTGTGTGACACTGCATCAAGGTTCAGATAGTCATTTCCTTTTGAGGGGGCTGTAATTATGAATTTTATATGAGGCTTCTTAAAAGTAAATCAATTTTATTCAGGAAATACTGATCATTTCCATCAAGGTGCAGTGCTTTTAATACTCTACCCCAGGAAATGAGCACACATAAAACTTCTCTCCCCTTCCCCATGCCCCTTGGTGGGGTAGCTATGATGCAGCAATAACAGTTATCTGCATTTTGTGGTATATGCTGAAAGAGGCAGAACGGCTTGGCAAAACTGTGTTAGAAATGCGGAAGCATCTGCCTACAAGCTGCCTATCTTTAGCCAGGGTTGTTATCTCTTGCTCAGCCTTCAAAAACAAAATCAATAAAATTGCAGACAGTTTGGGATCATTACAGAGTCAGCAGCTCAATCAGCACTGGAAAGTTTATGCTGGTGAAACTTCATTTTGACATGAGTTCTTTTTCTTTTTTTTTTTCTGGGGTTCTCAGAGTCCAGAAGGTTGGATTGTTCCAGTGAGCAGAGGGACCCATTCAGTGGTTGGCAGAAAGGGTGGCTATACTGTAAATTCCTCGTGGGAAGGGAACTAGTTGACCAACTCTGTTGTACTGTACTCTCCCAAGCATTAGTATAGTGCTCTGCACACAGTAAATTCATTCAATCGTATTTATTGAGCACTTACTGTGTGCAGAGCACTGTACTAAGCACTTGTTGCTCAATAAATAACATTAATTGATTGGAGCTGTGGTTGACTGAAGGTTAGAGGGTGTGCTCAGTTGAGGCAGGGTTCTGGCAGCAGCTTAGAACATCACAAAGAAAGTTCATTCATTCATTCAATCATATTTATTGAGCACTTACTATGTGTAGAGCACTGTAATAAGCACTTGGAAAGTACAGTTCAGCAACAGAGACATTCCGTACCCAACAAGGGGCTCACAGTCTAGAAGGGGGGAGGTAGACATCAAAAAAATTAAACAGACATCAGTAGCCTCAAGAGTTGCTCAGTTTGTTTTGTCTGTTCGTGAAGGAAAGCAGCCTCAAGTTTTGAGTGTTTTGATGCTGAAGTCTTATAACCCTGCAACACAAACCTGTAAACACAAAGACTCTGGTGCAAATGTGGAAGGAAGTACCCACCTCCCACCCTGTGAGCAATACTCAGAGATGCGGGTAGACTGGGATGGACTTGGGCATAATGGTACCCGTGACATCATTCCATAACTCGCCATGCCTAGCATAACCCCTGCAATGTCCCCTGTGCCAGTCCATCCAATGTCTGTAAGGACTGATAGAGGCTACCCTAACTATCCTTGCTGGGAGAACATTCCTGGACATCATCTCCCTGAAACACTCAGGATTTTCCAGACCTCAGCTGGAAAGGCCAGGATTTTCTGAGCAGTCTCAAGTAATAATAATAATAATAATGATAGCATTTGTTAAGTGCTTACTATGTTCCAACCACTGTTCTAAGTGCTTGGGGGGATACAAGAGAATCAGGATGTCCCACATGGGGCTCACAG
Source organism: Tachyglossus aculeatus (assembly GCF_015852505.1). Classification (NCBI taxonomy): domain Eukaryota; kingdom Metazoa; phylum Chordata; class Mammalia; order Monotremata; family Tachyglossidae; genus Tachyglossus; species Tachyglossus aculeatus. Next base: position 89,861,054 of record NC_052067.1, read on the forward strand.
TCTTAATCCACATTTTACAGATGAGGTAACTGAGGCACGGAGAAGTTAAGTGACTTGCCCGGAGTCACACAACTGACAAGTGGCGGAGTGGGATTAGAACCCATGACCTCTGACTCCCAAGCCCAGATGAACAGGCATGCTATTTAGGAATTACTAAATGGAGAAATTTTGACTGAAGACAGATGTACTCATTTATGGTATTGTTAGGATCTTAAATAATATTTACAACATGGCTGTAAGCCCAGATAAGGTATTTCAGGTAGTCAAATTCTTAAACTCCCCAGGCATGTTTAGTATGTTAAACTGCCTTTTGCGGCCTCAGAAGAAGTTCTAACTCCTCACTGGAGGCATTTACTTTCACTTTCTTTTAACAGTGATTACTTGGCTCGTTCCTTTTTGCCATATTAAATTTTACCAGAGGTATATTGTGCTTTGCACATAGTAAGCGCTAAACGAATGCAATTATTATTATTATTATTATTATTATTCATAGAAGGACTGTGTGCAACATTAATCATACTTATCTACACCGATTATCACTCTGGACTCCACAGCCTAATAGGGACTGAGAAAATGTATAGAGGGTTCAAAGAAAAATCATGAAGATAGTTGATGATTTGGAAAATGAGACCCATATGGATAGGTTAGAAGAAAGATTTAGGGGAGGTTCTTTAAGGCTTTCCAAATATTGAAAGGCTATTTTACTAGGGTGGGGAAGGGGGTTGACCAAGTGTTTTCTATCTTTTTCTAAGCTCAGAACTAGGGAATTAATGGGCTTTGGCTGCAACCTGAAGAATTTAAGTTAAACATAATAAATGTCCTTCCTGACAGAAACTGTCAAGACTGGGATACATTTCTTCTTCCTCCTTTTCCCCCTTTATTTTTCTTATCTCTTTTCTTTCCCTCTCTCCCTCTCCTCTTTTTTTCCCTTTTCTCGCCTCTCCTTTCTCCTTTTTGCCCTTTTTCTTCTTTCTCTTTCACCCCTATTCTGATTGAAGCCTCCACCCAACTGATCACTTAGATTTTCCCCCTCCCTCAGCCCTCAGCAGTGGTTCCCTGGGACACCTTCTCCAGTCGGGGTTGATGGCAATAAGGTGCTGGGGAACAGACTCTCCCATCAAACCACTGAAGAAAGCTGCAGCTGATTCTGGATCACAGTAATGAATAATAATAATAGTAACCATTATTAAATATGTTAAGCACTTGCTATATGCCAGGCACTGTACTTAGCGCCTGGGTGGATACAAGCAAATCAGGTTGGACACAGTCCCTAGTCCCCTGTGGTGCTCACAGTCTCCATGCTCATTTTACAAATGAGGTAACTGAGGCACAGAAAAGTGAAGTGACTTACCCATAGCAGATGAGTGGCAGAGCCAGGATTAGAACCCATGACCTTCTGATTCCCGGGCCCATGCTTTATCTACTGTGTTGTGCTGCTTCTCTGGGATCTAGCCATACTCCACGGAATCAGGAGCAGGAGATGAGATAGCCAGAGTGACCATGAGTCCAGATACAGTAGTGTCTCAGGGAATCACTGCAGACTAGCCACAGCCCCCAAAGCCCTGTCCAAACGTCTGACTACCCAGACGAGTCCTGAGCTTCAAGATTGTCAGGGAAGTTTATGGCTCTGACTTCCAAGAGCTATTTAGGAGAAATGTATCTCTTGCCCTGTAATGAATGAGCTCCTCTCCAGGTCTTAAAAGCCCCAAATGGAACTGAAATTGAAAGATGAGGTATTTCAGCTTCTTCTGAGCATTCAGCCAGGGCTGGAAACCTCACAAACAGTTCGTTCTGTTCATCTAGTGAAAACCCAAGCGGTCAGTTCTCCACCTGAGTTTCCAAATTTCTGTCAGACAAGACCACCCAGGAGAGGAATTAGAGCCGAGAGTAAGGGCAGGGCCTAGTCCTGAAAAGAAATTGTGTGTCTGAGTAGCACAGTTGATCTGGAGTAGGAGAAAGAACTGAAAAAATAGGTCTGGTGGTGTGAGTGGGTTGGGGAGCAGACAGTCCTTATGAAGTAGAGACAAGTATCTCTGCTTGTGTTACGGAATCACACAGCAAGGCCTAGTGGATAGGGCAAGGGCCTGGGTGTCAGAAGGAGATGGGTTCTAATCCTAGCTTTGCCACTTGTCTGCTGAGTGACCTTGGGCAAGTCACTTCTTTGAGCCTCAGTTATCTCAACTATAAAATGTGAATTAAGACTGGGAGTCCTATGTGGGACAGGGGCTGTTTCCCACCCAATTTTCCCTTCTAGATTGTAAGCTCATTGTGGGCAAGGAATGTGTCTGTTATATTGTTATAGTGTATTCTCCCAAGCACTCAGTACAGTGCTCTGCACACAGTAAGTACTCAATAAATGCAATTGACTGACCGAGTGGCACTGCAGTGCTTCTGACAGTGTTGGTGGCTGAAGAAGGCCTGAAGACAGAGCTTTACTGTCTCCCAGGTTTCAGCTGATACCATCTGAATGCAGAATATTATTCACAGTAGTTGAGCGATTACAAATTTCTCCTCCTCACTGATGTTCTGTCAGTGATAGCCATGCATTTGTTACTTGGTGACTGAGTGAGTTTATCCTGTGATCATTGCCACCACTAGGCTTAGTGGGCAGAAGGTCAACTGAGGCAAGGGCTCAGGGAGTGGGTTCTTCCTACAGACCACTGAAACCAGGTGCAGCTGGTTCTGGCTCACAGCAAGAGATCCAGCCACCAACCCAGGGCCTCTTCTTGATCTAACATCTTTTAATCTAAAAGTTCCTCTTTCTGCCTTTTTTGCTCTGAGCTAGAGAGGACTGATCTTCTTCGACCTTGTGAATGGGCCCACTGTCCATAGGGTGGCCACATAGGCACTTCCATACCCCACATTCTGATTTGCAGCTGAACTGTTCCCTTTCTGGTATAGTCCTAGCATCTGTGCCTTCATGTCCAATATTTTTTTACTTTAAATAAGCAGCCTCCCTCTGTCTTGATCCTGCGGCTGAGTTCAGTATACTACAGTGCTCTGCATATAGTAAACACTCAATAAATACCATTGATTGATTGATTCCATGACTCAGAAGCCGCACTCATGTACACCAGGACCTCGGAAGAAATACAAAGATTCTAGAACAAGAGGGGAGCAGTAGAATCTACTCCAGAGACATGTTCTAGATTCAGGCAGCCTGGGACAGACTGTGACTAATGGTGCAAGTGACATCAGTCAGTCAGTCATATTTATTGAGCACTTACTGTACAGGACACTGTACTAAGAGCTTTGGAGAGTACAACAGATACATTCCCTGCCATTAATGAGCTTACAGTCTTTGCAGATTCAGTCTAATGACTGCCCTGTGTGTCCTGGGTTCAGAGCACAATACTAAGTGCTTGGGAGAGTACAATACAATATAACAGACATATTCCCTGCCCACAATGAGCTTGCAGTCTTTTCAGGCCCAGTCTAATGACTGCACTGTGTGTCCTGGGTTACTGCAGTGAAGAATGCGCAACACGTGCTTTTGGTTTCCTGTGTCCCAGCACAGAAGAGAAGAAGCTAAAGGGTTAGAAAGAAGAAAGATATTCTAAAGGAAGCAGCAGTATTTAGCCTGGAAAACTGAACACAGAGAGAAGATTTATACCAGGTATAAGATGGGATCCAGTCTACTCATTTCCAGCTGCTATTCATTTCCTCTGGGCTCAGGAAAGGTGAAAGATTTAAACTGCTGCAGAAAGGATTCAGATGAGACACTAGAAAGAACTCCCTAGCAATAAAGAGAGTGAGACACTCTGATGAACCTGCCCAGTCCTGTGATTCTAAAATTAGCAACTTCCCTAACCCATGTTTGGGGAATAATTCTCATGTTGCTTGTGTACACTCTTAGTAATTCAACCTGATTTCTTGTCCGGTTTTGCTGCATCTGACTTTCTCAAATTTAAATTTAAAACAGAAAAGAAACTTTGCCTCTACTATACTCTCCCAAGAGACTAGTATAGTGCAGTACTATAAACTGTAAGCTCCCCCTCTAAACTGTAAGCTCCTTGTGGAATGGGACCGTGTCTACTAACTCTCTTGTATTGTACTCTCCCAAGCGTTTAGCACAGTGCTCTCCCAAGAGCTTAATAAATACCATTGATTGACTGATTGCTCTACGCACAGTAGGTCCTCATTGATTGTCCCAATAGCAGCATTGCCAGTGGTCTTATGTTAAACTCACTCCCCCTTTCCTCTTCTCTGGCTCCTTTCTGTATCTCCCTGACTTGCTCTCTTTGTTCTCCCCTCTCCCAGCCCCACAGCAGTTATGTGCATATCTGTAATTTATTTATTTATATTATTGTCTCTCTTCCCCTGTCTAGAATGTAAGCTTGCTGTGGGCAGGGAACGTATCTGTTTATTGTTGTACTCTCTTAAACACTTAGTACAGTGCTCCTCACACAGTAAGAGTGCAATAAATACAATCAAATGAATGAATAAATGGAATACTAGGGCACTATTTCCCTGTGCATTGCCATTTACAGAAGTCTATGGGGTAATAGTCAATCAATGGTGTTTATTTATTGAGCACTTACTGCTGAGCACTGTATTAAGCACTTGGGAGAGTACAATATTACAGAGTTTGTGGACACATTGCACAGCTCTTGGAATCAGGGTTTTGTTCCTTCTTGTTTAGCACTAAGCACTTCCTACTAAGTAGCTCCTTACCCCCCCCAACACACACCTGAAACATGGAGCTGTGAAGAGTCCAGGAGGCATTATGGCATTATGTATATATGTTTGTACAGATTTATCACTCTATTTTACTTGTACATATTTGCTGTTCTATTTATTTTATTTTGTTAATATGTTTTGTTTTGTTGTCTGTCTCCCCCTTCTAGACTGTGATCCTGTTGTTGGGTAGGGACCGTCTCTATATGTTGCCAACTTGTACTTCCCAAGTGCTTAGTACAGTGCTCTGCACACAGTAAGCGCTCAATAAATACAATTGAATGAATTAATTAATTAATCTCATCCAGGTACTGGCTTGGTTCCGCTTTCAATCGATCACTGTTCTTAGTGCTTGGCAGATAATGTGGCTTAATGGAAAGGGTACAAGAATGGGAGTCATGAGATAATATCTGGGCTCTAGTCCCAGCTGTGTCACTGATCTGCTGTGTGCGGCCTTGATCAAGTCATTTACCCTCTCTGGGCCTCAGTCTACTCATCTGTAAAATGGAGATAAGATTGTGAGACCTTTGTGGGACAGGGACTGTATCTACTCCCAGTGCTTAGCTATGTACAATTGTTTTATAAATGCCAAAATTAGTGGACATGATCCCCACCCTCAAATAATGTACAATGTAGTGGCTCAATGGAAAGAGCATGGGCTTTGGAGTCAGAGGTCATGGGTTCAAATCCCAGCTCCACCAGTTATCAGCTGTGTGACTTTGGTCAAGTCACTTGGCTTCTCTGTGCCTCAGTTACCTCATCTGTAAAGTGGGGATTAAGGCTGTGAGCCCCCCCATGGAACAACCTGATCACCTTGTAACCTTCCCAGTGCTTAGAACAGTGCTTCGCACATAGTAAGTGCTTAGTATATGCCATCATTATAGTAGGATAGATAGACACAAAATAAATTGCTGATAGGAGGAAGAACGAAAGGACTATATGTACCTGAGTTATCATCATCAATGGTGTTTTTTGGGCACTTACTGCATGCAGAGCACTGTACTAAACACTGGAGAGCGTATAATCCAACCAAGTTGATAGATACATTCCTTTCCCTCAGTGAGCTTACAGTCTAGGGAGTATTTGTGCTTAAGTAATAGGACATAAAAGATATGTACACAAAAGTGGGATATTGTGGACATATAAGTACTAAAGTGGCAAACAAGTAACAGAGAGACAGTTTGAGGGGTTAGAAACTGGAGAGTTTAGAAATTAATGGGACAAGCTTTCCTGGAGGAGAACTTTATAGATGGCATGAACCTCGGTCTCTCAGATTTGAAGGGAGAGGGAGTTCCACGCAGGGAAAAGACATAAGCAGGAGGTCAGCTGCAGAAGTGATGAGAAAGGGGCACATTGAGTAGGTTAACTTGAATAATGATGATGATGATGGTATTTGTTAAGCGCTTACTATCTGCCAAGCACTGAATGGATAGGTGGGAGGGAGAGAGCTGATTGAATTACTTAAAGCTGCTGATCAGAGGTTCCTGCTTAATGTCAAGAGGAATGGGCAGCTATTGGAAATATTTCAGAAGTAAGGAGGCATGTGTAGAGCAGTGTTTTAGAAAAATGGTATGGGAAGCAGAGTGAAGTACTGACTAAAGGGGGAGAGATGGGACTTGGAGACTCAGTAAGGAGGCTGATGTGGCTCAGTGGAAAGAGCATGGGCTTTGGAGTCAGAGGTCATGTGTTCAAATCCCGGCTTCACCACTTGTCAGCTGTGTGACTTTGGGCAAGTCACTTCACTTCTCTGGGCCTCAGTTCCCTCATCTGTAAAATGGAGATGAAGACTGTGAGCCCCACGTGGGACAACCTGATTACCTTGTATCTACCCCAGCACTTAGAACAGTGCTTTGCCCATAGTAAGCGCTTATTGTGTGCAGTGCACTGTACTAAGTGCTAGTTGGCAACATATAGAGACGGTCCCTACCCAACAGCGGGCTCACAGTCCAGATGGGGGAGACAGACAATAAAACAAAATGTATTAACAAAATAAAATAAATAGAATAGTAAATATGTACAAGTAAAATAAATAAGTAATAAATATGTACAAACATATATACAGGTGCTGTGGGGAGGGGAAGGAGGAAAGGCGGGGGGGATGGGGAGGGGGAGGAGGGGGAAAGAAAGGAGGGGGCCCAGTCTGGGAAGGCCTCCTGGAGGAGGTGAGCTCTCAGTAGGGCTTTGAAGGGAGGAAGAGAGCTAGCTTGGCAGATGTGCGAAGGGAGGGCATTTCAGGCCGGGGGAGGACGTGGGCTGGGGGTTGATGGCGGGACAGGCGAGAACGAGGCACAGTGAGGAGGTTAGCGGCAGAGGAGTGGAGGGTGTGGGCTGGGCTGGAGAAGGAAAGAATGGAGGTGAGGTAGGAGGGGGCGAGGTGATGGAGAGTCTTGAAGCCGAGAATGAGGAGTTTTTGCCTGATGCATAGGTTGATTAGTAGCCACTGGAGATTTGTGAGGAGGGGAGTAACATGCCCAGATCATTTCTGCACAAAGATGATCTGGGCAGCAGCGTGAAGTATAGATTGAAGTAGGGAGAGACAGGAGGATGGGAGATCAGAGAGGTTGCTGATGCAGTGATCCAGTCGGGATAGGATGAGAGATTGAACCAGCAGTGTAGCAGTATGGATGGAGAAGAAAGGGCAGATCTTGCCAATGTTGCGGAGGTGAGACTGGAAGGTTTTGGTGACAGATTGGATGTGAGGGGTGAATGAGAGAGCAGAGTCGAGGAAGACACCAAGGTTGTGGGTTTGTGAGACGGGAAGGATGGTAGTGCCTTCAACAGTGATGGGAAAGTCAGGGAGAGGGCAGGGTTTGGGAGGGAAGATAAAGAGTTCAGTCTTGGACATATTGAGTTTTAGATGGCGGACAGACATCCAGATGGAGTTGTCTTGAAGGCAGGAGGAGACATGAGCCCGAAGGGACGGAGAGAGAGCAGGGGCAGAGATGTAGATTTGAGTGTCATCAGTGTAGAGATGATAGTTGAAGCCATGGGAGCAAATGAGTTCACCAAGGGAGTGAGTGTAGATTGAGAACAGAAGGGGACCAAGCACCGAACCTTGGGGAACCCCCACAGTGAGAGAATGGGAGGGGGAGGAGGAGCCCGCAAAAGAGACTGAGAATGAACGGCCAGAGAGATAAGAGGAGAAGCAGGAGAGGACAGAGTCTGTGAAGCTAAGATTGGATAGCGTGTTGAGGAGAAGGGGGTGGTCCACAGTGTCGAAGGCAGCTGAGAAGTCGAGAAGGATTAGGATGGAGTAGGAGCCGTTGGATATGGAAAGAAGGAGGTTATTGGTGATCTTTGAGAGGGCGGTTTCAGTGGATTGTGGGGGACAGATTATGATTGATTGACAGAAGCCAGATTGGAGGGGGTCGAGGAGAGAGTTGGTGTTGAGGAATTTGAGGTAGCTTATGTAGACGACTCATTGAAGGAGTTTAGTAGGGAATGGTAGGAGAGAGATAGGGCGATAACTAGACAGTGAGGTGGGGTCAAGAGAGGGTTTTTTTAGGATGGGAGAGACATGGGCATGTTTGAAGGCAGAGGGGAAGGAACCAGTGGAGAGTGAGCGGTTGAAGATGGAAGTTAAGGAGGGGAGGAGGGACGGAGCGAGAGATTTCTAAATGTATTTTCTAAATTTGGTCACTACTATTTTGCATTGTAGGAGCCCAGAAAATTTTGATTTTTCTTCTTTGGGGGATAAATGTACCCAAATAACCTTTGAACATCAGCCATTTTCTGAAGCTCTGTTTTTAACATTTAGGACTAAATCATAATCTGTGGTACTGTTTGCCAAAAGTTGACTTTAGCTATAAAAGCTTGAGATTGATCCTACAAGTTTTCCGTTCATATATTTGGCATCCGAAAACCCTGATCAATAGAAACCAATTTTCTGGCCCACTTTGCTGGAGATTTTCAATTCTAGTCTCCATTTTAGAACCCCATTGAGAGAAATTAAATTTTTTCCAAAATATTGGTATGGGTTGAAGGAGGAAAGGGACACTAAATTGATGAAATGGCAGGCCCTCAAACTTTGTGTTTCCTGGAAGGGAACATGTTTAGAATTGTAATCCAGTTTATTGACTGGGTGCTTGCTACTGGGAAAATGAGCACAATTCCAAAATCTTGTTCAGTGTCCACTCCCCAGAGTGGAAGAAGAGGAATGACCACTGACAGTCTTGAATATGAGTGGTGAGGCATTGATATAGCCCCAGAGAGGGGTAATATGTAGAAAGGTATGAGAAGGGACAGCCTCTCAGGGTCGCACCTGGAGAGTTTCCAGTACTCTACCAGTCTCGGCTACGGAAGGGGGAGTCAAGCAGAAGCCTACCCATTCCATTCCTCCTTGAGCAGTGGCTAGTGAGTGTCAGGTAATCTCCTACAAGTCAAAACTCTCTCAAGCTGGGCAACAGCTTAGTACAGTGCTGTGCACACAGTAAGCGCTCAATAAATACGATTGATGATGATGATGGGAGAGAGTCCAGAGCAGAGACTCAAGTTTACTGTACAGAAGGTGGAAATAATAAACCACTTCTGAATTTTTAGCAAAAAAACTGCTTGGATGCACTACCAGATTGATGGCAGACGGAGAGTAGGGCGTTCTGGGAGAGATGTGACCGTGATGTCGCTATGGGTCAGAAACAACTCTACGGCATAAGACGAGAAAAAGATAATAAGGGAATCACCGATTATCCTTTGTTCACCAACTTTGATTTTTCAGGCTTTGGGAATTTTAAATTCTAATCCAGAAGAGGGAATCTCAGTATGTATCATGCAGCTTTATCTATAATGAGAAGCACTCTTTGAACAAATAGAGGACATCTGTTGCTCTTCTGCAGGGCACAGAGTAAAGCAGCATCTTGAAACACAGTTTTAAGGAGATAAGCTTACAGTGCAAATTCAGACTCTCCCACAAACCAGCTGGGAGATATCACCGTAGACCTGAAGCTGGGCTCCAGTTTATCGGTTTGCAAAATGAGGAAAATAGTAACTGATTTCTCAGGACTGCTAAAAATAAAATTACTTCTGTGGAGGTAGGTTGCCTTAGTATAAAAGTACTTACTCTTTTCTCAATGTGTATAATGACCTATCTCTAGAATCAACCAATCAATCAATCATATTTATTGAGCACTTACTGTGTGCAGTGTACTGTACTGAGCGCTTGGGAAGTACAAGTTGGCAACATATAGAGACAGTCCCTACCCAACAGTTGGCTCACAGTCTAGAAGGGGGAGACAGAGAACAAAACCAAACATATTAACAAAATAAAATAAATAGAATAGATATGTACAAGTAAAATAAATAGAGTAATAAATATGTACAAACATATATACAGGTGCTGTGGGGAAGGGAAGGAGGTAAGATGGGGGGACGGAGAGGGGGATGAGGGGGAGAGGAAGGAGGGGGCTCAGTCTGGGAAGGCCTCCTGGAGGAGGTGAGCTCTCAGTAGGGATGTTAGGACTAAGCTCTCTAGGATGTTAAGACTAAGTAAGTTCACCAACTTTTAAGTGCAGCTGTTTCCCAAATACTTTGTTACTGAAATGTTGTGTTTTTTTTGAAGTTAAGTTTTACTTTCCCAACCTACCATTTTGAGTGTATTCCATATTGGCTGTCAGGAATAATTAAATAGGCCAGATGCAAAGTTATGATTCTGAAATTGCATAAACAGCCTTTGTTGTAAATTTTATTTTTTTTTGGAGCTCAGTTCTTCCAAACAAGAGCGATTCCCAGGGGAAGCACTTGCTGACCCCAGAATCAGGATGAAGAAGAAAATCAGATGCAACCCTTTCATTTAATGGTCTTTCACATCAGACCCATAATATTGCAGGTTACTAAAGTAGCTATGGAGCTTAGGGTCTAGTTGTCCAAAAGCAAGAACTGGATCTAAGTTGGAATCTTGGTTTCCCAGATCCCTGTCATCCAAGAGAGCAACAAACAAGGGAAGCTGTGTGAACCATATGTTTCGAGAGCAATCAATCAATGGTATTTATTAAGTGCATGCTATGTGCGGAGCACTGTACTAACTGCTTGGGATAAAAGCAGCATGGCCCAAAGGATAGAGTACGAGCCTGGGTGTCAGAAGGTCATAGATTCGATTTCTGGCTCTGCCACTTGTGTGCTGTGTGACCTTGGGCAAGTCACTTAACAAATACCATAATTATTATTAATTATTATTATTACAATATAATGATACAACAGACATATTCCCTGCCCATATTCCTTTGCAGACAAGAGGAGGAGAAAGACATTAATACAAATACATAAATTACAAATATGCACAGTAAGTACTTAGGGGTTGAGGTTGGGATAAATATCTAGTGTTTAAAAAGATCAGAGACCAAAGACCAAAGTACATAGATGACACAGAAGGGAGAGGAAAGGGGAAGAAGGGTTTTTTGGGAAGACCTCTTGAGTAGATGTGATTCTAATCACTGTAGGCAGGGAAAGTGTCTACCATTTCAGATAGTACTCTCCCAAGCACTTAGTAAGTGCACTGCAGACAGTAAGCATTCAACAAATATGACTGATTGAAAAAAATGATTGATTTTCATTCATTTATTCAATCGTATTTATTGAGCACTTACTGTGTGCAGACCACTGTACTAAGCGCTTGGGAACTACAAGTTGGCAACATATAGAGACGGTCCCTACCCAACAGTGGGTTCACAGTCTAGAAGGGGGAGACAGAGAACAAAACAAAACATATTAACAGAATAAAATAAATGAAATAAATATGTACAAATAAAATAGAGTAATAAATACGTACAAACATATATACATATATGCAGGTGCTGTGGGGAGGGGAAGGAGGTAAGGCGGGGGAGAATGGAGAGGGGGAGGAGGGGGAGAGGAAGGAGGGAGCTCAGTCTGGGAAGGCCTCCTGGAGGAGGTGAGCTCTCAGTAGGGTCTTGAAGGGAGGAAGACAGCTAGCTTGGCGGATGGGCCGAGGGAGGGCATTCCAGGACAGGAGGGAGGATGTGGGCCGGGGGTCGACGATGGGACAGGCGAGAACGAGGCATGGTGAGGAGATTAGTGGCAGAGGAGCGGAGGGTGCGGGCTGGGCTGGAGAAGGAGAGAAGGGAGGTGAGGTAGGAGGGGGCGAGGTGATGGGGAGCCTTGAAGCCCAGGGTGAGGAGTTTCTGCCTGATGCGTAGGTTGATTGGTAGCCGCTGGAGATTTTTGAGGAGGGGAGTAACATTTCCAGAGCATTTCTGGACAAAGACAATCCGGGCAGCAGCGTGAAGTATGGATTGAAGAGGGGAGAGACAGGAGGATGGGGGATTGGAGAGGAGGCTGATATAGTAATCCAGACAGGATAGGAGGAGAGCTTGAATGAGCAGGGTAGCGGTTTGGATGGAGAGGAAAGGGCGGATCTTGGCAATGTTGCGGAGGTGAGACCAGCAGGTTTTGGTGAAGGCTTGGATGTGATTGATTGATTAATAAGGACTTGAAGGTGTGGAGAGCTATTTCCATTTACTCTTCTCACTGTGATTTCCATGTGAAAATAATCATTAACTACAATTTATCTTCAACAGCACCAATTAAACTTCTACTGGTTGCTTTGGAAATATTGAAAAGATGTGAAGGGACACTCCCTATCTTTAAATAGCTTGCAATGTATTATTATTATTATTACTAATACTAATGATAATGGCATTTATTAAGCACTTACTATATGCCAGACACTGTACTAAGTGCTGGGTTGGCTACAGACAAATCAGATTGGATGCAGTGTCTGTCCGGCATAGACCTCCCATTCTTAATCCAGAGGTTAGTACAGTGCCCAGCACTTAATAGAGTGCCTGACACATAGTAAGCACTTAACAAATACCATAATTATTATTAATCCCCATTTTAAAGATGAGTTAACTGAGGCACAGAGAAGTGAAGTGATTTGGCCAAGGTCACACAGCAGGCAAGAGGCAGATCAGGATTAGAACCCATGACCTTCTGACTTTCAGGCCTGTGCTCTACCCACTATGCCATGCTGCTTAGTGCTTAATGGGCAATAATTTCTTACCTCCTAAAAGCTTTTGCTTTGTCTCATTATTTTTGCAACCTGGACACTACAGATTCTAAATATGTAAATCCTGAATAGACCATGCACTATAAGTAAGAAAAGAATAAAAGAAGTAGCTGACTGGGATAGACATCAGTCAATCAATTGTATTTTTTGAGTAGTTACTATGTGCAGAGCACTGTATTAAGCAACTGGGAGAGTACAATATAACAGTGTTGGTAGACGAGTTCCCTGACCACGATGAGCTTACATATATCAAGTAATGCATGATTTGGACACCTGTCTACATGTTTTGTTTCGTTGTCTGTCTCCCCCTTCTAGACTGTGAGCCCGTTGTTGTGTAGGGACTGTCTCTATATGTTGCTGACTTGTACTTCCCAATTGCTTAGTACAGTGCTTTGCACACAGTAAGTGCTCAATAAATATGATTGAATGAATGAATGAATACATATCACCATTATCATCATCATTAGAGAAGTACTGTGACTGGCAGAAAGAAAACCAAAGTCAGAGGACCTGGGTTCTAAGCCCAGCTGTGCCATGTATCTGCCGTGTGACCTTGGACAAGTCACTTTACTTTTCTGTGCCTCCTACTCCCTCCTACTTAGACTGTGAGCTGCAGGGGGGACAGAGACTGTGCCCAACTTGATTAACTTGCATCTACCCTATCGTTTGGAACATTGCTTGGCACATAGTAAGCTCTTAACAAGTACTATCACCATCATCATCTTCATTATTTATTGAACCCCTACTATGTGCAGAGTATACCACATGGTGCTTAAAGCATTTCTGATTGATAGATCTGCTATCCTCTAGGGTTCTCCATTGTTGGAGACCACCGTTTTTCCAGGGAAACAATCCATAGGACATCTTTCTCTCTATCCTCCCATTTTTAAGAAACCCAGGTAGAGTGAAAAAGTGTTTTATATTCTATCCATCAATCAATCAATTCATTCAATTGTATTTATTGAGCTTTTATTGTGTGCAGAGCACTGTACTAAGCACTTGGGAAGTACAAGTTGGCAACATATATAGCTCTCATCCTATCCTGTCTGGATTACTGTATCAGCCTCCTCTCCGATCTCCCATCCTCCTGCCTCTCCCCACTTCAATCCATACTTCACGCAGCTGCCCGGACTGTCTTTGTCCAGAAACGCTCTGGGCATGTTACTCCCCTCCTCAAAAATCTCCAGTGGCTACCAATTAACCTACACATCAGGCAGAATCTCCTCACCCTCGGCTTCAAGGCTCTTCATCACCTCGCGCCCTCCTACCTCACCTCCCTTCTCTTTTTCTCCAGCCCAGCCCGCACCCTCCACTCCTCTGCCACTAACCTCCTCACCATGCCTCGTTCTCGCCTGTCCTGCCGTCGACCCCCGGCCCACGTCACCCCCCTGGCCTGGAATGCCCTCCCTCCCCACATCCGCCAAGCTAGCTCTCTTCCTCCCTTCAAGGCCCTACTGAGAGCTCACCTCCTCCAGGAGGCCTTCCCAGACTGAGCTCCCTCCTTCCTCTCCCCCTCCTCCCCCTCTCAATCCCCCCTGCCTTACCTCCTTCCCTTCCCTACAGCACCTATATATATGTATATATGTTTGTACGTATTTATTACTCTATTTATTTATTTATTTTACTTGTACATATTTATTTCATTTACTTTATTCTGTTAATATGTTTTGTTTTGTTCTCTGTCTCCCCCTTCTAGACTGTGAGCCCACTGTTGGGTAGGGACCGTCTCTATATGTTGTCAACTTGTAGTTCCCAAGCGCTTAGTACAGTGATCTGCACAGTAAGTGCTCAATAAATACAACTGAATGAATGAATGAATATAGAGACGGTCCCTACCCAACAGTGGGCTCACAGTCTAGAAGTCAATTGTATTTATTGAGTGCTTACTGTGTGTAGAACACTAAGTGCTTGGGAGTACACAATGTAGCAGAGTTGTTTAACACATTTCCTGTCCACAGCGAACTTACAGTCTGGATGGGGAGACAGAAATTGATGTAAATAATGGATATGTCCAAATGCTATGGAGCTGATGGTGGGGTGAATAAAGGGAGCAATTCAGGATGATGCAGAAAGGAGTTGGAGAAGAGGAAATGAAGTCTTAGTCAGGGAAGGTCTCTTGGAGGAGAGGTGCCTTCTATAAGGCTTAGGATGTGGGAAGAGTAATTGTCTGTTGGGTACGAGGAAAGAAGGCATGCCAGGCCAGAGACAGGATATGAGTGAGAGGTCAGCAATGGGATAGAAGAGGTCAAGATGTAGTGAACAAATTGACATTAGAGGAGTGAAGTGTGTGGGCTGAGTTGCAGTAGGAGAGCAGTGAGGTGAAGTAGGCGGGAGCAAGGTGATTGAGTGCTTTAAATTTAATGATAAGGAGTTTCTGTCTGATGTTGAGGTGGATGGGCAACCACTGAAAGCTCTTGAAGAGTGGAGAAACATGGACTGAACGTTTTTGTAGGAAATGATCTAAGCAGCAGAGTGATGTATGGGTGTATGGACAAGGGCAGAGAAATCAGCAAGGAGGCTGATAGAATAATCAAGATGGGATAGGATAAATGCTTGGATTAGCATGGTATCAGTTTGGATGGAGAGGAAAGAATGGATTTTAATGATGTTGTGAAGGTTTAACCAACAAGATTTAGAGATAGCTGGGTTGAGAGATGAATCAAGGATAATGTCGAAGGTATGAGTTTGTGAGAAGGATAATGATGCAGTACATAGTGATGGGAAAATCAGGGGGAAGACAGGGTTCAGGTGGAATGATAAGGTATTCTGATTTAGACATGTTAAATTTGAGGTGTTGGTGGGACATTCAAGTAGAGATGTCCTGAAGGCAGGAGGAAATGCAAGACTGCAGAGAGGAAGAAAGATCAGGGCTGGAGATGTAGATTTGAGAATCATCTGCATAGAAGTGGTAGTTGAAGCCATGGGAGAGAATGGAGTTCTCCAAGGGAGTGGGTGTAGATGGAGAATAGAAGGGGATTCAGTAGTGAACCTTAAGGGACACCCATAGTTAGCGGGTGGGAGGCAGAGGAAGAGCTGTGAAAGAGATTGAGAATGAGCATGCAGAGAGATAGCAGGAGAGCCAAGAGAGGACAGTGTCACTGAAGTCAGGATTGGATAATGTTTCCAGTGTCATTATCTGGAGTACATTGAGTATTAGGATGGTGTAGAGGCTGTTGGATTTGGCAAGAAGAAGATTGGACAGAACCTTCTCAAATTTCAAAAGTGATCTTTTGGAAATCAAACTTTCTTATTCAAATGTTTATTTCCTCCTCTGTTGACCTATGAGTCCCCTGAAATCATGTATTCCCATGGTAAATCAAAGTGAGCAAGAATTTGGTATTAAGGAACAAAGACTTGAAGTATAGAGCCAGTTAAAGAAAGGCAGAAGATGTATGTTTTGGGGGGGGGGGTGGAGCAAAAACACCCTCAATCAGTTAAAAACACAAAACCCTTCAATCTTAAAATTGATGGCATAGCCGTGCTGTTAAAGGTTTCTCGTGCCTATGGCATTTTACAACTAGTTTTAAATTCAGAAGTGGATTTCTCATTGTTCAACCACCACAGAAAATATTGGTTAATAAAAGCACATGTCACCATGGAGGCAGTTTTTCTATGAAACCTCAGCCTGCCCCCTTATAAAACTTTTATTTCCTATTATGAAAACTAAATCTTGAGTGATTGTTAAATGGTAATCAATCTTCTGGAGAATGGCTCCAGGGAGACAAGTTGATGCTCTTTCTGTCTAGATTGGTGAACGTGAGTTTTTATTGGAATATTTTAAAGTCATGAAATGCTAAGAGTAAAGGAGATGGAAATAAATCCCAGAGAGGAGTCACGCATTTTTATATCAGACAGTCACACATGTGCATGTGTGCGGCACACACACACACACACACACACACATTCTCACATGTACTAATCATAAATTAATTAAACGTCTCCCTCAAACTGCCTCCAAATTATAGAAAATTTTAAATTTGGGGAGTTTCTAAAATGACTTTGGTCAACATTTCTCCTCCCTATACCTATATCACTGTGCTGTTTCCCGATTGGCTACTTGCCATTTGTTCCAAAATCCCAACTATGATGCCTTGATACTACTCTATGGATAATCTGTGGTGTGAAATTCCTAGTAGACTTTCAAGGGATTGACAAGGGACAAGTGACAGCATGGTCTGGTGGACAGAATGATTGAATGGAACTGTGCCTAAAGGACCATTGACAAGTATTTGTGGAAGGGATTAAGCTGCCCTTGACACTGGAAACATTATCCAACCCTGACTTCACACAAAACTTAATATGTTCACTTCACACTAGTGAGTTTTGCTTGTTCTGAGAGAAGTTAGACTGTTGGTCCACCTCCCATTAAATTCCCAACTGGATTAACTTTGACTTCGTTACAGTTCCAAATGGACCAAGAGTGGGCAAATGTTTTTTTGCCTGCTGGCCACTTGCCTCCTTGTATAATTGCCTGCTTCCTGGGGGTAATGAAGAGTAATGTAGGAGGTTTAGAAGCTGGAAGAGACTGCCCGTCTGTCTTCAGCATCTTCTGTGGGGTCCCAAGACAGCTGCAAACATGCTCTTTAATGCCCACCTGCTCCTGCTCCGTCACGGCATGTCAGGGGGAGGTTATCCACTGAAAATCACCAAGAACAGCTACCTCTGCCCCACAGCCAGGGCAGATTAAATTGCTCAGTGGGCTGGGCTTTGCCCACCCTGATCTAGAGAAATCATGGCTATTCTTCACTTTCAAAGATGAATTAATGAAGTGAGGATGATAGCAGGATGTGCACATGTGACTGGTGAGATTGATGTTGCCCCTTTCTCATTATGGGCATATAAAAATTGTCCCATACTGCTCTACTCCAATTATTACTCAGTCTGCCTGGTACCCCTTTCATTTCCCCTCCTGAGTGTTGTGATTTTCTTGAAACTTCTGCTGTCATACAATCGCCATTTCTAAATATTCAGCATCCAAGCTGATCTGCTGTCTTCTGCTGCTGTCTGCCAGCAGATTGTTACCACACAAGGGGAAAAACCACTTGGAGAGAGAGTCAAAAAACTGCTGTGAAATACTGTACCCCTATCTACACTCTCCTGCCTTCATCCTTTTGTTCACACTGTTGCCCCAGCTTAGAATTCACTCCCTTCCCACATTAGCCCAACAACAGCTTTCCCCACACATAATCCTCCCTAAAAATTTCACCTCATTTAATAAGCTGCCCCCTATTCAGTTTCCAGCATTCTGAACTATAACATCCCCTCACCAACTTCAGCGCTTATGAACTTACTTACACTTCCAACTTAGCACTAAGGAATATGTCTGCTCAATTCATTTATTTTCACCACTCTAGTTGAACATGTTTTCTTGTTTGCCTCCCCTATTATCATCAATCGTATTTATTGAGCGCTTACTCTGTGCAGAGCACTGTACTAAGCGCTTGGGAAGTACAAGTTGGCAACATATAGAGACAGTCCCTACCCAACAGTGAGCTCACAGTCTAAAAGTATTAGAGTATAAATTCCTTGAGGAAAAGAAATGTGTTGCTTTTCAATCAATCAATGGCATTTATTGAGTGCTTACTGTGCACAAAGCACTGAAGTAAGTATTTGGGAGTGTATAATAGAGTTGGTAAGCATGATTCCTATACACAAGGAGCTTTCAATAGAACTGGGACAGGGACTGTGCCCAACCTGATTACCTTGTATCTACCCCAGTGCTTAGAGCAGTACTTGGCATGTAGTAAGCACTCAACAAACATTATTGTTATTATTATTATTAGGAAGAGGGAGAATTCCAAGCTGTGGTGTAGTGGGAGGAAAGTAATAATAATGAGGGTATTTGTTAAATGCTTACTATGTCCGAAGTACTGTTATAATAATAATAATAATAATAATAATAATAATAATAATAATAATAATGGCATTTATTAAGTGCTTACTATGTGCAAAGCCCTGTCTAAGCACCAGGGAGGTTACAAGGTGATCAGATTGCCCCACGTGGGGTTCACAGTCTTAATCCCCATTTTACAGATGAGGTAACTGAGGCACAGAGAAGTTAAGTGACTTGCCTAACGTCACACAGCTGACAAGTGGCAGAGTCGGGATTAGAACACATGACCTCTGGCTCCCAAGCCCATGCTCTTTCCACTGAGCCATGCAGTAAAGATAGGTAGGAGGGAGAGAGCTTATTAAGTGCCTTAAAGCCAATGGTGAGGAGTTTCTGCTTGATGCAGACATGGATCGGCAACCATCGGTAGTTTCTAAGGAGTGGGGAAATGCATGGAGGGCAATTTTTAGAAAGATGATCCAGGCAGCCTAGTGAAGTGTGGACTGGATTGGGGTCAGCCTAGAGTCAGGGAAGTCAATGAGTAAATGGATACAGTCTAGGTGGGATAATATAGTGATAATAATGAGGGAACTGAGGCACAGAGAAAGTTAAGTGACTTGCCCAAGGTCACATAGCAGAAAAGTGAGCAAGCTGGGATTAGAACCCAGTCCCTTTGGGCTTCCAGATCCATGTTCTATCCACTAGACCTCACTGGTCTCGATGTGGAAAGGGCTTGGACCACATGGTAGTATTTTGGAGGGAGAGGAAAGGACAGAGTCTAGAGATGCTGTGAAGGTAGAACTGACGGAATTTGATGACTGACTGAATCTGAGGGTTGAATGAGACTCTGAACTTCCCACAGGTCTTGTACAGTGGGAAGCATAGTAATTGCTGCTGTTCCTCCTCCTCCTCTTTGTCCTCCTTCTCTTCTTCTTCCTCCTCCTACAACTATTACAGCTACTACTACTACTACCACAACTATTGCTACTTGATCCATATGGATATGGCCTTAGATTTAGGAGATCCAGCTGTAATTTAACATTGTGATCTTCACCTGAGAAGCTAAATGGGAAGGAAATACTTACATTTCTCACAGATTGGTTCAGATCATTTGAGAAAATCCTGAATGGAAGTTATCTGAGCAGGGCAAAATATGGTGTAGATCTGTTGTTTCTGTTCCTGTCACAACTGAGGCTCATCGGGCAACAACATGATACACATGAAAGGGATGGGAGGAGTGGCGGAACTCTACCCTTAAATGGACTTGCTGCTGTAATTAAATAGAAGGGAGGGTTTCTACAATTGAAGCTAAATGGAGAGTATTGCTAACGAGACCAGTGAACAGTTCAATCATCTGAGGAGCTGCAGAATTAAGTTTCAGCTCTTCTTGGAACCCTGAGTGTCCAGCTTTGAATGCTTTCCCTGAACTGTGTGAAACAGCTATCCTGCCTAATTAAATAGGCCTCCCCTAGAGTCTTCAGATTTCATAGTGGGAGTCCGTTTTGTTGTGGAATTGGCTACCCTGCCTTTCCTGTCCCTCTCCTCCCCACCACTGTAAAAGTAAGCCAACCACAGGTCAATTATTATGTCACCCCTCTAAAGTGTGTTTTATCAAAAGAAGCTGGTTAAGACTTTTTTTTTAATTTTTAAGGACAGCTATTAGTAAAACTGTTGCTGCTTCATTTAAATCAATGAATCAACTTACTGAATACCTACTGTGTAGAGCATACAGTAATAAGAGTGCCCTGAGCACACTGTGCAGAGCACACTGCACACTGCACACTGTACTGCACACTGTACTAGGTGCTCAGAAGAATACAGTACAATTGAGTTGGCAGACATGTTCCCTGCCAACAACAAGCATTCAGTCTAAAGGGGAATACAGGAATTAATATAAATTAATAAATTATGGATACGTCCATAAGTGCTGGGTGGCTGAGAAAGTGAATAAAGGGTGCAAATCTAAGGGCAAGTGTGTTGCAGAAGGGAGTGGGAGAAGAAGAAAAGAGAGCTTAGTTGGGGAAGGCCTCTTAAAGGAGATATGCTTTTAATGAAGCTTTGGTGGTGGGGAGAGTGATCATCTGTCTGACATGAAGATGAAAAAAGTTTGAGGCCAGAGGTAGATCGTGGGCTAGAGGTCGGCAGCAAGATAGACAAGATCGAGGTACAGTGAGTTGGTTGGCACCAGAGAAATGAAGTGTTTGGGCTGGGTTGTAGTAGAAAATCAGGGCAGTAAGATAGGGAGTGCAAGGTGATTGAGTGCATTAAAGTTGATGGTAAGGAGTTTCTGATTGATGTGGCAGTGTATGGGCAACCAGTGGAGTCTCTTGAGTGGGGAAAAATTATATGCAGGAAACAGCTCTACTAATTCTATTGTAGTGTACTCTCCCAACTGCTCATTACAGTGCTCTTCACATAGTAAGCCCTCAATAAAGTCCATTGATTAATTGAATGTTTTTGTAGAAAACTGATCCAGGCAGTGGACTGGAGTGGGGAGAGACAGAGGGCAGTGAGGTCAGCAAGGAGACTGAAGCAGTAGTCAAGGTGGGATAGGATAAGTGCTTGGATTAATGTGGTGGCAGTTTGGATGGAGAGGAAAGGGGTGTATCTTAGTGATGTTGTGCAGGTTAAACTGACAGGATTAAGTGAGAGACCGAATATGTGGGTTGAATAACAGATGATGAGTCGAGGATACTGCCTAGATTGTAGGTTTGTGAGACAGGGAGGATAGTGATGCTGTCTACGGTGATGGGAAAGTCAGGGGGATGGTTAAGGGTTTGTTAGAAAAGTAAGGAGCTCTGTTTTGGGCTTGTTAAGTTTGAGATGTCGGTGGGACATCCAAGCAGAGATATCCAAAAACCAACAAAGGCAGGAGGAAATACATGACTGCAGAGAAGGAGAGAGATTCATAGAACTTGTAGTTGAAGCCATGCAAGTGAGTTCTCCAAGCGATTGGGTGTAGATTGAAAGTAGAAGACTCAGAATAATAATAATGGCATTTGTTAAGCGCTTACTATGTGCAAAGCACTGTTCTAAGCACTGAACTGAGTCTTGAGGGACTCCCACAGTTAGAAAGAGACTGAGACTGAATGGCCAGAATGAGAGGAGGTGAACCAGGAGAGGACAGTGCCATTGAACCCAAGGTTGGATAGTGTTCCCAGGGGAAGGGGGTGGTCGACAGTGTTCAAAGGCAGCTGAAAGGTGGAGGAGGATGAAGATGGAGTAAAGGCCATTGGATGTGGAAAAAGGAGATAATTGGCGACCTTTGAGAGAGCATATTCTGTAGAGTGAAAGGGGTGGAAGCTCGATTGGAGGGGTTCACAGAAAGAATTGGAGGAATGAAAGTGGAGACAGCAGGTGTAGATATCTCACTCAAGGAGTTTGGAGAGGAGGGGTAGGAGGGAGATGGCGCAATAACTGGAGGGAGCCATGGGGTCAAGGGAGGGTTTTAGTTTAGAATAGGGGATACATAAGCATGTTTGAAAGCAGTGGGGAAAAAGCCATTGCAGATGGCAGTCAGGGAGGGAAGAAGGGAGGGGCCAAGCAGCCTGGCCTAGTGGAAAGAGTACAAGCCTAAGAGTTAGAGACCCTGAGGTTTAATCCTTGCTCCACCAATTACAGGCTGTGTGACTTTAGACAAGTCCCTTTAACTTCTCTGTGCCTCAGGTCTCTCATTTGTAAAATGCAGAACACAGAGTACTAAGAGCACCCTGAGCACACTGTGCAGAGCACATTGTACACTGTACAGTGTACTGCACACTGTACTGCACAAGGTACTAATGCTACACCCTCCTACACACACTGTTAGCCCCCTGTGGGACAGGGGCTGTGTCCAATCTGAATATCTTGTACCTATCCCACTGGTTAGTACAGTGCTTGGCCCAAGATAAACCCTTAGCCAATACCATTATTATTATTACTATTATTAAGTGTTTATTACTGTACCTGGCATATAGTAAGCACTTAACAAATACCATCATTGCTATATGGAGAAATTTGGGTTACCAGAGCACTTGGTTATGAGTTTAACACTGGATCCCTCATATCACACAGGACTAAGTTGCCTGGTCATCTGGTTTTCAACTGGGTCCATCCAGTAAGGATGGGAATGGATGCCTTCATGCTCAGGATTTTGATTTTCAGTCCCTGACCTCCCTGTGGCATGGCTTCTGCCACCTAATCCCACAGATTAGTAGTGGCAACCATTTTATTGGACTAGAAAGGGGATCGTTAAAGTTTGGGAGCAAGTGGAGAGATGAGAGACCCCTTCAGAGAAACATTCTAGTTGAGGATAAATTCAGGAGAAGCACTGTGGCCTGGTGGAATGGACACAGGACTGGAAGTCAGAGACCTGGTTTCTAATCCCTGCTCTGCCACTGGTCAGCTGTGTGACTTCGTTCAAGGCACTTCACTTCTCTGTGCCTCAGTTCCCTCATTTGCAAAATGGGGATTCAATGCCTGTCACCCTCCTACAAAAGCTGTATTCCCCACTCGGGATATGGTTATCTTGAATCTATCCCAGCACTTCATACAGCCCTTGATAAGCGCTTAACAAATACCACTGTTTTTATTGTTATACTTCCACAAAATGGCATTTATGACATCATGCTATACTGAAAGGCTGGTGCAGCACATATGATGGCAGTGGTAATAGTAGTATTTTTGCATGCCCGTTTAGTGTGGTGTGCTGTACTAGGTGCTTGGAAAATAGAGAATGACAAAGTGTCACATTCTTTGCCCACAAAGACTTTATATTCTTAACAGAGGAGACCAACATCAAAGTGCATCAAAGTACTGACAACTTTCTAGAGTGGTCAAAATATGTTAAGTGAGTAGATATATATGTATGTATTTACACCTTCCTTTTCTCTCACCAATACACACACACACACACACACACACACACACACACACACACACACACACGTGAGAGAAAAGGAGGGTGTAAATGAGTTCACAAGTCCTTGAGTTCACTAAGGAGAAGATTTAGCTCAGGGTGCTGAGAAATTAATTAGTGAGATCTTGTCAGAAAAGGTAGAAACTGCATGGCCCAGTAGAAAGGGCATGGGCCTGGGAACCTTGGTTGTAATCCTCGCTCTGCCACTTGCCTGCTGTGTCCTTAGGCAAATTGCTTAACTTCCCTATGCCTCAGTTCCCTCTTCTGGATTTCAATGTGACGAGAGCTCTGTTCTGATGTCTCAAAGCATCTCCTTTGCCATGGACCATGGATTTCCACCTTACACAGGGCTGTAAATCTGAAATTGTGGATTGGGGTGGTTGCTCTAATAATAGTAATTATGATATTTGTTCATTCATTCAATCAATCATATTTATTGAGCGCTTACTGTGTGCAGAGCACTGCACTAAGTGCTTGGGAAGTACAAGTTGGCAACATATAGAGACGGTCCCTACTCAATAATGGGCTCACAGTCTAGAAGTTAAGCACTTACTATATGCCAGGCACTGTACTAAGCGCTGAGGGGGATGCAAGCAAATTGGTTGGATATAGTCCCTACCCAACACGGGGCTCACAGTCTCAATCCCCATTTTACAAATGATGTAACTGAGGGACAGAGAAGTGACATGACTAGCCCAAGGTCAAACAGGAGCCAAACAGTGGAGCAAGATTAGAACCCATGACTTTCTGACTCCCAGGCGCATGGTTTATCCATTACACCAGGCTACTTCTCTGTACATACAGGACCTGCCTCTTACCAGGGATTAGGAGAAAAGAAAGGAAGTGGAAAGCAGAACTGTGCCCTCAGGACCTAGCTCTAGAGCCAGAATCTCTCTAGAGTTCTACGGTCTATGGGACATCAAATTGTGAGCCTTGTTTGATCACCTAGTGATGCAAGAGCAGACCTCCACGAGCAAAGGTCTTTTGGGCTATGATAATATGGAGAAGGACTGCGTTTTCAAATACCGTAACAAATGGATGTGGCCTTTCTCCAACTCCTGTGGGTTCTGTTGTTGCCAGGAAATTATTATCAAAAGTTCAAGGTGTTTAAACAAAAACCAAGCCATTTACAACCAGAAAATATTTGTGGAAAATACGATTTTACATGCAAAAGAAGCCCCTATTTTGTCCTTCAGCATGTATGCCAAGGATTTTGTCTCTGAGTGTCTGTGATTACCCATTTGGGGCTCGAGATTTATATATGGAGAGGCTCAAGCCTATCTGTAAATCTGAACTGCCAATATGTGGGTGTAACTTCACATGTAAGATTGCACAAAGCTCCCTATATGTAATAGGTGCAAAAATGGTACTTCATGAAAAGTTTTCAGGTTAAAGTAACACATAAAATTAGGTATTCAGGGTTTCCTTCCAAACTTATCATCAAATCTGTGTCACAGTACACACAGGTGACATTTTATTTTGAACCTCGTGGATCAAGGAGGGGCTGTGTGAAAGAGTGCAGAAGGCAAACCCTCAATGCTACTGGAAATAGATTTTAACCTCCTCCACTAGACCGTAAACTCCTTGAAGGTGACCAATTTTGTTACACTCTCCCAAGTGCTTAGTACAGTGCTCTGCACATACAAGCACTTGGTAAATACAATTGATTGATTGAAACCAACCTCAAGTGCATGCCCTGCTAGTGGCCAAATATACCTGGATATGGACTGTCAGTTGGAGCCAATATAGCACTACTGATGGCCTCATGTTCTTAAGAGTTTATATAAAGCTTTAAGTTTTGGGGGGGATCCCATTACTTTGAAGGTTAACAGTTAAGCACTTACTCTGCCATTGTTAAGACCTTTCCCAATTAAGCCTTCTTTTCCCCAGCTTCCTCTCCCTTCTGAGTCATATATGCATTAAGATCTGTGGGGTAGATACGAGAAAATCAGGTTGTTCCACATGGGGCTCGCAGTCTTAATCCCCATTTTACAGATGAGGTAACTGAGTCGCAGATAAATTAAATGTCTTGCCCAAGGCCACACAACAGACAAGTGACAGAGCCTTTGTGACTTTGGTACATTTGATATTCGCCCCACCCTCAACCCCACAGTACTTATTTACAAATATTTAAATTATTTATTATAAATTATTAATTTATATTAATCTCTCTCCCCCAACTAGACTGTAAGCTTGTTATTATTATTACTATGGTATTTGTTTAAGTGCTTACTATGTGTCAGGCACTGTACTAAGCACTGGGGTGGATACAAGCAAATCGGGTCGGACACAGTCCCTGTCCCACACAGGGCTCGCAGTCTTCATCTCCATTTTACAGACGGGGTAACTGAGGCAGAGAGAAGTGAAGTGGCTTGCCCAAGCCTGCAAGGCAGAAAAGTGGCAGAGCCAGGATTAGAATCCTTGACATTCTGAGTCCCAGGCCTGTGCTCTAAGCAACATAGCTTGGTGGAAAGAGCCCGGACTTGGGAGTCAGAGGTCGTGCGTTCTAATATCGGCTCCGTCACTTGTCTGTTGTGTGGCCTTGGGCAAGGCACTCAATTTATCTGTGACTCAGTTACTTCATCTGTAAAATGGGGATTAAGACTGTGAGTCCCATGTGGGACAACCTGATTACCTTGTATCTACCCCAGTGTTTAGAATAGTGCTTGGCACAGAGTAAGTGCTTAACAAACACCATTTTATATATATATATATATATATATATATATATATATATATATGGACTCAAGTCCTTATGAACTCATTCACACCCTTTCAATCTCTGACAAATATATGCGTGCTCAATTTATATATTTTGACCACTCTAGAGAGTCATTAGTGCCTTAATTTTAGTCTCCATTACGAGTTCTCTGCTCCTTGTGGGCAGAGAACGTGACACTTTGTCATTCTGTACTTTCCAAGCATCTAGTGCAGCGCACCACACCAAGTAGGCACTTAAAAATGCTTCTATTATTATCACCATCATAGGTGTTGCTCAGCCTTTCAGCATAGCATGATGTCATATAGGCCTTTTCATGGAAGTATGACATTAATCACTGTGGTATTTTTTAAGCGCTTACTATGTGTCAAGTACTGTATGAAGCACTGGGATAGATTCAAGATAATCAGGTCCCACATAGGGCTCACAGTCTAAGTAGGAGGGAGAACAGGCACTGAATCCCGGTTTGGCAGATGAGGAACCTGAGGCCCAGAGAAGTGAAGTGACTTGCCCAGTTTCACAGATTTGGGAGAGCGGAGATTAGAACCGAGGTGTCTGACTTCCAGGACTGCACTCTTTCCAGTAAGTCACTCAGCATCTGAGCTCCTTCAAATTCCAGCCAACGGGACAGACTCTGCCCTATTCATAGACTCCTGGGAAGCCATTCATTTGGCCAGCCTACCAGCCGACCCAGCTTCCATTGGCCCCGACCATGTGACCTAGGGAGATGGAGAAGCAGCGTGGCTCAGTGGAAAGAGCCCGGGCTTTGGAGTCAGAGGTCATGCGTTCAAATCCCAGCTCCACCAATTGTCAGCTGCGTGACTTTGGGCAAATCACTTAACTTCTCTGTGCCTCAGTTACCTCATCTGTAAAATGGGGATTAAGACTGTGAGCCTCATGTGGGACAACCTGATCACCCTGTAACCTCCCCAGCGCTTAGAACAGTGCTTTGCACATAGTAAGTGCTTAATAAATGCCATTATTATTATTATTATTATTATTATGGACGAGAACAGTGGGGGTGAACGTGATCCTAGAAGAATCTCAATGTCCTTGGACATCAGGTATTCAGTCTGTCAGTCATCAGTTGTATTTATTGAGTGCTTACTGTGTGCAGACCACTGTACTAAGCGCTTGGGGGAGTACAATAAAACAATAAACAGGTACAGTTTCTCTTGTTTTCACTTTCACTCCTTACCCCAGATAAAAGCAATTCAGTTGTAATGCACAGTCCATCAATTGTCTGGTGTTCCATACAAAGTAGCAGTACGGTCTAATGGTAACCCCCGAAAATCACAAAGAAAATGAAACCTGTATATATATTTGTACAGATTTAGTATTCTGTTTATTTTACTTGTACATGTTTACTATTCTATTAATTTTGTTAATGATGTGCATCTAGCGTTACTTCTATTTATTCTGATGACTTGACACCTGTCCACATGTCTTGTTTTGTTGTCTGTCTCCCCCTTCTAGACTGTGAGCCCGTTGTTGGGTAGGGACTGTCTATATGTTGCCAACTTGTACTTCCCAAGCGCTAAGTACTGTGCTCTGCACACAGTAAGAGCTCAATAAATACGATTGAATGAATGAATACATTCCCTACCCACAACTAGCTTACAGCTTAGAGGGGGAGACAGACATTAATATAAATAAATAAATTGCAGATACGTACATAAGTGCTGGGGGCTGGGAAGGAGGATGAATAAAGGGAGCAAGTCAGGGCGACTCAGAAGGGAGTGGGAGAAGAGGAAAGGAGGGCTTAGTCAGGGAAGGCTTGAGGAGATGTGCCTTCAAGAAGGTTATGAACGGGGGGGAGAATAAATGTTTGTCAGATATTCCTCCCCACCCCAGGTCCCTGAGAAATCTCCAGCAGGACTTCTCCTACCCCCCAGTCAGAGTACTCTTTTTAACAACATTTCCTCATTATACTTCACAAAATTCCTTAAAGGAAAATTGGAAGGATTATTTTGCCTTCATTTTATAGATAGGGAAGCTGAGTTCATTTATGCTCCCTCCCTCTCTCTCTGCCTCCCTCTTTCTCTCTCTCTCTGTTTCTCCCCCCCCCCCTTTTCAATCTCTCTCTATCGCTGTCTGCTGTCACTATCCTATGATGTAATCTGCCATGCATCATGGTGATGTCATGCATCATGCGAGGTCTTTCAAAATTCACGGACCCTAGGCCCCTGCAGGAATCGATCACCTGAACAGGAAAAACCAATAGGCATCAGAAGCCACTTTTTGAGATGGAGAGTGTAAAGAGTAGGGTCCCCCTGGTTTGATTAGAGCTAGGACAAGTTTTGCTTAACATCTTCACAAACCATCAGGAAGAAGGAGGGTGCAGGGAAATCTAATTTTCAAATGATGTTACCATGCTGATGGAGATGAATTCAAGGATAACTTCAAAAAACTCAGTGAAGTGATGACATCAAGATTTGCATGGGATGCATAAATGAGATGCTTCTGTGCACACTAACCTTTCCTAGGTTTGATTTCATTTGACTTTTCTGCAAAATAGCTCATGAGGAGTGTTCCTAGCTAGTTTTTCAGAGTAAGCTTTTTGAGGTCAGAAAAGCTGCAAAAATTTTACAATCTTCCAGAGTTGATGTTTTTGGACATCTTTATAGTTTAATTCCCTCTACTGCCCTCTGAAGCAGATTTAAAAATGTCTTGGAAGAACAAGGAGATACTGGAAACCGGGTAGGGGTGAGCAATTAGTACATTTCTGTACTGAAGTTTTCACATTAGGAAGGCAGTTGTACCAGAGGTAAGAGGAAAGGTCTAATAGCTGACCAAGCATTAGACTTAAAGATGAGATATCTGGGTTTAATTTCTGGCTTTGCCATGGATTTCCAGGGTCAATGCGCACATAGCACTTACCATCTTTTCCCTTAGTTTCCCTATCTTTAAAATGAGGGTAAAATAATCCTTCTAATTTGCCTTAAATGAGGACAGGTTGTTAAAAAGAATAATCTCCTTTAAGAAGCATTCTAATTAGAGGAAATGTCATCAGGAGGAACAGAAGGAGAGACTGGATAAGGAGTAGTGACTTCTACCCTTCGTATATAGAGCTGTCTTACAGGTCAAAGACGACAGTATTGGTGTTGAGTGTTGCTGAGAGAGAATTAATTACTTGCCCACTGGATCCATGCAACTACAGCTGAGAACTTTTTACATAGACATTTAATGGAGGTCTGTTGCATGAAATCTGAAGTCAGATTTCACACACAATCCTTAAATTGTCTGTCCGATCTGAGCGGACAACTCCTATTCGGACAGCTGCTTCACTCGGTTCTCCAAGGCCTGCACATTCTGCACCAACTGCAAACTCACTGCCACTTCCATGGTTTGACCTAAATCAGGCAGTCAGGACTGTGTGGACATGAGCCTTACGCAACTTAGAAAGAAAGTGATTCAAAACCTCACTTTAGAAAATGAAGGCTCGTTTGTTGGTGATTTCCTTTTAAAGAACATGTGGTTTCAAGCTGACAGAAGGTGTTCCTGACACTGTGCACCGATAACCTTTTGAAAATCTGACTGTGCAGATGGCAGGTACAGCTGTTCAGGCAGTTGACAGATCTTCAACAGCCATTTGACAGATACAGTCTTTGGGGTGGTAATTTTCGAGTGACAGGCACAGATGTTCATGTGTGGCCCATCCAGCTTATTCAAAAGGATAAGCCCTAAACTTTAGAAAGAATCTGGTGCATTGTTTCTAATCATAAGCTAGTCTTTCATCTCCTGCTGGACAGGGAAGCATTGTTTTTCAAGAAACAGGTTTCTGCTCCTTAAAGGGTATGAAGAGTTTCCTGCCTGAAGAAACCACCATCCTCTCTGCGCTAGAGGGTCATTTTAGTCAATCAATTAATGGTATTTGTTCAGCACTTACTATGTGTGCAGAGCACCAAACTAAATGCTAGGGAAAGTACAATAAAATAGAATTGCTAGACACATTCCCTGCCCACGACAAGCTTAAAGTCTAGAGTCATTTCATGTCCTTGACAACCCTTAAACCACTGCACTCAAAATAATTTGGATTCTTCTATTCTCATAACAGAGCTGCCACCAGAGGTGAAAATTAAAAAAATTATTTTGCTGGAACTACCAGCAGGCACTGCTGGAGGCAAGGAAGAAGCATTTGATGGCTAAAAGACATACTCAGTGCAGACAGGAACTGGGGCACCCAGCTTTTCTGTCCCAATTAGTCACTATCCAGAGTCTGAGGTGTGGGCTATCGTCCGCCTCCAGCTTGCTATGTGAGTACTCCGGCTGTTAAGGTACTCAATGAAGATGCCCAGGAAGTCACCCACATCTGCTAAGGACACAGAGTTCAGGGTCTCAGGCTAAGGAGAATCAAAACAGAGATGAGAGAAGCAGCCACCAGCAAATGAGATAGCCAGGACAGATGCTATGCATGTGTTCCTGCTGCCTCAGTCCTTGCTGGATATACAAAGGAGGGGACACCAATCCCCCCTCCTCCACCCCACCCCAGGTGGTGGGGCTAGACCAGCAGCACACTTATAGCATGTGGGAAAATCATTTTCATCCTAGAATGGCTGTTGTACCATTTTTTCCTTTTTCTGGACCTGGTTCTGGCTGGTACCATCAGTCAGGCAGTCAGTCAATCATATTTACTGGGCTCTTACTGTGTGTAGAGCACTGTACTAAGCACTTGGGAGAGGATACATTCCCTGCCCTCAATGAGCTTACAGTCTCGAGAGGGAGACAGATATTAATATAAGTACAATTACAGATATGTACGTAAGTACTATGGAACTGGGAGGGGGGATGAATAAAGGGAGCATGTCAGGGCAACTGGAGCTAGTCCATTTTCTTCAATGCACATCACCACACTAGGTAATCACTGACCACGATGCAGAGAGCCCGCTTTGGGTGGGGAATACTTTTCTTACATTTCTCAACTAAAGGCTGGGATGAGGCATGATTTTTTGAAGAGCTGAAATGTGACCTTTTCTGCAGCCTTTCTCCACTCCTCTTCCTTCCTCTCTTAAACATTCGTTTTTAAGTATTTCATGTTTTTGTAATGTCTTACCAATCGATAAAAGTGATATTTGTTTTACCGTAGCCAAAATTCCCCATTGGTCTAGGGAAGAATTCAGTTCCCTTTTTGTGCAGAAGAACCAAAAAAAAAAAAAAATGAAACCTTCATGCAAGGTTTGTGTGGTGCACAAAGAACCGGCCACACAATTTAAACACATATGCACAAGGCTTACTTCATTGTGAATCTAATTGTTTTAAATGTCTTATCCCCCAGCATGCATGGTTGTTACTTGTGACCTTTTACTTAAATACTCTATGGTTTAGTTTTCTCATCTTCAGAATGGGGATTAAATATCTCTCAGACCTAAGCCTCATTTGGGATAGGAACTTTGTCTAATCCTGCAGAAGCAGCGTGGCCTATTGGAAAAAGCCCAGGCTTGGGAGTCAAAGGACATGGGTTCTAATCCCGGCTCTGCCGCATGTCAGCTGTGTGACTTTGGGCAAGTCACTTAACTTCTTGGTGCCTCAGTTGCCTCATCTGTAAAATGGGGATTAAGACTGTGAGCCCCATGTGGGACAACCTGAATTCCCTGTATCTACCCCAGTGCTTAGAACAGTGCTCGGCACATAGTAAGCACTTAACAAATACCAGTATTATTATTATTATTATTATTATTATTATTATAATCTGGTTAGCTTGGCATAGAATAAGCACTTAACACATTCCATTATTATTATTAGTGTTAGAAAGAAATAGAAAGGAGAGAGAGGGCTAGAAAGGGAGGAAAGAGGAAAGGATGGGAGGGAAAAGGAAAGGAGGGGCAGGACAATGTGTTGACAGTGATAGAGTATAGTCTCTTTCATCTTCCCTCCTGTTCTCTTCCTTCCTTTCCTTTCCTCTCTCCTCCTCCTTTATTCCCCCTCCTCAGTCCACCCAGCCAGACATGGGCAGCAGAAGCAGCAACCTGGTCCCTTCCTTGCCCCCCAGACCCACCAGAGGTAATCTCTCTCTCTCTCTCTCTCTCTCTCTCTCTCTCTCTCTCTCTCTCTCTCTCTCTGTGTCTCTCTCTCTCTGTCTCTGTCTCTCTCTCTCTCCCTCCCTCCCTCCCTCCTTCCCCACCCCTTGCCTCCCCTCAGGGGCTAAAACATTGTACTTGTGGCCAAGTGGATCATACTCTTCCCAGTTTGGAGCAGGACTCTATTTATTTATTTTACTTGTACATATCCATTCTATTTATTTTACTTTGTTAGTATGTTTGGTTTTGTTCTCTGTCTCCCCCTTTTAGACTGTGAGCCCACTGTTGGGTAGGGACTGTCTCTATATGTTGCCAACTTGTACTTCCCAAGCGCTTAGTACAGTGCTCTGCACACAGTAAGCGCTCAATAAATACGATTGATGATGATGATGACTCTTCCTTCGGCACCCCATGGCCAGAGACAGGTGTTGACTGTGTTCCTTAGGCATAGGGATAGAGAGGCCACTTCCAGGGCCTCTGGCACAGATCTGCTTCTGTGCCAGCTTCTGCTTTCTCCAGACACAAGGCCCTCCTCCTGCTGTTGCCTGCATTCCTCCACTTATCACCTTCCCTCCTGGATCCAAAGATCTGAGAACCCATGGGAGTCTCAGGCTGGGCAGGGATTCCTCTCTATGACAACCCTCGTCAACACCACCACCCCACCTTTGGAACATGTAGCTCGATAATAGGATTTCCCAGGTTTTTTTTATCTGTTATGTTTTTTTATGGCATTTTGTTAAGCAATTACTATGGGTTAAGCATTATTCTAAGCACTGGGGTAGATACGAGTTAAATAGGCCAGATACAGTCCCCATCCCATTTATTCATTCAACCACATTTATTAAGCCCTTACTCTGTGCAGAGCACTGTACTAAGCTCTTTGGTCAAGGAGGTGGGAAAAAAGCTGTTGAATCCCTGTTTTGCGGTTGAGGTAACTGAAGCACAGAGAAGTAAATTTACTTGGCCAAAGTCACACAGCAGGCAAGTGGCAGAGCCAGGATTGAAATCCCAGGCCCAATCAATCAATCAATCATATTTATTGAGTGCTTACTGTGTGCACAGCACTGTACAAAGTGCTTGGGAAGTACAATCAATCAATCAATCGTATTTATTGAGCACTTACTGTGTGCAGAGCACTGTACTAAGCACTTGGGAAGTACAAGTTGGCAACATATAGAGACGGTCCCTACCCAACAGCGGACTCACAGTCTAGAAGGGGGAGACAGAGAACAAAACAAAACATATTTTTTGTTTTAACTGACTCCCAAGCCCATGCCCTTTAAACTAAGCCATGTTGCTTCCCCTGTTCAGTTTTTTTTATGGTATTTGTTAAGCACTTACTATGTGCCAGGCACTTTTCTAAGCCCTGAGGTCGATACAAGCTAATCAGGTTGGACATAGTCCATGTCCCACATAGGGCTCACAGTCTTAATCCCATTTTTACAGATGACGCAACTGAGGCACAGAGAAGTGAAGTGACTGGTCTAAGGTCACACAGCAGGCAAGTGGCAGAGTTTGGATTAGAGCCCAGGTCTTCCTGACTCCCAAGCCTGTGCTCTATCCACTAGATCACACTGCCTCCACAGTTCAAACCTCAAATTTTGGGTGGTCTGAGAGGTGCAGATCTGGGCTTCCCCCAGGCTGCTAGCTATGTCCCAGGATCCACTGGAGCCTCTCAAACACCAGCTCTGAGGCTTTTGGGGGCTTCCTCCCACCCGCCATGGCAGAGGGCCCCAAACAACCCGGGTTGTCTATGGCCAACAGCCCTGGCAGTGATGGCTTTCTGCCATCCACCGCAGCTTTAGGTAGGTTGTGGCAGCAGTGCCATGTGGAACCGTGCATTGTTGGGTGCTCAGTCAGTGCTCCCCTTAGCCTGAGGCCCTGGGCAGAAATTTTAATCATCTTGCCCTCCCCTCTCTGGCTTGCAAGGCACATTTGACTCCAGGAAGAGTCAGGTATGACTCCCCAGGCCCTGGGAAGAGATGGCAGAGCCCAGTCTGGAGATCTAAGTTCCAGATCGGGGAATCGTGGGACCATAGGTGATTCTGGCCACGTTTTCTGGGTCTTAGCGTGGCTCTGGGAGTCCAGAGATCTGGGTTGTACTTCTAGTTCTTCACCTCTACTATACCGTGTGACTGTGAGCAAGTCAATTAATAATAATAATAACAATGATGGTATTTGTAAAGCGCTTACTATCTAGACTGTGAGCCAGTTGTTGGGTAGGAACCGTCTCTATATGTCGCCAGCTTGCACTTCCCAAGCGCTTAGTACAGTGTTCTGCACACAGTAAGCGCTCAATAAATATGATTGAATGAATGAATGAATGTGCGAAGCACTGTTCTAAGCACTGGGGGGATACAAGGTGATCAGGTTGTCCCATGAGGGGATCACAGTTTTAATCCCCATATTACAGATGAGGTAACTGAGGCACAGAGAAGTTCAGTGGCTTGCTCAAGGTCACACAGTTGACAAGTGGTGGAGCCGGGATTTGAACCCATGACCTCTGACTCCCAAGCCCGTGCTCTATCCACTGAGCCATGCTGCTTCAATTAACCTATCTGTGCCTCTGTTCTCTTGTCTGTAAAAGGGATATAAGAAAACCTTTTTCTCCATCACAGGAATGAAGTGAGGATAAAGTGAGATAACTCGTGTGAAATTGCTTTGGAAAATTAAAACTGCTAGATTTTTATATGCCTCTGCTCATGTTCGAAGTCCTTCTGAAACCACATCTCCTCCGGGAAGCCTTCTCTGATTAATTTCTCCTATCTTCCCGGTTACATCTTCCATCTCCCACCTCAGAACTCTACTGAACAAACTGTGCACTGATGTGTTCACGATCACTTGTAGCACTTTTGTATCTACCCTATTTCTTGAGCTCTCCCTTACCTACATATTTGCTTTCCTTCTTTTACATTTGTGTTAATTACTTGGTGTCTGTTTCCCCACCAGATTGTAAACTCCTTGAGTGCAGGGATTGGGGATTGTGTCTAACAACTCTATTGTACTTTTCCAAGCATTTAATACAGAGCACTGCACACTGTAATAAGTTGATTAAACTGTGAGCCCCATGTTGGACAGGGACTGAGTCCAACCTGATTATCTTGTATCTCCCAGTGTATAGTACAGTGTTTGGCACTTAACAAGTACCATAAACTTCAGGTGCTCAATAAATACTATTGATTGGTTGATATATAAATTCAAGATGTTATTAGGTGTAGAGAGGATAGAGAGAGCAGGAATACTGTGAAGCTTTGAAGTGACGCTTCAGTACTTTAAACAGTGCCTGGCACATAGGAAGCGCTTAACAAATACCATAAAAAGTGCTTGGAGATCCTCTGTTAAAGGCACTTTGACCCCTTACAGTTATAGGAGGAATCTTGTTTAAGGATGTGGACAAGTCAGCAGATTCCTTAATTAGGATAAAGTATTTAAGAGACTATCACTCTATTTTATTAATGTCTAATAAATTGCTAGTGATTGTGAAGACTATACAAGTGTGAAACCAGGGGAAGGCAAATGCTAATAGGTTAACAGAGTAGCCCAAGGCTAAGAAACTGAATTACACAACAAAAAACTCATCTTTTCCCAGATTCACTTTCCATGGTGGCTGCTTACTTCCTTTATTCTAATAACCCTCCGCTCTTGTGCTCATCTGTCTAGAAAACATTTGATTCTGTTGTTATGTTAATTCTATCTTACTTTGTATTTATCTTTATTCATGTTTGTGTCTGTAGGTGTCATGTTGTCTGATATTGGACTGTAAATCCCTTGAGGATAGGAGTGTGTCTTGTTCTGTAGAAATCTCAGGATAATGTACAGTGTTCTACCCTTGGTTGACTGATGGAATCAGTTGTGCATCATTTAATATGTGAAGCTGAATAAAACAATATTCACTCTCCTGTAAAGCGTTATTTGGGGAAGAGGGTGGGCAAAAGTTAATGTCCCTTATAACCGTATCTTTGACATGGACCTGCTCTATTCTAAAGACCAACTAGTTATTTCTCTAGGGCATTAACAAGAGGTGGCCCTTTTTTAATGACCTCTGCTTCTGGCCTCGATCAGTCAATCATTGGTATTTATTGAGCACTCACTATGTTCAGAACAGAGCATTCATTCAGTCATTCAGTCATTCAATCGTATTTATTGAGCAATTACTGTGTGCAGAGCACTGTACTAAGCACTTGGGAAGTACAAACTGGCAACATATAGAGACGGTCCCTACCCAACAGTGGGCTCATAGTCTAGAAGGGGGAGACAGACAACAAAACATATTAACAAAATAAAATAAATAGAATAAATATGCACAAGTAAAATAGAGTAGTAAATACTTACAAACATATATACATATATACAGTTGCTGCGGGGAGGGGAAGGAGGTAAGGCGGGGGGATGGAGAGGGAGAGGAAGGGTATGGGGAGGAGTGGGGGGAGAGCACTGTACTAAGTGCTTGGGAGATTACAATACAACAGAATTAGTAGACACATTCCCTGCCCATAATGAGCTTTAGTCTAAAGGGAGAGACAGACATTACTATGAAAAAATAAGTCATTTATAATATATAATTTAAAGATATATACATAAGCGCTTTGGGGTTGGGAATAGGGTGAATATCAAATGTCCGAAGGTCACAGATCCAAGTGCATAGACAACACAGAACGGACAGAGAGCTGGTGAACAGCGGGTCTAATCAGGGAAGACCTCTTGGAGGAGATGTGACCTTAATCAAGCTTTGAAGGAGGAGAGAGTGGTGGTCTCGTGTATATGAAGGGGAAGGGAGCTCTGTGCTAGGGGGAGGATGTGAAAAGGGGGTTAGTGATGATATAGATGAGATTGAGGCAAGGTGAGTAAGCTGGTGAGTAAGTAGAGGAACGGAGCGTGCAGGCTGGGTTATAGTAGATCAGTGAGGTGAGGTAGGATGGGGTCAGCTGATTGCTTTAAAGCCCATGGTAAGGAGTTTCTGTTTGATGCAGAGGTGGATGGGCAACCATTGGAGGTTCTTGAGGAGTACAGAGACATGGACTGAATGTTTTTGTGGAGAAATGTTCTGTGCAGCAGAGTGAACTATGGTCTGGAGTGGGGAGAGACAGGAGGCTGGGAGGTCAGCGAGGAGGCAGATGAAGCCATCCATGCGGGAGAGAAGAAGTGCTCCGATCAGCATGGTGACAGTTTGAATGGAGAGGAAAGGATGGATTTTAGCAATGCTGTTGTCTCATGGTTCCACTGCTTTCTTCAACCCTTCCTGTTGCCTTAGGTGCCAGCCTGTCTTGACTGTGCCTGTCTCTGATTCAATGAAGGGGAAAATAGTAATTAAAATGGAAGAAAAATTGGCATTTACTTGGAAGTGGGTTTAGTGTACAATGTAATCATTTATATTCTAAGCCAAGATGGCTGTTTTTGCAGATTTCAGGACGCAGATTACAGGATATTTGTCAGGTTTCACGGATATTCGCATCCAGTAAACCCTCTTTTGCTACTGTTGTTTCTGTTGGATGCTGTTTTGGCAAGTTGATGGGCCAAAAAACTGAAGTCGAACCACTGGAAAAAAAACAAACAGGGAAAAGTAATTCCATTATCTGAGCCAATCATCAACTTCCAGCTGAAAATCATGAGCTAGATGAGGGTTTTATTAAGCACTGTTTGTTTCTGAAAGGGTAACTTTACTGCTGTTTGCCAGTTTAATTAACATGGCTATCATCCTTCTCTATTCACTTATTTAAGCTGAGGCTGTGTATTTAAGCAGCTTATTTATGGTTCCCAGTGGGTAGTTCCCATCTTACTCCAGCTATAGCAATTTGTCCATTGTCAACAGCGGAAACTATCCCAGAAAAGTCAAGCAACTACCTGGTTACAGTATCGTTTCATGGACACCCCCTCAGTTAAATGAACATCTTAAGTAATGGTACTTTTACATTAGGATTAAACAAATATTAGACACACTGTTGGATCTTTTTTAATGCCAAAGAAGTCTTTACCAACTGTGAAGGTTTGAAATCCTTCTCCACTGGTTAGAATTGTTGATCTCTTGGGAGATTCTTTGCTGGCTGTGGTCACATCTGGAAAAAGTGGCAAATACTGTGATCTTTTCAAAAATCCTTCTTTGGGGTATCAGTGGAAAGTGGATAGAAAGTAAAACAAAACAAAGGTTATGCCTTTTTAGAAAACTATGGTGCATCCCTAACTGGATTACTCTGTGCAGCTCTGATCTCTACATTTTAAAGATCATAAAACCAGAGGAGGTACAAAGTAAGCAATAAACATATTTCCTTAGGTCACAAAATGAAGACAAGAAGACCACAGCCTTATTCATCATTATTGAAAAAATGGATAGTCTTTGTATAATTGTGGTATTTGTTAAGTTCTTACTATGTGCCAAGCACTGTGGTAAGTGCTGGGGTAGATACAAGATAACAAGGTCCCACATGGAACTCACAGTTTAAGTAGTAGGGAGAACAGGTATTTGATCTCCATTTTTTGAGATGAAGGAACAGAGAAGGCACAGAGAAAAATGATTTCCCCAAGCTCACACATCAGGCAAGTGGTGGAGTCAGAATTAGAACCCAGGGCCTTTGACTCCTAGGCCTGTGTTCTATCCACCAGACCATGCTGCTTCTCATCTATCTCTGCATATGTCTTTATTATTATTACTATTATCATTATTACTATTATTATTATTATACCTGCTAAGCACTCACTATGCATCAAGCACTGTTCTAAGAGTTGTGGTAGATGCAAGTTAATCAGGCTGGACACAGTTCATGTCCCACATGAACTCATAGTCTGAAAGGGAGGGAGAATGGGTAGTGAATCTGCATTTTACAGTTCAGAAAATTGAGGCACAGAGAAGTTAAGTGCTTTGCTAAGGCCACCCAGCAGGTAAGTGGCAGATCTGGGATTCAGTCTTTCACATACATATCCACATCAACATCACAGATCTGAACATCAGATGTTTCCAGTTTTTTGTTGTTTTTTTTTTTTGTGTGTGTGTGTGTGTGTGTGTCGGGGGGAGGGGGCACTTGCCTTTGTTACTAGGCAACCACAAATGTAGGCGACAGCTTTCAGTTCTATTTAGAGGTCCTGGTGGAGAAATCTTCCAGATGCCACGTATGTGATGGAAATATTCACTCCTTCATTTGCTTTCCCATTGTGTCCCTAAAGGGATTTTAAAAGTCTTTGAAAGGGGGTCACATGCAGCCTTAGGAGGAGAGTGACAGATTTGGATAGACTAAGAGGAGATAGATACGGCTAAGGCAGGGACAGTGCAGAAGACATGGAAAAACAGTGACAGGTTTGGGAGGCAAGGAGGCAAGAAGGTAAGGGTGATAGCTTCATGTATAGAGCAGCAGAGGAGACATGACCAAGTAAGTAGCAAAACTGCCACATCTAGAAGTTGGAAGTCAACAAAAGAACTGCCGCAACCATGTTGGAAGAAGCAGAGACAGCAGCTATTTCTGTTACCGACACCCACCATCCTTTTTTAATGGAATTTGTTAAGCACTATGTGCCGGGCACTGTGCTAAGTGCTGCAGCTGATACAAGATAATCAAATTGTATACAGTCCATGTTTCTCATGGGCTCACAATCTTAGTCCCTATTTTACAGACCAGGTAACTGAGGTACAGAAAAGTTAAATTACTTTTTCAAGGACACACAGCAGACAAGTGATGGAGTTGAGATTAGAAACCACATCCTCTGACTCGTGGGCCCATGCTCTTTCCACTAGGCCATATTGCTTCCCTCAACCATTCCTGTTGGCGGTCTTCTTGCAGCCTCCTGTTGGGTTCCTGGTGGAACAAGAAGTTCTGACCTCCACTACAGTCACAACAATGTCAAGATGGTTGCCACAGTGAGGGGAATTGTCTTCCTAAGGCAAGAAAGGGAGGGAAGGAGTAGTTTCCATTCTCTGTCCTCCATGACGTACTAATCTTTAGGACAGAACCAGGAAGAAGATAGCCATCCCAATTATCTACATAGAAACATCAGTCATTTATTCATTCAATTGTATTTATTGCGGGCTTACTGTGTGCAGAGCAATGTACTGAGCGCTTGGGAAGTACAATTCAGCAACAGAGACAATCAATCCCTGCCCACAATTGGCTCACAGTCTAGAAGACAACATAGCCTAGTGGAAAGAGCAGGGGCCTTGGTGTCAGAGGACCTGTCACTTGCCTGCTGTGTGATCTTGGGCAAGTTACTTAACTTCTCTGCATCTCAGTTTGGGGATTAAGTAGCTGTTCTTTTCCAATAGACCATAAGCCTTGTGGGGAACAGAGACTGCATGAAATCTGATTAATTTGTCTACTCTAGTGCTTGCCATACAGTAAGTGCTTAAGGAACACCATAATTATCAATTAATATAGAGCATTTTTCATCTGAATTGCTGAAGAAAATTATTTTTGGAACAAAAGATTTCAGAATTTTTCTGAAACCTCTAAACAGGCAGGCAGCCCTGACCAGTAAATGACAATCAAGGAGTAGGAATTCTTTATTCAGTTCAGGGATTTTTAAAATGGTATTTGTTTAGTGCTTTCTACGAGTCAGGGACTGTACTAAGTGTGGGGGTAAATAAAACTAAAAACTAATTAGATTAGACTAATTAGTTGGCACATGGGGCTTACAATATTAACCCCCTTGAACAGAAAAGTTAAGTGTTTTGCCTGAGGTCACACAGCAGAGGAGGGGCAGAGCTGGAATTAGAACCCAGGTCCTTGCGACTGATTCCCAGGCCTGGGCTCTATTCACTAGGTGGGGTGCTTCTCTGGTTCTCCAGCAGCTCAAATGTCATCATAAAATTAAAGATGGATGTCTCTGTCTTCCAATGAAGGGCCATTCCTAAAGATTGGATATAAAGCCAAGGCCACAGTCTAAACCAATAATAATAAAAAGTGGCAGGAGACCTTTCAGTGAAAGAGAATGCTTAGGAGATGCTGGGTCTGGAAAAATGTTTCTAGAGATAAGGTTGATGACTGTGTTTAAAAGTCAGTGTAAACAAAAATCCATGTTTATCAGGTCAGGCCCAAAGGGATGGTTCTATACAATACGCTTCAGATATGGGAGAGGGAGGATTTGACCACAGAAAAGGGTGGGCAACAGATCATCACCGATCATATTTTATTTTATTTTATTCTATTTATTTTATTTTGTTAATATGTTTTGTTTTGTTGTCTGTCTCCCCCTTCTAGTCTGTAAGCCCGCTGTTGGGTAGGGACCATCTCTATATGTTGCCAATTTGTACTTCCCAAGTGCTTAGTACAGTGCTCTGCATACAGTAAGCGCTTAATAAATATGAATGAATGAATGAATGAATGAATCCCACAGCCAGTGTGCTTAACAAAGCTGGGCTGATTTGGGACAGAAGAGTCCCAAAAAGAGAGAAAAATCAAGGGCCTGAGAGTCAAGAGTTATGGGTTCTAGTCCCAAATCTGCCACTAGCCCAAGGTAGGGTCTGAGCAAATCATATGACCTCTCTGGACATAATAATCATAGTAATTGTGGTAGTTGCTAGGTTCTCACTTTGTGCCTGGCATTGTACTAAGCACTGGGGAGGATGATACAAAAAAATCAATTTGGACACAGTTCTTATCCCACATGAGGCTCACAGTCTCAGTCTCCATTTTACAGATGAGGTAACTGAGGCACAGAGAAGTGAAGTGACTTGCCCAAAGTCACACAGCACACAAGTGGTCGAGTCGGAATTAGAACCCAAGTCTTTCTGACTCCCAGGCTCAGACTCTACTTCTCAGTTTCCTCAGCTAGAAAATGCTTCTCCTCTGTCACAGGGATATTGGGTGGTTAACATGAGATAACTAATGAGAAAGTACATTAGAAAGACAAAAACAATTTTATACTAATTCAAGATATCCTCAATAACATTATTCTTAATATATCTTGAGATTGGAAGCCCACAGGATCAGTTAGGAATAATGAAATCAATTAGAATTAAAGATCGGATTCTGCAGAGAATTAGAAGTTGGTAACGAAAATTGACCGTAGTCTGATGAACAGAAATCGGCTATCTGTGGGACAAGAGAGATAGGTGGCCACATATACTTTATAACTATTTCAGTTCCTGAAATTTCTAGGCTCTCTACCCAAATCTTATTCTTTCTAGTTTGGGAAAATGCCATTGATATCTTTCAGCTGCCCCCTTCTGACCACAGCTGAATGAATTTATAAAACAGAGGCCTGAGTCAGTACTTGGGGATTTGGTTTCTTTTCCTCTCCTATTGTTTTCCCTAGAAAAGA
Source organism: Tachyglossus aculeatus (assembly GCF_015852505.1). NCBI lineage: Eukaryota > Metazoa > Chordata > Mammalia > Monotremata > Tachyglossidae > Tachyglossus > Tachyglossus aculeatus. The sequence continues at coordinate 89,903,456 of NC_052067.1, forward strand.
AGATTTCTTTTTAGGTCAGCCAACTCCTCCCCTCAAGGAAAAACTCCCAAATCGCTGATACTGCAAGAATCTTTACATTTGGAAGTTGTAATGAGTTTCTGAAAATGGGAAGAAGGCAAGTAAGGAGAAATGATCCAAGGGTTGCTATATTTACAAACCCAGCATACCATTCCCCTGAATGGAGGCCCTCTGGAAAACAAATATTATTTGACATTGATATTGCACTAACTAATAAGGAAGCAGTATGTTCCTGTGGAAAGAACATTGGCCTGGGAGTTAGAGGACCTGGCTTCTAATCCCAGCACTGCCACGCATCTGCTATGTGACCTTGAACAAGTCATTTAACTTCTCTGTGCCTCAGTTTCCTCAACTGTGAATGTGGATTCAATATCTGTTCCCCTTCCTACTTTGTGAACCTCATGTGGGGCAAGGATTATTTCCAACCTGATTAACTTGTATCTACCCCACTGCTTAGATCAATACTTGGCACGGAGTAAGAGCTTAATGAATTCCATAATAAATAAATAACAGGACATGTGGACCTTTATGTGAATGACACAAAACTTTCCCAGGAGCACTTGGCAATGTAAAAGATCAGTGATTACTAATAAAATGAAGTAGATTATGTTTCCTAATAGCCTTAATGGAGTCTGCCTTTTTTAGGAGCAGGTGAAAGGAGTATTATTTACTGATATGTTGAGTCACAATTAAGCCCAAATAAATGGAAAAGAACTAGGTTGAGACCGTGGAGACAGGGCTTTTTCCTTAGTAAGGCCATTATTATCTTGTGTGTATTTCCTAAGTGTCCCAAGAGATTGAATACAAGATAGTTTTTTCTTGAGGGTGCTGATGGACTATTAGCTGGCTTGTTTAGGCTCTGATATGAAGGGATTAGGACTGGGGCTTGGAAAAATTTACAAATGCTCTCCCGCTCAATCAGTCCACCATGCTAATTAACCAAACAATCAATTATTGCTATTTATTGAATGCTTATTTTTTGCTGAGCACTGTACAAAGCAGTTGGGAGAGCACGATGCAGTACAGTTGGTTGCTACGATCCCTGCTCATAAGGACCTTACAGTCTTTATGGGAAGATGGACAATAAAGCAAATTGTAGATAGGGGAATTGGCAGGGTATAAGGATATGCACATAAGTGCCGTGGGGCTGAGGGACAGTGGATATTAAGTGCTTAGAGGGTCCAGATCCAGCACTTAGAACAGTGCTTTGCACATAGTAAGAGCTTAATAAATGCCATTTAAAAAAGTCCATGGGGCAATATAGAAAGGAAAGGGAGTAGGCAAAATGAGGGCTTAGTTGTGATTTTATGATATGATTTTAGGAGGGCTATGAAGGTTGGGAAAGAGGTGGTCTGTCAAATATGAAAGAGGAGGGAATTCCAGGACAGAGGAAAGATAGGGAGAAGGGGTTGGTGGGGAGACCACCGAGATCAAGTTACAGTGAGTAGGTAGGCATTAGAATAGTGAAGTGTGTGGGCTGGGTTGAGGAAGGAGATTACCAAGGTTAATTAGGAGGGGAAGAGCTGGTGAAATGCCTTAGAGCTAATGATAAGGGATTTATCCCAGATCTGCCAATTGTCAACCGTGTGACTTTGGACAAGTCACTTAACTTCTCTGTGCCTCAGTTACCTAATCTGTAAAATGGGGATTAAGACTGTGAGCCCCCCGTGGGACAACCTGATCATCTTATAGCCTCACCAGCACTTAGAAAAGTGCTTTGTACATAATAAGCTCTTAACAAGTGCCATTATTATTTTTTTATTACTATTTACGTTTGATGCAGTGGCAGATGGGAAACCACTGGATGTTTTTGAGAAGTGGGGAGATGTGAACTGAAAGTTTTTTTTTGTTATTTTGGGGTATTTTATTTGTTTTTCCAAATGATCTGAGCAGCAGAGTGAAGTATGGAATGAAGTGGGGAGAGAAAAGAAGCTGGGAGGTCAGCTAGGAGTCTGATGTACTAGTCAAGGAGGGATAAGATAAGTGCTCAGATCAGCCTGGTAGCAGCTTGGATGGAAAGGAAAGGAGAGTCCCCTCCTATGTTACCTCACTGATTTCCTACTGAACCCAGCCGGCTCACTCTGCTCCTCTAATGCCTGCCTACTCATTGTACATTGATCTTGCCCTTCTTTCTGCCAACCCTTTGTCTATGTCCTCCTTCTGGCCTGGAGCTCCTTCCCCCTCCCTCCTTATATTAATCCCAGCTCTGCCACTTGTCTGCTGTGTTACCTTAGGTAAGTCACTTCACTTCTTCTGTGACTCAGTTACCTCATCTGTAAAATGAGGATTGAGACTGTGAGCCTCGTGTGGGACAGGGACTATGTCCAACTCAATTTACTTGTATCCACCTCAGCGCTCAGTACAGTGCTTGGAACATAGTAAATGCTTAGCAAATACCGTTACTGTTTGTTATTATTATATATGAGACTACCATCTCCCCACCTTTAAAGTCTTATAAAAATAATATCTTTTCCAAGAGGCCTACCCCAACTAAGACCTTTTTTCCCCCATGCCCCCTCCATTCTGTGTCACCTATGCACTTGGATCTGTACCTGTTAAACACTTGGCATTCACCTCACCCTCAACCCCATAATACTTAAGTATGTAACTGTAATCTATTTTAATGTCTGTCTCCCTCTATAGACTTTAAGCTTCTTGTGGACAGGGAACATATTTACCAATTCTGTTGCATCGCACTCTCCCATATGTTTAGTTCAGTGCTCTGTACACAGTAAAAACTCAATAAATACCATTGATTGATCGATTATAGTGATGGAAACAATAGGCGGAGGAGAGGGTTTGGGTGGGAAGAATTACTTGAATATGTTGTTTGAGGTGTCAGGGGGACATCCAAGTAGAGATGTCCTTAAGGCAGGAGGAAATGCAAGGCTGCAGAGAAGGAGAGAGATTAAGTCTGGAGAGGTAGATTTGGAAATTATGAAAGTAGAGATGTAGTTGAAGCCTTGGGGTGAATGAGTTCTCCAAGGAAGTATGTCTGGATGGAGAAGAGAAGTGGACCAGAACTGAACCTTGAAAGGTGTCACGACAGGTTGGCGCATTTTGCTCTATGAAACATTATTTAGTCAAAATTCTTCAAGACAGTATGACAATCACATGCTTTTTTACTTGCTAATGATTAATCGATCAATCAACAAATAATACTTATTGAGTGCTTACTATGTGCAGAGCACTGTACTAAGCACTTGTGAGAGTACAAGAGAACTAGAAGACAAGTTCCCTGCTCCTAACAAGCTTACAGTCGAGAAGTTCAAATTGCGATCTTCTCACAGTTTGAATTACTAGTTCACCTGATCTTCCAAACAGGGAGTTGTGCCACGGGAGAGGGAGTTGGGACTTTCCATTCTTAGCATTCTATATGTGGGTGTTGGGCATGAATAATACTACCAAGCTGGCTGGTCTCCCTTCTCATGTGCTGTGGAAATTCTTTCAGCTAAAGTCCAATGCTTTCTCCTTTGGCCACCCCTTCATGGAAATGGAGAAGCACGGAATCTATTTAGTGAATACTACCTGTTGGGCAAGGAAAGAATTAATCTTCATGCTAATGTTATTTTTGATGTTGCCTGTCTACTTGTTTTGTTGTCTGTCTCCCCCTTCTAGACTACGAGCCCATTGTTGGGTAGGGATTGTCTCTATCTGTTTCCAAATTGTACTTTCCAAGTGCTTAGTACAGTGCTCTGCACACAGTAAGCACTCAATAAATACGACTGAATGAATGAAGCTAGGGAGGAAAGAACCCAGGCTGATGGTGGGGACACATGCAATTTCCCCTGAAGCCAAAGCATGTGGGTGACCCTGGAGCTGACCCCCGCGGCAGGGGGGACAAGTCTTGGTTGCCCCAGTTGGGGACTCTCCCAGGTGGTTGAGAGGAGCTGTTCTTGTGGCTGCTGCTGCCACCACGACTGTTACATGACACTGTGGGAGCTGATGGAGCAGAGCACTCCCAGCCCATCCCGGAGAGCTACCGCTGCTACTGCCACCACCTCCAGGCTGCATGTGTGAAGAGGGATGCACATGTGTGCACTTTCAGTGCATAGAAAAGTGCTTGGCACATAGTAAGTGCTTAACAAATACCATCATTATTATTATTTCTACTGGACCAGGAGGTAAGTACATTCCGACAAGGGCTAGAGCTGTGGTGGTGTCCTTCCCCCGTTTTTTTTAATGACATTTGTTAAGCACTTATTATGTGCCAGGTGCTATACTAAGCACTGGGGTAGATACAAGATAATCATGTTAGACACAGTCCATGTCCCTCATGAAGCTCACAGTGCTTAGTACAGTGCTTGGCACATAGTAAGTGCTCAACAAATGCCATGATTAATTAAGCCCCATTTTACAGATACTAATAATAATAATGGCATTTGTTAAGCACTTACTATGTGCAGAGCACTGTTCTAAGCTCTGGAGAACTGTTCTAAGTGCTGGAGCACCGTAACTGAGGCCCAGAGAAGTGAAGTGATTTGCCCAAGGTCACACAGAAAATGAGCAGTGGAGCAAGGATTAGAACCCAGGCCCGTGCTTGATCCACTAGGCCATGAGGCCTCCCTCCCATCAAAGCAGGAGTGTGGCATGAACCAAAGTGGCTCTGTACTCTCTCCTGGGGAAGGTTCGTTCTACCTGAGGTCCATCTCACCATCATATGGATTGTGGAAAGAAGGAAAGCACCTGAGAGAAGCCTCATGTATGTTTGCTTTTTCTTGATAAAAAAATCAATCCCCAAGGGGCAGCACAGTCCAGGACAGGGGTGACCCCCCAGACCAGGGAACACTTCGGCCAGTGATTGCCCCAGTGGAGCTGGGTGCAGGAGGCAGGCACCAGGCCAGCATCAGGTAGTGCCTTATAACTGGCAGGGGGTGGTGGTGCCATGTTGGATAGTAGTTAATAATAGTTATAGTACTCTTAAGCACTTACTATGTGCCAATCACTATTCTAAGCACTGGGGTAGCTGTAAGTTAATCAGATTGTAATAATAATAATAACGTTGATAGCATTTATTAAGTGCTTACCATTTATTCGTTCATTCAATCATATTTATTGAGTGCTTACTGTGTGCAGAGCACTGTACTAAGTGCTTGGGAAGTACAAGTTGGAAACATATAGAGACGGGCCCTACCCAACAAGGGGCTCACAGTCTAGAAGGGGGAGACAGACAATAAAACAAAACGTGGACAGGTGTCAAGTCATCAGAACAAACAGAATTAAAGCTAAATGCACATCATTAACAAAACAAATAAAATAGTAGATATGTACAAGTAAAATAAATAGAGTAATACATCTGTGCAAACATACATACAGGTGCTGTGGGGAGAAGAAGGAGGTAGGGCAGGGGGGATGGGGAAGAGGAGAGGAAAAATTCACTGAGTCATATTTATTGAGTGCTTACTGTGTGCAAAGAACTGTAGTAAGCGCTTGGGAGAGTACAATACAACAATAACTAGACATTCCCTGCCCACAAGTTCACAGCCCAGCGGAGGAGACAGACATTAATATACATAAAGTGCAATGACTCCAAATTTAATTTACCCAGGAGTTGTCTAGCAGGGTCCCTATCTATTCCCTAGATGTACTAGAAAAAACATGTGTAGAAAAGTTGCTCTAAAGAATCGATTTTACCACATGCAAAGCACTGTTCTAAACTTACAAGGTGATCAGGTTGTCCCACAGGGTACTCACAGTCTTAATCCCCTTTTTAGAGATGAGGTAACTGAGGCCCAGAGAAGTTAAGTGACTTGCCCAAAGTCACACAGCTGACAATTGGTGGAGCTGGGATTTGAACCCATGACCTCTGACTCCAAAGCCCATGCTTTTTCCACTGAGCCACACTGCTTCTCAATTTTATTGTACACAGTCCCTGTCCCACATGGGGCTCACACTCTTATCCTCATTTTACAGATCTCAGAGAACTTAAGTGACTTGCCCAAGGTCACACTTCAGACATGTGGCAGAGGCAGGATTAGAACCCAGGTCCTCCTGACTCCCAAACCCATGTTCTATCCATCAAGCCATGCTGCTTCTCCTCACCTTTGCCTTAGGATAGGACTCCCAGACAAATTAGTAACTCAAATAAGTGTGAACTGAACCCCTGTCATGGGACCCTCCCCTTGACAGTTGAAGGATGGGCTGTAGAGGAGGAGGCCCTACATTTTGCCCCTCTAATGCCAACCTTGTATGTACACCAGGTCTGTTGAGAGTCCTTATCTCTCTAGTGTCTAGGCCTATTTTGGCTAGAGAAGGCTGCCTGATGTTACCATGAATAAGGGGAAGAATTGATCGGTATCTGGTGGTCCCAATGCTGGATAAATGAATTCCTCTCCCCAGTTGCGCTGTACCTCATACTGTTCTATCCGGGAGCAGGAGGAGGATAAATAATTTAGTGAACCCAAAGCTCTCCCTTCTCTTTGTGAAAAAGTTATTCTGTTTAGAAATTCATCTTGACCAAACAGTGTTCTGCACACAGTAAGCATTCAGTAAGTACCATCAGTCGATTGATTAAGCGTAAGGCCAATAGCCCATCAGCAGTGTCGTTTCTTTAAAGTCAGTAGTCTATCTCCAACGGTGGCAACAGGATGCTTGGAACCATGTAATATTTACATTCTTGGTTTCCCCAAACTTTCCCTCTACTAACTCATTTGGACTGCTTGCCCCCAAGTTTATCCAAACTCTTCTGGAACCTATTGCTATTTCATCATGAAGCACTATTTTTTTCCTCCCATCCTTGTATCTCATGTCTCCTTCAGTTCCGTTTTTCTCTTATCATTTGTGTCAAGATGTAGCAATATAAACCTATTGAGTTTACTAAGAAACCTACTTTTGAAATTTTAACTTAATTTTAGGAAAAATCTGAGAAAGACAGACACTGGCTGGCTAGTTCTTGATAGATGGACCAAAGGACCTAACACACTAATATCCTAGATCAGCAAAAAAATGCCCTCTATTTTTAAAAGGGATTCACTCTTCCACAAATTGGCATCCTTAAAACCAACCTAAAAATGATATGAAGATACCACTGCGTCCTTTGGAGAATGATGCAAATGGTGAACCGGAATGAAATTCATCACTAGTTGCAGTCAAGATGGAAAATGAGTATCAAGGTGAATGGCTAAGGCCCTCTGTTCTCTTTGAATTGTAGATAATACTAATTTTCATGTCAAGGTCATGGAGAGCAGAGTGGGTTTGACTTAAATGCGAGAACATTTTCCCTCTAATCTACCCAAAGTTAGTTGACTTATGAGAAAACCTAGTGCCCTTTTAGCAAGGACCACTACTTTGCCACCTTAGTCAAAAAGTACACGAAAGGGTTTTTATATATTAGGGAAGCAAATGAGACTGTGAATTTCAGCTAAATAAACTGAAGGAAACTCTTCTTCAAATAGTAGGGGGTGAACATAGAGAATTTGTTACCTTAGGAAGTTGTGCAGGCAGTAAATATCAGAAGGTTCAAGTGAAGTTTGGCTGCCATCGCAGATGAAGATCCATAACTTTGAGGATCCACCCCTAATCTTGAGCATGGATGTCCATTAGGGCAACCACCATATTGTTCCAAGGACCCTCATATGGCCACTGTCAGATGGAATCCTAGGAATTCTCCAGTAATGGCATTGTGTGTGTCGTCTTCCTAGAAGAGCTCTTGGCCTAACTAGGGTTTTTCTCAAAGTCTGAAAGCAGTTTGCCAAAAGGAACTCACATACCTCTTCAGCTTGCAAACACGTTTTTTTTTCTTATTCATTCATTCAATCATATTTATTAAGCACTTACTGTGTGCAGAGCATTTCACTAACCTGTCCTTCTGGGTACAAACTCCATTGATGACTTGGGTTTATCATCATCATCATCATCAATCGTATTTATTGAGCGCTTACTATGTGCAGAGCACTGTACTAAGCGCTTGGGAAGTACAAATTGGCAACACATAGAGACAGTCCCTACCCAACAGTGGGCTCACAGTCTAAAAGGGGGAGACAGAGAACAAAACCAAACATACCAACAAAATAAAATAAATAGGATAGATATGTACAAGTAAAATAAATAAATAAATAAATAGAGTAATAAATATGTACAACCATATATACATATATGCAGGTGCTGTGGGGAAGGGAAGAAGGTAAGATGGGGGGATGGAGAGGGGGACGAGGGGGAGAGGAAGGAAGGGGCTCAGTCTGGGAAGGCCTCCTGGAGGAGGTGAGCTCTCAGCAGGGTTTGTCTTATCTTATGCTGTTGAGTCATCTCCAATCCATAGCGAAGCAATGGACCCATCTGTCCCAGAATGCCCCACCTCCATCTGCAATCATTCGGGAGTGTATTCAAAGAATTTTCTTGGTAAAAATACAGAAGTGGTTTACCATTGCCTCCGTTCATGCCGTAAACTTCAGTCTCCACCCTTGATTCTCTCCCCTGCCGCTGCTGCCCAGCACAGGTTAGTTTTGATTTGCAGCAGATTGCCTTTCACTTGCTAGCCACTGCCCAAGCTAGGAAAGGAATGGGTTTGCCTCTGCTTGACTCTCCCTCCCATAGCTGAGACTCATAGAGTCCTGGAAACTCTCCAGGTCCGACCATGAGAGTGGGACTTGGGTTTAGTGGTTGGTCAGGGTTGTAACCTTTCCCTACCGCAGTTATTTTACCCATGGAGTAGGTCCCTAATAACTGTACACACCATAATTTATTGAGGTCCTGGGAGGATAGATTTGTAAATGGCATCAAATGTAAAAGGGAGTCATTCATAAATATTATTGTGTTTTTGTATTTCTACTAGCATTACTTTGGCAGAAAGCCTGAGCCAAATGTTTTGAAAAAGAATCCTCACTGAAGGTCATCAGATAGAGGCTTTTCTTCAGGAAGCAGTAGAATAGAACAGAGAAGCAGCATGGCTCAGCGGAAAGAGCACGGGCTTTGGAGTCAGAGGTCATGGGTTCAAATCCAGGCTCCGCCACATGTCAGCTGTGTGACTTTGGGCAAGTCACTTAACTTCTCTGTGTCTCAATTACCTCATCTGTAAAATGGGGATTAAGACTGTGAGCCCCCCCGTGGGACAACATGATCAGCTTGTAACCTCCCCAGTGCTTAGAACAGTGCTTTGCACATAGTAAGCGCTTAATAAATGCCATTAAAAAAAATAGGGCCAGGATTAATGGCACTTCTGCTAGCAACCAGGTAAATCAGTTATCAAGTTTGGTATTCTTGAGGTTCAGGCTGTCCCCAAGTTCAAACTAATACAGGAAAACACCTCATTATGCTGGGCTCCACTTCATTTCCTGAATCCATAGCACCAAACAACTAGCTGTGGCACCTCTCAGGATTTTATTCTTTTCATTCTTCAGATTCCTACGATCGGGACCACACAGGTGATTGGTTAATAATCAGTTAATAAGCTGATGAGGGTAGATAATGGAAGATATTAAATAATATGGTTAGAGAATATGATAAGAAATAAGATGTCAGATCCCTCCTTTCTTTGAAAATTGCCTGAGTGTAGGAAAGAAAAACAGAAGTGCTTATCACCGTTCTCGGAGTTTATTGCTGGTTTCCGAAGTATTTTGTGTGCTGAGCTTACCTGCCTCTTTATTTTTCATCATCATCTTGTCAAAGTAGCCATCAAACACAAAGAGAATGTAGCCAGAGAGAATAAAACTGAGTGTGGTCATGAAAGATACTCCCATTATCGTGGGCTTCATCTCCCATCCTGCTGTAGGTCTAAAAATGATTGATAATAACCCCATGGTAAGATACAATTTGCTTATGATTTTACAGTTGCATTTGTGGCATTGATCTACAGTTTAATGAGATAATGCTTGTGTGCCTTCCTTCTAATTTGTGAAAGGCTATGTACCAATTGTACCTGTAAAGTCATACAAAATGAATACCTACTTGAATACTGATTTCCCATAGATATTTTCAGCTGTTCTGGCCCATCTCTATTGAAAAAAAAACAACAGACTTAATTGTGTGGGCACTGATGAGATTTGGCTTCAGTGAGTAGGGCGTTTAGTGTCATTTGGGGGTACATGACAACACCCAATTTTCATGACCAGATTTGTAAATGTGAAATGCAGACTTGTGAAGCATGAAATACCAAAGGCTGATTCTTTGCTGCTACGTAGATTTTAGGGATGTTGATAAAACAAACAGGTATAGGTTACGTTATGCTGGTGCAAAACTTAGGCTCAGAAGCAGAAGAATGTGGTTATTCTGAAATGCCTTATGGTTTCTGCCTTGCTTATGTAGTTTGAGAAACGAAGTATATGTTAGACTAGAGAAGTACATTAGTGAAATCTTGTTTCTCACTAACTGATATCATACATGGCCATCCCCGTAGTAGTTTCCAAGAATTCACTGGAAAAACATTTGAGTTTGGAGATTTATAAATTTGGTCTCTGGTACATCTAAACAGGGAATTCGGCAAGTGAAGAAGAAGATGATGATGATGATGATGTGGATAATGGATGAAAAAGGCATTTGCTATTTTGTTTTTGTTCCTAATTTCCTAGTGCGGTACATCTATATCCATTGCAGATAACCTGTTGTACTGCAACATTCCAGTCATGATGAGTCTTAGAGCATTTCATCCATGGTGAAAAAGGACCTGACACATATCATGACTGAAATGCTTTAGTACAACAGCCCATCTGCAGAAGATATAGATACACTGAACTAGGCCTAACTAGAGTACAAAGCTATTTGGTTCTGATATAACTTCCCTGAAGAGGTTGCCCAATAAATAATAATACCCAAAAGGTTTACCGCAATTTAAAAATTGAACTCTGAATTATGTACTTTTTCAGAGGTAATACTCAGAACACGCATTAGAAATGTTATTCCAAATATGGGTTCTTGTAATACTTCATTATAATTTTATTGTAAGAAGAAAAATGTAAGATTTGTCATTATTAAGAGAAATAGTAGGGTAGTTTGTAGATTTCAAAGGTGATTAGCATTTAGATTGACGAAATCAGTGTGAAACTTGCTATAGGAAAGCAGGGTAAATGTTGAAGATAGAGTTCAAGAAGTTGTAAATGGCACAGGGAAGTTAGACACCTGCTATAAAATTAGGCTTAAAAATGATTGCATTCCACTATACACCATTAGCTGCAAGGGAAAAATGAAAAGAAAAACATAACAAATTAAGAATGTAGTGAATAAGAAATATTGGTGTGACTGTGGGTAAGTTACTTCTCTGCACTTCGGTTTTCTCATCTGTAAAATGGGGATTAAATCAATCAATTAATCAATCTCATTTATTGAGTGCTTACTAGGTGCAGAGCAATCTTACTCCCTCCCACTTAGACTGTGAACCCCAAGTGAAACAGGGATTGTGTCCAACCTGATTATCCTTCATCTACCCCAGGACTTAGTACAGTATTGGGACCCACTAACTGTTTAACAAATACCATAGAACATATTTGAAAACTAGACCTTCATGAAGATTCATTTAATTGTTAAAGCAGAGAAAAAGCCTGATTTTTTTAAGATTGCAGTTGGATCTTGACAAACTGCATGAATGTATACATGAAAGGAGAAAATTTTCATTTGCTAGAAAAGATGGGGATCCACCAGAGGTAAAATGATTTTTCTGTAGAGGCTCCTTTAGAGTTATGGGAGGATGAGGAAAGATGCTGAAGCTACCAAAAACACCATTTGGAAGTTATTTTTAAACAGTCATGCTCTTTAGGTTTATCCCCTAAACCTATGGAAACAGCTCTCATTCTTGAATATGATGAAGTCCACAGTGAACGATTACTGTACTTTCCTACATCCTTCGATAGGAAACTGAAAATGAAAGCTTGCGTCAGTCTTCTGGAAGCATGGATGTGTGGTGTCTAGCCAGTTCCCAACAAAATGTGTTCTTTCATTCTTGTAAGAGAAATAATTTTTTTCTGACTGAAGTGTGAGCTCTATGTCCCCTTTCTCTAGTCATATGCTGGAAATTCCACTCTGTATTCTGTTCCTTTGCTTGTGAGGCATTCATGCACCATAGCGATGGTCAACTCTGAGGTTATGCCCATAACCACAATTGAGGTATGGTCTTTTCTTTGTCTTTTATAGATTTACCCATGATGTTCTCTAGAGTCTTTTACAATTCTAAAACTATGGAAATAATAAATGCACATGACTAAACAAGCAAATCTTTTTTATGGGTTTTTTTTTGAAGCTAAAAGTAGCTCTATTTATACAGAATTCTTCTTCATAACAATAATAATAATCATGAAAATGATGATAATAATAATAAAAATAGTAACAATGACAGCAGTATTGAAACACTTACTAAGTGCTAAACACTCTACTAAGCCCTAGTGTAGCTACAAGATAATCAAATCCAACAGGTCCTGGGCTCACAAATGTAAATGGGAGGGAGAACAGGTATTGGTTTCCCATATTACAGATCAGGAAACTGAGGCACAGAGAAGTTAAGTGACTTTCACAAGACACATAGAAGACACATGATAAGGTTAGCATTAGAATTTAGGCCCTCTGATTCCCCAGTCCATGCCTGCCTGCCTTTTCTAAATCACACTACACTGGCACGTGGTCTTTGCCTGGAGTGAATAAATTATTGAAGTTAGCCATTTCACAAACTGTTGCACTTCTGTCCCCATTACTGGTTGGTTGCACCTACTGCCCAGGGGAACACGATTAGGAAGAACAAGAGAGAGAGAGTGAATCATCAATTCTTTTGTACAGATTTTAATTCCTGGAGTTTTTGTGTCTGGACCCAAGACTTGTCAGTCAATTACAACAGGAAGCATCATAATTGTTCATTTATTTATTTATTGAGGGCCCAATGGGTGCAGTGCTTGGGAAATTCATAACAAAGTAGCAGCTCATCCCCTGGACAAAAGAGCTTATACTTTAGTGGGGGGAACAGAAATAAAAATGTTTACAAACAGAATAATCAAAATGAATAATGTACATTTGAATAAAGGTACATACATAAGTGACGAGGCTGGGTATTAAAAAGTACGTAAGTGCCATAGGTGACTGATGCATTGATATAACAGGATGTTGTGCTCCACATTTATTGGTGAAGCCATGTTGAAGGTGGTGGGCTTTCAAAAGGGATTTGGATGTTGATGTGTGGGCTGTTGGATTTGTAATAAGTTGGCAAAAGGATAGTCAGGAGAATTGAGAGCAAGATAGAGTGAAGTCAGATTGTAAACTTCTTGTAGAGGTAATGTCTACCAACTTGTATTTTACTCTCCCAAGACCTTAGTACCATGCTCTGCACACAGTAATCACTCAGTAAATACCATTGGTTGATTTGTTTAGGGGGAATAAAAAGAGTGGTTTCAGGGGGTGGGTAGCAGCTAAATAATAATAATAATAATAATAATGGCATTTGTTAAGTGCTTACGATGTGCCAGGCACTGAACTAAGCAATGGGGTGGATAAAAGCAAATCAGCCTGGACAGAATCCATATAATAATAATAATAATAACATTTATTAAGCACTTACTATGTGCAAAGCACTGTTCTAAGCACTGGGGAGGTTACAAGGTGATCAGGTTGTCCCACATGGGGCTCACAGTCTTCATCCTCATTTTACAGATGAGGCAACTGAGGCACAGGGAAGTTAAGTGACTTGCCCAAAGTCACACAGCTGACAATTGGCAGAACCGGGATTTGAACCCATGACCTCTGACTCCAAAGCCTGGGCTCTTTTCCACTGAGCCACGCTGCTTCGTATCCATAATCCACATGGGGCTCAAAGTCTTAATTCCCATTTTACAGATGAGGTAACTGAGGAACAGGGTAGTTAAGTGACATGCTCAAGGTCACACAGCAGACAAGTGACAGAGCCGGAGTTAAAACCCGTGACCATCTGACTCCCCAGGACTGAGCTCTATCTACTATGCCATGCTGCTTCCCCAGCTAAATAAAAGAGATAAATACATAAGGTAGGATGAGTTGGTGGAAACCAACTATGAGGAGCTTTGCTTAGTGCCGGAAGTCAATGAGAGATTTTGAGGAGCAGAGAGATGTGTGTGTTGAGCACTGTTTTAAGAAGAGGTTATGTAGGTTGGAGATGGGAGAGGCAGGAGGCAGGGAGACTAGTGAGGAGCCTAGTCTAGCTCTGACCAGAGCTTGTATCGGAGTGGTTGCTTTTCAGATGGAGAAGGGGCAGATCTGGGTGGTGTTATGAGGGCAGAACTCCAGAATTTGTGAGAAGATAGGATATGACTTTTGAAAGACAGTGAGGAATATATATAGACTGCAAACTTCTTGTGGGTCAGGGATCATGTCTTTTGTACTGTACTCTCCAAAGCACTTAGTACAGTGCTCAACACACAATAAGCCCTCAAAAAATCACTCAACTTCTCTGTGCCTAGTTACTCCATCTGTAAAATGGGGATTAGGACAGTGATCCCCACATGGGACAACCTGATTACCTTGTATCTATCCCAGTGCTTAGCACAGTGCATGGCATATAGTAAGCACTTAACAAATACCATAATTACTATTGTTAAATACCACCGATAAGCTGAAATCAAGGATGACACTTAGGTTAATGCTATGAACCATGCTTCCAATTACATCCAGGTTCTGACTCCCCCTCAGTAAAGAGATCATCATCATCATCATCAAAATCAGTGGTATTGGCTGAGTCCTCACTATGGGCAGAGCACTGTACTAAGAGCTTGGGAGAGCACTATATCATTTATTGATATACATAAAGTGCTATGGGGTTGAGGGTGGGGGATTTTCAGGTGCCAAAAGGTCACAGATCCTGTGCAGCCCATCCTTTGGATTAATCATGCTCTGAGAATAATGTCAATGAATGGTGATGTTGAAACAGGAGACTGAGCCTGGTGGTAATTTTCCATGATTATCTGGGCTCTAATCAACTTTCATTTCAGCTCTTTATCCAGGAGATAATGCTTATTTTATTACTTCCTCTTCATCTTCAACTTAGTACCATTGTGGGATGTTTAACCCCATGGCCACAATATTTTACTGCTACGGGTTTGTAGAATACGTTTCCTTACTCTGAGATGTCTACTTTTTACACAATTTTAAAGTATTTCTCCACCTGGTACGCTGTCCCACTAGAGAATTGTGCTTCTCATAGGTGAGGTTTACTGCTGTTTGAGAAATCCAGGCACAGTTTCTCTATCTAATGCAGGAATATGGTAAGCCTCCAGTGTTATTCTCAATCAAATCAAATCAAAGATAAAGCACTTTATGAATATTAATCCTACTATTCTCTTTTGAACCCTCTTTCAATAGTAACAGCTAAGAGGCAGGTTTCACATCTAGTTTAGTGAAGACTTTTCTCCCTCTTTAATTTAGCATATAGAGCATAAGTACTGGAGTTTGAATAATTATTCTGCCTGGTTGCTTTGCAAGAGCATGGGCTTGGGAGTCAGAGGTCATGGGTTCTAATCCCAGCTCCACCAGTTATCAGCTGTGTGACTTTGGGCAAGTCACTTAACTTCTCTGTGCCTCAGTTACCTCATCTGTAAAATGGGGATTAAGACTGTGAGCCTCACGTGGGACAACCTGATCACCTTGTATTCCCCCCTGGAGCTTAGAACAGTGCTTTAATAATAATAGTAATGATGGCATTTGTTAAGCGCTTACTATGTGCAAAGCACTGTTCTAAGCACTGGGGGGATGCAAGGTGATCAGGTTGTCCCACGTGGGGCTCACAGTCTTAATTCCCATTTGACAGATGAGGCAACTGAGGCCCAGAAAAGTTAAGTGACTTGCCCAAGTTCACACAGCAGATATGTGGCAGAGCTGGGATTAGAACCCATGACCTCTGACTCCCAAGCCCGAGCTCTATCCACTGAGCCATGCTGCTTCTCACATAATAATTGCTTAACAAATACCATCATTATTATTATTATAATCATCCAAAGCCTTACATTATTGTTAGATTTATTAGTAGAAACTATGGGAAGCAACATGACTGAATAGAGAGATTATGGGACTAGAAATCAGAAAAATCCAAATTCTAAGATCAGTTCTACACAACTGGCCTTACTGTGGGACCAAAGTCAAGTTGCTTAACCTCTCTATTTCTCGGTTTCTTCATCGGCAAAATGGGAGTAGGTGTCCTATTCTCTCTTACTCTTAGACTGGGAACCTTGTGGGGCAATGACTGGGTCTAATCGGATTCTCTTTCCCCTCTCAGGGTCGCACCTGGAGAGTTTCCAGTACTCTACCAGTCGCGACTATGTGAGGGAGAGTCAAGCAGAGGCATACCCAGTCCATTCTTAGCTTGGGCAGTGGCTAGCGAATGGCAGGCAATCTGCTACAAGCCTAAACTCACCTGTGCTGGGCAGAAGTGGCATGGGAGAGAGTTGAGGGCAGAGACTCAATTTTACTGTGTGGAAGGGGGTAATGGTAAACCACTTCTGTACTGTTACAAAGAAAAGTCTATGGATACACTATCCAAACAATTATAGATGGAGGTGGGGCATTCTGGGAGAGATGTGTCAATGGTGTTGCTATGGGTCAGAGACGACGGCATAAGACAGGACAAGACCCGATTTTTGGGATATTGCTAAGAGTAAGCCCAGCATAAGCACTTAATAAATACCGTAATTGGTTAATTGTGGGAACTACCCAATTTATTAGCTGTGAAAACAGAATTATAGCCTGTTCCTGCAGATCTCAGCAGAGCAGTTTTAACCACTTCGTCCATGAGTGTAGGACTTGATTGGCTCAACTTCATTAAGAACAGGACAAGGAGCTACATTAAGGATCCCAACTTGGGCCTTCCCCAAATGCCACATTCAGAGACAGGAAGTAAGAAGGTCTCAGGGTGTTCCGAGTGGGATAATGTGGTTTCCTAAATGGTTTTAAGGCAGTTTCCAGGTAAAAGGTGACAGGTAGAGCAACATAAAACAACTAATGGTCAGTTATTGGCCGGTCAGGAAATTAAAGTTTGCTCATCAAAGAACTCAGCTGCCAACAAGGCAAAGAAACCTGATGGTCAGCACATCACCAGAACATTCTTTATTAGCCTCTACCTTTAGTCCGGACAAATGGAGACTCCAACCAGATCAGAAGCCTCCAGTTGAGAGGAAGGAGAGGCTTCAGCCTGGACCAGCGGTCTCTATATTCATGGACAAAACCTCCCCCAGACCACTGCCCCCACTCAAATGAATAGAAGGCTGTCTGCCTCTTCTATTCAAATGTTTGAGGATCTGAACCCCATCTGAATTGGAGTTTGGATCCCCAAATTGGAGAAACAGCTTTGCCTAGTGGAATGAGTCCTGGCCTTGGAGTTAGAGGACCTGAGTTCTAGTTCTGGCTCCGCCACTTGCCTGCTGTGTGACCTTGACTGAGTAACTTCACTTCTCTGAGTCTCACTTCCCTCATCTTCAAAATGGGAATTCAGTCATTCATTCATTCAATCGTATTTATTGAGCACTTACTGTGTGCAGACCACTGTACTAAGCGCTTGGGAAGTGCAAGTTGGCGACATATCAATCCCTGTGCTCCCTCCTGCTTAGACTGTAAGCACCAGTTAGAATCCAAGTATCTTGTATCTATCCTAGCACTTAGTACAGTGCTTGGCACATAGTAAGTAATACATATCATAGTTACTATTATCATTATTAGTGCCACCTGAGTGAACCAGTACTTCGTCTTTTATCAGTCTTCTCTGTTTCAGTGGAAAAGACTTTAACCAGCATGACACAGATAGAAACAGTGTGACCTAGTGGATAGAGCACGAGCCTGAGAGTCAGAAGGTCATTGGTTCTAATCCTGGCTCCGTCGCTTGTCTGCAGTGTGACTTTGGGCAAGTCACTTCACTTCGCTGGATCTCAGTTACCCCATCTGTAAAATGGAGATTGAAACTGTGAGCCTCATATGGGACAGGGACTGTGTCCAACCCAATTTGCTTGTATCCACCCCAGCACTTACTACAGTGCTTGGTGCATAGAAAGGGCTTAACAAATACCATCATTATCAACCAGATCACTTTCCACCCAAATGTGGCCTTTCTCTCTTAACTAATTGGGCTCTAGTTCTGGGTTCCATGAACAGAGACGGCTCCTGATTGGTGTAATAGGTCTTGACTCTTGTTCATTTAGTTCATTACATCATGTGGCCCCTACCTAAGCAACAGGAATGCTTTCTCTTTCCATAAGACACTAGAGAATGACTATTCAGCTGGTTATTGAAGGGAGGTAGTTTGACAATGGCATCCTAGATTTAAAAACAA
Organism: Tachyglossus aculeatus; assembly: GCF_015852505.1. NCBI lineage: Eukaryota > Metazoa > Chordata > Mammalia > Monotremata > Tachyglossidae > Tachyglossus > Tachyglossus aculeatus. The sequence continues at coordinate 89,921,664 of NC_052067.1, forward strand.
CAGGGCATTTGTCATCTTTCACCCAAAGTTGTGTTTCCATTTCAGTTGCTTGTCTGCAGCCTCCCAAATTGTTGGTGATTAAAAAGTAATTTTCATTTCCAAATTGCAACAAACAGAATTACAAGAAGTAAAATCTCATGAATCACTTCTGCTTTCACCCAACTGCTTACCTCTAGGCAGAACACTAAACATGATTGGTGCATTGTTATAACCTGACAGCCCACGATCAATTTGGCATTTGTAAACCATTTAACAAAATGCATTCAAGTTTTAAAGGATGACACGGTACCTAAGCTCTTCGCTGTCTCAGGTCAAAATAATGAAAGTTACTGACACTGCCTCCTCCTCCCCTGCCTCCTCCATCTGCCCTCTATCTGCCTCCTCCCTTTTCTTTGATTTTAAGCCACTCTGATGACCATGGACTCTACTTTCTTAAACGCCAGGCATTGTTCACATCTGTGAACCCTCTCCTCCACCCTAGTCCTATCTACAATTTCCAGGTGTCAAAATGACTTTTCATTTCCCGTCAGTTTGGGTGGGAGAAAAAAAAGAAATAGAGGAAAAATAATGTTACTTGGCTAAAACTTCATATCCTGATATTTCTGCCTGATCTGGAGGTTTGCCACTGAGTTATAAGCCTTTGAAATTAAGGGGTTAAAATGGGAAATCATAACCTGAACACAGCATTCATTATTTTAATGCAGAGAGTACAGCCACCTACTGGCCTTTTCCCATACCTAACTACCCTCTGGATTATTTTGTTAGCAGATTTCCTTCCCGAAAAGAAGTTAGCATTTACCTCCCTGAAAATGAAAGGCCTTTTTCCTTTGGGGTATATTATTTCTAAGATAATTTGTTCTCTTACACTTCAGTCTGCTTAATCAAAGACACTTTGCAAAATATAGAGAGAAGCTCTTTGTATTCTTTTTTTTTTCTTCTATTTTTAATGTGATACTTTTTTCTGTTCTGTTTGGAGCCTGGCTAGTCTGTTTCTATTCACTTTGTTCTGCAGAAGCTGCCTCTTCTGTCAGTTTCTCCCGAGGCAGTTTATTATTATCCGCGATCAGCTGTCACCTGATGGAAATGTTTCAGAGCTCTGAGAGTTTCTCATCCTCATCAACCACCAGAAACTCCAAATGACCTTGTCCCGTTACCTCATCGGTCATGAGTTGTAATCCCTATTTGGGAGACAAGGAAACTGATGCCCTGAGATGTTTCATGGCAGAAGCCAGTCAAGCAGATGATCTGAGAACCTCTCACCGTTCCCGGAGAAGTAGCATAGCCCAGTGGACGGAGGACAGGCACGATCTGGGTTCTAATCCCAGCTCTGCCACTTGGCTGCTGGGTGACTTTGGACAGGTCACTTAACTTCTCTGTGCCTCAGTTCCTTCATTTGCAAAATATGGATTCAATCCTTGTTCTCCCTCCTACTTAGACTATGAGTCCCACGTGGGACCCGGTTATCTTTTATCTGTCTCAGCACTTAGTACATTGCTTGGCCTATAATGAGCACTAAATAAATACCACAATTATTATATATGTTCTCATCCCAGCAACCACCAGGGTACACTGCCCCCAGCTTCTCTGCCCTGTCCCTCTTGGAGTACAGGGGGGTCTCGAGACTAATAAAACCAATAAGGATTTAGATATATTCATGGATGATTGATTCATAACAAAGTATTTGGCAGGGCAGGGGGGTGCAAGTTAAGGTGTTTGGAGGCCTGAAAAGAATTTTGATAGATTGATGGATGGTGGTCCAAGGGAAGTTATTAAAGGGAAAAGTTAGGGGTATTGGAAAATACAAGCCTAAGGTTTTTTTTAATGATATTTGTTAAGTGCTTACTATGTGCCAGACACTGTTCTAAGTGCTGGGGTAGATCCAAGATAGTCAGGATGGACACAGTTCATGTCCCACATGGGGCTCACAGTCTTAATCCCCATTTTACAGATGAGGGAACGGAGGTACAGGTAAGTTAAGTGACTTGCCAAGGTCACCCAGAAGACAAGTGGCAGAGCAAGGACTAGAACCCAGGACCTTCTGACTCCCAGGCTTTGAGGATGGATGTTTAGCAATCCAACAATCGATGGGATCTATGAGCACTGTACTAAGCACAGTACAAAAGAGTTGGTAGAAGTGATCCCTTCCCTAAAGGAGCACACAAACTAGGAGGGGAATAGTCACACGGTTTCTCCAGGCATCCTGAATCCACTGGTCAGAGAGATAATATTGGACTAGTTGGACCATGTGTCTGATCCACTAATGGTCTTGTCACATCTGCATTTCATGTGTTTTATTCCATGGATTTACACATACAGAAGTCAATTCAATTAGTTAATCAGTCAATCAGTGGTATTTACTGAGCGCTTACTGTGGACAGAGCACTGTACTAAGTACCTGTGGAAAAGTACCAGACAGCAGAGTAGATAGATATGTTCCCTACCCACAAGGTACTTGCAGTGTAGAGGGAGGGATAGATAATAAAACAATTCAACCCTAGAGAGGGTCCACACTTAAGAAGACATGCGAATTTAGGTCCCTGAATTTGTGGAAGACAAACTGAAGAGCGCTGGGATTTTTCACAGGCACGTTTGCCTCGCATATTCTCAAAGAGCTGAACTCAATGGTGAAGGGAATCAACTTGGCTTTTTTCTAAACTAGTTTCAGGTTCCTACAAAATAGTGAATGAAACAACAATCAAGATTTGTATTTCAATGAACTGGTGCCTTTCAACCTTTCCAAAAATGCCTGAAACCCCATCACAGAAACTGAAATAGTGGTTTATTGGCTGCCTCAAGCTTACCTTTGTGTTGATCTGTTGTGGACTCCTCTTTTGATGACTCCTTGTCCCTAAACCACCATTTCTGTTTGCAAGCGGTGAAGTTTGATGTATGTCTATGGATTCTGAAATGATTTTCCAGGGAATTGCAGTGCTTGAGGGTGAGACCTTTGAAATGGCACCGATAAACTATTTCCTTACAAGATGTTGCTGTGTGCCCATTTATGTAGGTGCACTGTGTAAGGGTGGGTGTGCAAATACTCTCAAACCAACTCTGAACACACAAAAAAGACTGAAATGTCTCAGATTTAGTATGGATCTTATAAGCTGTTGGAGAATGCCATTCTAAGCTCCCTGTCTTTTAAGATTGCAGTAAATGCTTTATGATCTGTATCTTGTAGCCCTGATGACTCATAAATGTACTGGAGAGGTGTGATGCTATATCCCAACACAGATTCCTCCAATAAATAAGTCCTCCCCTTCTCTGAAGACATTTGTAGCTAAATAGATTTGCTTTCTGATAGAGAAAGAATAAAGCATTTTCTCAACCCAATTCTAATGAGTTATTTTCAACCGTAAGGATGGATGTCATGCAGAGCAACCAGCATGAGGTTCCTTCAAGCATCTCTTGGTGCCAGGGTGACAGTTTGGCACAACAGTCCAACAGCACCAGCTCTCAGGAACTCTTCAACCCCTAGTAGGGTAAGGCTCGAAGTCCATGAGCTCCTAGAAGGGATCGTGATACTTATTAAGTGCCCATGAGGAGCAATGTGCTATACTAATAGAGAGATTCATTCCCTGAATACACAGTGGTATTCATCAAGCACTTATTGTGTGCAGAGCACTGTACCAAGCACTTGGGAGAGTACAATACAACAGAGCTGGTAGACACTATCCCTGCCCATAAGACGCTTACAGTCTAGAGAGGAAGACAGACATTAAAATAAATTACAGATAGAGGAATTGGGAAGGAATGTATGTAAATTCTGTGTGCTTGGGGGTGAAGTGAATTTCAAGTGTTTAAGAAGTGTAGATTTGAGTGCATAAGTGATACAGAGGGGAGGGCGGATAAAGGAAATGATAGCTCACTGTACCTCGTTCTCGCCTGTCCCACTGTCGGACCCCGGCCCACGTCCTCCCCCTGGCCTGGAATGCCCCCCTCCACATATCTGTCAAGCTAGCTCTCTTCCTCCCTTCAAAGCTCTACTGGGAGCTCACCTCCTCCATAAGGCCTTCCCCTTTTTCCCCTTCTCCTTCCCATCCCCCCTGCCCTACCTCCTTCCCCTCCCCACAGCACCTGTAAATATGTTTGTACAGATTTATTACTTTATTTATTTTACTTGTACATATTTACTATTCTATTTATTTTGTTAATGATGTGCCTCTAGCTTTATTTCTATTTATTCTGATGACTTGACACCTGTCCACATGTTTTATTTTGTTGTCTGTCTCCCCCTTCTAGACTGTGAGCCTGTTGTTGGGTAGGGACTGTCTCTATATGTTGCCAACTTGTACTTCCCAAGCACTTAGTACAGTGGTCTGCACACAGTAAGTGCTCAATAAATATGGTTGAATGAATAGCTTAGCCAGGGAAAATCCTCTTGGAGGAGATGTGATTTTGATTTTATTAGGGCTTTGAAGGTGGAGAAAGTAGTGGTCTATTGGATTTTAAGGGGGAAAGAGTTCCAGGCCGGAGGGAGGACATGGGCAAGGTATTGGTAAGGAGACAGATGAGACAGAGGTGCAATGAGTCAATAGTCTTTAAAGAAGCAAAGTGTATGGGTTAGGTTGTAGTAGGAGATCCGTGAGGAAAGGTAGGAGGGAAAGAGCTGGTTGAGTGCTTTATCTGATGGTAAGTAGTTTTTGTTTGATCTGGAGATGGATGCACGATTATTGGAAGTTTTTAATGAGTGGGAAGACATGGAGGGAATTTTTTTTTAGAAAAAGATCTGGGCCACAGATTGAAGCAATGTGCTGCAAAGGAATGGGTCTGAAGAAAGGGAGGTCAGCAAAGAGGCTGTTGTAGAAGTCAAGATGCAGCATGGCTCAGTGGAAAGAGCACGGGCTTGGGATTCAGGGGTCATGGGTTCGAATCCCGGATCCACCAACTGTCATTTGTGTGACTTTGAGCATGTCGCTTAACCTCTCTCTGCCTCAGTTAACTCATCTGTAAAATGGGGATTAAGGCTCTGAGCCCCCTGTGGGGCAACCTGATCAATTTGTAACCTCTCCAGCCCTTAGAACAGTGCTTTACACATCGTAAGTGCTTAATAAATATCATTATTATTATTATTTAAGATGGGATTTAAATGCCTGGATTAGTATGGTGGCACTTTGGCAGGGGAGGTTCTAGATATTTTGTTAAGGTAGAACTGACAGATTTTGGTGACAGATTGAATATGCGGGTTGAATGAGAGATGAGGTGAGGGTAATGCAAAAGTTACGGGCTGTGAAACAGAGTTAACAGTGCTATTGCATAGAATGATGGGAAAGTTTGAGGGTGGATAGGGTTTGAGTAAGAAGATGATGGATTCTGTTTTGGACATGCTAAATTTGAGGTGTCAGTGGAACAGCCATGGAGTGATGTCCTGAAGGCAGGAGGAAAAGTATCACTGCACAGGAGAAAGGTCAGTGCCGGAGAGGTAGATTTGGAAATCATCAATCAATTAATTGTATTTATTGGGCACATGCTGTGAGCAGAATACTGTACCATAACATTAAAACAGAGTTGGTATGCACCTTCTCTCTCTCCCACGATGAGCTCACAGCCTAGAGATCATCTGCACAGAGATGGTAGTTGTGGAAGTGAATGAATTCTTCGAGGGAGTGAGTGTAGTTGTAGAATAGAAGGGGATCCAGAATTTAACCTTGAGGAACACCCACATTTAGGGGCTAGGAGGCAGAGGAGGGGCCAGCAAAAGACACTGAGAAGGAGTAGTCAGGAGAGGTAGGAGGAGAACCAGGAGAAGACAATGTCAATGAAACCAAGATTAGGTGTTTCAAGTAGAAGAGGGTGGTCTACAGTATTGAAGGCAGACAAGAGGTTGAGAAGGACTAGGATGGAGTAGAAACCATTGTTTTTGGCAAGAGGAGGGCATTAATTGCCCAAGAGAGAGCAGTTTCCATGGAGTGGGAATGGAGGAGGGCCATAGCCAGATTAGAGGGAGTCAATCCAAGAGAAAATTGGAGGAGAGGAAGTGAAGGCAGTGGGTTTAAACCCAACAACACATATGAGTAGTTTGCAAAAGATTGGAAAAAGGAGATGGAGCTAGAACTGGAGGTGTAGAGGGGTCAAGGAGGAGTCCTATAAACATAGGATAGGGGAATATAGGGTAATTTTTGAAAGCAGTACGGAAGGAGCCATTGGAAAGTGAATGACTGAAGATGGGTGTTAGGAAAGAAAGGAGGGGACAAGTGTTTTGATAAGGTGTGAAGAGATGGGGTTGGAGGTGCAGGTGAAAGAGATGGATTTTGAGAGGAGGTGAGAGTTACCTCTTGAGATATCACTGGAAAGGATGGGAGAATCGGAGAGGGGCTAGAAGGAGTATGGGACTGGAGGAATTCAGGGGAGATTTTTGGGACTACAATCCTGATTTTTTTTTTTTTCAATTTTATCCATGAACTAGGTGGCAAAGTTATTAGGGGCATGAGTTGGGGGAGCAGGTTGATGGAGTTTAAGAAGGGAGATAAAAGTCTGAAACAGCTGTTTTGGGAAATAAGGATGATGTATTGTTGCTGAGTGCAGAAAAGGGAAAAATTAAACAGATTAGGATGAATTTGAGATGAACAAAGTTAGCCAACCCTACCATGCCTGGATCCTGCATTCCCATTGTCCTCCATATAATAATACTAATAATGATGGTTTTTGTTACCAAGCACTGTTGCTAAGTGCTGGGGTAGATAAGTTATCGGGTTGGGCGCAGTACCTGTCCCATGTGGGGCTGACAATCTTAATCCCTATTTTACAGATGAAGTAACTGAGGCGCAGAGTAGTAAACTTGCCTAAGGTCAGAACAGACAAGTAGTGGAGCTGGGATTAAAACCCATGTCCTTCTGATTCCCAGGTCCTTGCTCTATCCATTAGGGCACACTGCTTCATACTCTAGATATCTTTCCACCTAGAGAAGTTAAGCATGTATTTTGCAAGCTAACTGTTCTGTGTAGATAATAATGATAATAATAGTAATATCCATTCAGCACTTGCTATGTGGCAAGCAATGTACAAAGTGTTGGGGTAGATACAAGATAATCAGGTTCCACATGGAGCTCATAATCTAAGCAGGAAGGAGAACAGGTGCTGAATCCCCATTTTGCAGATGAGGGAACGGAGGCACAGAGAAGTTAAGCGACTTTCCCAAGTTCACACCGCAGGCAAGTGGTGAAGCAGACTGTGAGCCCATTGTTGGATAGGGACCGTCTCTATACGTTGCAGACTTGTACTTCCCAAGCGCTTAGTACATTACTCAGCACACAGTAAGTGCTCAATAAATACGATTGGATGGATGAATTAGAACCCAGGTCCACAACTCCCAGGCCCATGTTTTATCCACTAGGCCACGCTACTTGGAGGAAAGGTAGCCAGTCCCAAATCCTGAGTGGTCCTTCCTGATTTAGACTGTGAGCCCACTGTTGGGTAGGGACCGTCTCTATATGTTGCCAACTTGTACATCCCAAGCGCTTAGTATAGTGCTCTACAAACAGTAAGCGCTCAATAAATACGACTGAATGAATGAATGAATGAATGAATGAATTTAGGCCTCTCACATACAAATTCTGTCGTGGCTCTGTTTCCCTTCTCAGTTTAAGATCATTTCCAATATGAGTGGAGGATCCTGCCATCTGGTGGACATATGCTATTACTGCAAAATAATTATGACTCCAAATCTTCCTTTTTTAAAGGCTATTTTGCCCCCCTCTCTTATAGCAAACACAGCGCACATTTTAACATCACAATTACAAGTGGTTATGCAATATAACATTATTTACCCTAAAAGGTTTGGGTAAACACCTATAGGGAAAAAAAATAAAACTAGTATAAGCAACAGCCTTGAGAAGCAGCCTGGCCTTGGAGTCCTGGGTTCTAATCCCAGCTCTGCCAGTTGGCTCCTCTGTGACCTTGGGCAAGACACTTAACTTATTCGGGCCTCAGTTTCCTCATCTGTAAAATGGGGATTAAATATTTCGTGAGCCCCATGTGGCACAGACCCTGGGCCTCATCCAAATGTAATAATAATGATGACATTTGTTCAGTGCTTACTATGTGCAAAGCACTGTTCTAAGCGCTGGGGAGGATACAAGGTGATCAGGTTGTCCCACGTGGGGCTCACAGTCTTAAACTCTCTCTTTTCCGCTTCTGCTTTCCCTCCATTCCCTTAAACCTCTCTCTCTTCATAGGTAACTGTCCATCACAACTTTCCTTTGAAAAGTTGCAAATTGGGATCTGACTTTATTGAAACTTATCTTGTGGGAATGTCTAGCAAGATGATATTAGACAAGAATCCCCGTCCTATCTGGACTCTGATTGACAATGTTGACACTCTATAACTGTTCAATAAGAATAATCATCCAGATCCTCTGAACATCTGCTGCCAATACAGTTCTCTTTTTCTCGTCAATCCCTCTGCCCCCAAATGCATGGACAGTACTGAAGCTAGACTCAGCACTAATACCTTCTTCCAAGAGAAACAAGTCCAAATCAAACAGGTTGCTGAGAAAAGGTCTTTCTTTTTCTTTGCAAACATCACTTGCTAATGAGGTTTCTCATATAGCAATGCTGGGTCACCCTGGAAGATGGCTCTTACCACGAGCCTCTGGATAAAATAAACCCAGAGTATGTGACCTCCGTCAGAGGACTTTGGGGACTTCTGAGCCTCATTTCGAGATCCAGAAATCTCTGGATCTCCAAGGCAGCTGGGTCAGAGAGTAAACTTTTCCCACTTCTCTGAAAAAGCTCCTTTTGGTGACTTCTATACTTAACAGCTGTTTGGGGGCAATAGATGCAGCAGAGGCCAGGATTTTCCATAGATGAAATATTATTAAGTGCATCATCAGCCCCTGTCGCCACGCCATAACATCCAACAGAAATTTGTAACCGACGCAATTAAAAGGCACTGTCCAACTCAGACAATCTTTCAGACAACTGAAAGATTTTTTATAATAACAATTATAAAATAATAACAACTCAGACAAGCTGAGGAGCAGCGTGACTTAATGTAAAGCACAGGCCTGGAAGTCAGAAAGACCTGGGTTCTAATCCCTGCTCTGCCACTTGTCCGTTGTATGACTCTTTGCAGTCACTTAACTTCTCTGTGCCTCAGTTACCTCATCTGTAAAATGGAGATAAAGATGGTGAGCCCATTTGGGACATGGATTGTCCCCAGCCTGTTAAGCTTGTCTCTATCCCAGTGTTTAGTACAGTGCCTGACACATAATAAGTGCTTAACAAATAGAATTAAAAAATCTCATAGCCTAATGAAGTTAGATTTCTCCATTACTATGGAGGGGACTTCGCAATTAAAATCTTTCCCATTGTTCTTTGCTACCTGGGGGCTGGGAGAGAGTGTGGATAGTGCTATGCAACTCATCACCATTACTACAAAAATAAAACCCCCTCAAGCACAAGTCCTGCTGGCAGTAGAATAGTCTATCCCTCTCTCCTAACCCTAAAGTATATTGTAAAGGCATTGTCCCTCAATATATTTATTAAGTGCCTACTGTGTGCAGAGCATTGTACTAAGCACTTGGGAAAGTACAATGCAGCAGAGCTGGTGAACATGTTCCTTGGCATGTTGACTAAAAAGACAGCAGTGTCCTTCAGCCACTCCCTGCTAAGAAACATGCTGTTAACCCAATGGGACAAATGACTAAAAATGTATTTTTGAAATCTCTCCGTCAGTAGAGTACCGTTATATTGTACTCTCCCAAGTGCTTAATGCAGTGCTCTAAATATAGTAAGCATTCATAAAATGATTGATTGATAGCTATATCTATCTAGTATAATTTATATAGTATTTACCTTATACCAGTACTCTACTCAGTCCTGGGGAAATTATAAGAGAAATCCAGGATCAGGTCTCGGCCCTCAAGAAACTTACAAGTACCTTATTCTAGACTGTGAGCCCACTGTTGGCTAGGGACTGTCTCTATATGTTGCCAACTTGTACTTCCCAAACGCTTAGTACAGTGCTCTGCACATAGTAAGCGCTCAATAAATATGACTGATTGATTGATTATAAGTATCAGCCTATAATTAGCAACCTAAGGGGAGTACCTATCATTGTCTTTCATACTTAAGTTTATCATCATCTTCCTCCTCATCAACAACATTTATTGAGCATTTACTATGGACAGAGCACTATACTAAGCATTTGAGAGCACACAAAAGAAACAAGAGGCACTGCTCCAACCCTTAACGGGCTTATAATAATGATGGCATTTGTTAAACTCTTACTATGTGCAAAGCACTGTTCTAAGCACAGGGAGGGATACAAGGTGATCAGGTTGTCCCACAAGGGGCTCACAGTCTTAATCCCCATTTTACAGATGAGGAAACTGAGGCCAGAGAAGTGAAGTGACTTGCCCAAAGCCACACAGCTAAGTGGCAAAGGCAGGATTAGAACAAATGACCTTTGTCTCCCAAACCCGTGCTCTTTCCACTGAGTATTTATTACTCTATTTATTTATTTATTTATTTTACTTGTACATATCTATTCTATTTATTTTATTTTATTAGTATGTTTGGTTTTGTTCTCCATCTCCCCCTTGTAGACTGTGAGCCCACTGTTGGGTAGGGACTGTCTCTATATGTTGCCAACTTGTACTTCCCAAGCGCTTAGTACAGTGCTCTGCACACAGTAAGCGCTCAATTAATACGATTGATTTGATTGATTGATTGAGCCATGCTGCTTCTCTAATACGCTGCTGCTTATAATATGACAGGGGAGACAGGCAGAAATAGATTAACACAAATATAGGTAAAAGAGTAAGAGTATAAATATGAATGATTAAAAAATAGAATTAGGCAGCAAAGTGAATAGGTATATATCCATCAAACTACTTCCCTCAATCAGTAGTATTTATTGAGCACTTAGTGGCAAGCACTATGCTCAACATCTTAATGAGTACAATAGAATAAAAATGATCTCTACCCTCAAGGAGGTTTTAATGTAGTGGAGTGGATGGGCACTAAAATAAATTACAGAAGTAACAGAGTATAAAGCTGGATGCATAAGTGCTTTGTGGGTAGAGGGGTGGCGGGACAGTACCCAGGTCTTTATTAATAATAATAAAAATAATGATGGCATTTGTTAAGTGCTTACTATGTGCAAAGCACTGTTCTAAGCGCTGGGGGATATAAGGTGATAAGGTTGTCCCATGTGGGGCTCACAGTCTTAATCCCCATTTTACAGATGAGGTAACTGAGGCCCAGAGAGGTTAAGTGGCTTGCCCAAGGTCACACAGCAGATATATGGCGGAGCTGATTAGAACCCGTGACCTCTGACTCCCAAGCCTAAGCTCTTTCCACTGAGACACGCTAATTCTCTGCTTCTGCTTCTCCTTCTCTTAGGTGACTCAGAAGTGTGGAGTAGCAGAAGTGGGGTAGATAGGGTAAGAATATAAGATTCAACAGGGAATGCCTTCTGGAGAAGATGGGATTTCAAATGGGCGTTGAAATGAGGAGTGCAGTGGTCTGCTAGATCATCATCATCATCATCATCAATCGTATTTATTGAGTGCTTACTATGTGCAGAACACTGTTCTAAGCACTTGGGAAGTACAAATTGGCAACATATAGAGACAGTCCCTACCCAACAGTGGGCTCACAGTCTAAAAGGGGGAGACATAGAACAAAACCAAACATGCTAACAAAATAAAATAAATAGAATAGATACGTACAAATAAAATAAATAAATAAATAAATAAATACAGTAATAATAGGGTAATTATACTAGATGTAGACTAAATAAATAGAGTAATAATGCTAGATGTGAAGAGGGAGGGAATTCCAAGTCCAAGAGAGGGTATGAGGCAGGGAGAGATGTAAGGATGAGACAGAGTGAGTAGTTTGGCTTGCAAGGAGCAAAGTGTGTGAGCTGAGGTACAGTGGGAAAGCGGGGAGAATAGATGGAGGTGGCCTCTAAAAACTTCCTTAAAAGCCACTGCCTCCAAGAGGCTTTCCCTGACTAATCCCCAATGTCTCTGATCATGTCACCTTATTTGCTAGCCCCCAAACTAACTATGCTCAGAGTCTTGGCAAGCAGCATAATGGAGCACAACAATCTGCTGATTCTGTTCATACATATGCATATACTTCACAATCAGTTATTATTACATGTATTACACATTCATCGGTTAATCATTTTCAAGGTTAGTCTTTTCACGGATTCACTTTTTTTAGCGTTTGAAAACGCAATATATAATTTGAAGAGGCAAAGATTTGAAGGAAACAACTGCCCTCCATCTATCTACTCAGACTCTAAATATTAATATGCAAATAATTTGAAAATTAGTACGTTTTATTTTTGAATCAACATCTTGGGTACTTTTGATAATAAGCCTGCACCTTTTAGCACTCACTCACACTGATCTCATCTTACTCTGTCACCCTGCAAATGCTTGAAGGAGCTGGAGAAAGACATTCTCATCAATACGACTTGCATCTCCCCGGTGATATTATCTCGCCAAATGTATTGGATCCTGTCTCAAATAATAATGTGGTGATACTGTGAATTAGGTTGCAAGGATTTTTAATGTGCACTTGCACACGAGTGAAGATGGATTTAGGCGTTTGGAAGGTTGGGAGGCCTTCGAAAGCAATTTTTAAAAAATAGATTTAGAATAATTCATCTGGACTCTTCCCCATTAGGCTGTGTTGAGTAGCTCATCCACCATCTGTAGCAGGCTTAGCTCTGCTGGATCCTCTTCAAATGATATTCCATTTCATATGTTTCCCGATTCAAAACTAATTTCACAAAGAGCTGATCTGGCCATAAATGTTATGGGTATTTTATACCACGGCAATCTCTATTTGCATAATTCAAATGCCATTCATTTTTCCTGCCCTTTGGCCAAAGAATTAATCTCTTCAATGGCAAGCCCTGATTTTCCTGTTAGAATATAGCTCCCCGAAGTCCTGGTCTGACCCAAGTGAACTGGGAATCATGGATTTGCAAGCAAGACAGGAAAGGAAAAGGGATATGTTTGTCAACAGTGGAGCAGCAGGAGTAGGTGGAATGTGTACATTTTCTCTGCATCCACAAACAGGATAATAATAATAATAATAATAATAATGGTATTTATTAAGCACTTACTATGTTCCAAGGACTGTTCTAATCGCTGGGGAGGTTACAAGGTGCTCAGGTTGTCTCATGGGGGGCTCACATTAATCCCCATTTTACAGATGAGGAAACTGAGGCACAGAGAAGTTAAGTCACTTGTCCAAAGTCACACAGCTGACAATTGGCGGAGCCGGGATTTGAACCCGTGACCTCTGACTCCAAAGCCCGTACTCTTTCGACTGAGCCACGCTGCTTCTCAAGCTTCCCTGGGCTGTCAATGAGATTACAAGATGCTTGAGCACCAGGTCTGTGTTTCTGAGCATGAGAAGGCATGGCTGAGTCTGTTCCTCCTCCTCAGAACAACTACCGGCCCACATTAATGATGCCCTAGGGCCAGTTTCCCCTGTGTACTGACTGCGCTACTTTGGGCCCAGGTGACATGCAATCACCCCTGGATCAGTGGATCAGTGCTGGGGAGGAAACAGAAAGCCCACTTGCCTGCTATGTGGCCTTGGGCAAGTCACTTCACTTTTCTGTGCCTCAGTTACCTCATCTGTAAAATGGGTATTGCGACCGTGAGCTCCATGTGGGACTGGGATTGTCTCCAAATAGATTTGCTTGTATCCACCCCAGTGTTTAGTACAATGCCTGGCACAAAGTAAGCACTTAAAAAATACCATCATTATTATTATTATTTAAACAGAAGGGAACAGATCTGAGCTAGTCATTTGGAGACTGTAATAATAATGATAATGATGATGGTAATTGTTGAGTACTTACTATAAGCTAGGCACTTTATTAAGCACTGGGGTGAATACAAGCAAACTGGGTTGGACACAGGCCCTTGTCCCATGTGGGGCTAACCATCTCAATCCCCATTTTACATATGAGGTAACTGAGGCACAGAGATGTGAAGTGATGCCCTCCCTCCACACATCCGCCAAGCTAGCTCTCTTCCTCCCTTCAAAGCCCTACTGAGAGCTCACCTCCTCCAGGAGGCCTTCCCAGACTGAGCCTCCTCCTTCTCCCCTCCCCCCCGCCCCTCATCCCCCATCCCCATCCCCCCACCTTACCTCCTTCCCTTCTCCACAGCACCTGTATATATGTATATGTTTGTACGTATTTATTACTCTATTTTACTTGTACATTTTTATTCTATTTATTTTATATTGTTAATATGTTTTGTTTTGTTGTCTGTCTCCCACTTCTAGACTGTGAGCCCGCTGTTGGGTAGGCACCATCTCTATATGTTGCCAACTTGTACATCCCAAGTGCTTAGTACTTACTAAGCACTGTGTACTCTGCACACAGTAAGTGCTCAATAAATATGATTGAATGAATGAATGAATTTACACAATGTCACACAGCAGACAAGTGGCAGAGCTGGGATTGGAACCTATGACCTTCTGACTCCCAGCCAGGTGCTCTATCCACTACGCCATGCTGCTTCTAGTGGAAGCTCCTCCTCTAGACCATTCGCTCCTTGTGAGCAGGTATCATATCTTCCAAGTGCTTAGTTCGCTGCTCTGCACACAGTAAATTCTCCATAAATGCCATCGACTGATTGACTGATTTGACTTTTTTCAAACTCAATTGAGAAGAAATTGCCGTGTAAGCTATTTCGGTGGTTTGCCCCCCCAGAATCCACAACCAGGGACTTCCTTTTTTGAAAATGGCAGAATAGGATATGCTAATTAATGGAACTGTAGATGGTCCTTCCCTGGCTATTTTGGAGAAATTCTTATTGTGATATTATTTTGATTTTTCTCCTCAGAAATCTTGAAATCTTTCTCTGGTTTACCTCTTCTGCTGATTCCTGAAAATCCTAATATTAGCCTAGGACTGAGCAGTGAAGGGTGAAATGGTTAGGCAAACTCTATCTGATGTTTCAGCTTCAAGGTGGGAGATCCATGCCACCAAAACACAAACCAGCCACTATGAAAGAAAACTGCCTCCTCTAAGGATTACTCCCCAAGCAAAACGATTTGAATTTGGAAGTTGTGTTTCTTATTTTGGTCAGTACACCCTGGTTTTGATTTTTAGAAGTTGTTTTGGTTGTGTTCAGTCTCCCTGGCCTCTCCGAGCTCTCCCACATCTCTCCGTGACTTCTCCTTCAGCCTAATAGTTGATTCATTCAGTCTCTCTTATTACGGACATTACAATTTGTTTTTTCCTGTGAATCTGGGCACACATTTACCTATTATTTGGCATAGGCATGAAGGTCATTTTAGGTACATCTGTATGTTATGCTCTGACTTGGATAATATGCAGTAAAATAGAAATGTGGGCAGATCATTTCAAGACTGCTTAAGACTAGAGCCCATAGAATAATATGTTCCCTCAAACAGGCGACAGTTTTTAAGACACAGTTCCTCTGGAAGTGGAGGTACCAAATTGGGATGGTGAAAATTGAAGCTGCTCCTTGAGAATGGAGTGTGGCCTAATGGGGAGAGCATGGGCCCAGGAATCAGAAGGACCTGGCCTCTAATCCCAGCTCCACCTCTTGTTGGTTGTGTATCCTTGGGCAAGACACTTGGCTTCTCTGTACCCCAGTTCCCTCATCTGTAAAATGAGGACTAAGACTGTGAGCCCCAAGTCGGACAGGGACTATGCCCAACTTGATTACCTTGTATCTACCCCAGTGCTAGAACAGTGCCTGGCGCGTAGTAAGTGCTTAACAAATACCATTAAAAAATAAGGCCACTGGGGATCCCCAATCTCAAAAAGACTTTTAAAATCTACCCCTCTACGGACCTTTGTCAACTCCACTACATTCTCTTCTGAGCTAGACCTCCACAGCTTGTGTCTCCTCGTATCACTAGACCACCATGTTGGAAAAATACTTTCAGTTCCTCTCCCAAGTCCAAAAGTCCCTAACAGAGTAACTGACAGGTAGAAGGAAGGAAAGAGAGTTCTTTGAGGTTTTATTTTTGGTCCACTCTCAGTCCTGAGGTGATTTTTAAAATAAATAATAGTAATAATGGCATTTGTTAAGCACTTATTATGTGCCAAGCACTGTTCTAGGCACTGGGGGAGATACAAGGTAATCAGTTTTTCCCACGTGGGGCTCACAGTCTTAATCCCCATTTTACAGATGAGGTAACTGAGGCCCAGAGAAGTGAAGTGACTTGACCAAAGTCACACAGCTGACAAGTGGCAGAGCCAGTATTAGAATCCATGACCTCTGACTCCCAAGCCCATGCTCTTTCCACTGAATCATGCTGCTTCTCTAAAACTGGGCACATCAATCAATCATTGGTATTCTATCAATCAGTGGCATTTATTGAGGGCTTACTGTGTCCAGAGCATCATACTAAACACTTGGGAAAAGACAGTGCAACAGAGACTGTAGACACAGTCCCTGCCCACAAGAAGCATACAGTCTATAGGGGGAGACAGGCATTAAAGTAGATTAGGTTTAGGGGAAACAGAGTATAAGACTATTTACATAAATATTGAGAATCAAAGGCCTTACAAGGTGCAATGCCAGGTCCTAGTTGACACTCAGGGAAGAACAGATAGGGGAAATAAGGGGCTTTGTTTGGAAGTCCTCCTGGAAAAGATGTGACGTGAATTTAGGAGAGATTTTACAGTGAAGAGAGTGGTGGTTTGTAGAATATGAAGGGAGAGGGAATTCCAGGCCCAGAGCAGAAAGTGGGCAAGGGGTTAGGGTTGGGATAGATGAGATTGAAGTACAGAGAGTATCTTGGTGTTGAAGAAATTAGAAATGTGCAGGTAAGTGATCAGCAAGGATAAATAGAAGGGAGAGTGCTGATCAATTGTCTTTAAGTCGATGGTAAGGAGTTTCCTTTTGACGTGGCAACCACAGGAGATTCTTGAGGAGTAGGGAGATATGAACGGAACTTTTTTTCAGAAAATTGATCTAGGCAGTAGAGTGAAGTATGGTCTGGAGAGGGGAGAGTCAAGAGGCAGGGAGGTCAGCAAGAAGGCTGATACAGTAATCGAGGGAAACACTGAGTGCTCGGATAAGAATAATAGAAGTTTGGATGGGGAGGAAAGGTGAATTCTAGAGACGTTGTGAAGGTAGAACTGACAGGATTTCATGACAGAGATAAATGTGTGGCTGGAACGAAAGAGATGTGTTGAGGATAATGCCAAGATTACAGGTTTGTGAGACTGGTGATGCTGCCTATAATGATAGGAAAGTCATGGGAAGAACAGGGTTTGGATGGGAAGATGAAGAGTTCTGTTTTGATCATGTTGAGTTTGCAGTGCCAGCGGGACATCCAAGTAGAGATGTCCTGAAGTCAGGAGGAACTGTGAGACTGCAGAGAGGGAGAGAGAGCAGGTCTGGAGAGGTAGATTTGTGAATCATCCATGTAAAGTTGGAGCTTGAAGCCATGGGATCAGATTCCTCCAAGGGAATGGATACAGATGGAGAAGTGAATTGAAGGGGACCCAGAACTGAACCTTAAGGTGCTCCAGCAGTTAGAGGGTGAGAGGCAAAGGGGGGGGCCTGTGATACTGACTTACAAGAAGCAGCCAGAGAGACAACAATGATGCTGATGGTATTTGCTAACATTTACTGTGTGTCTAGCACCACTTGACACAAAGAAGGATAACCCCAGGCGAGGACTGTGTTGGTGAAGCCAAGGTTAGATATTTCCAGGAGAAGGAGGTGGTCTATGTCAATTATATCAATCAATCAATCAATGATATTTATTGAGCATTTACCGTGTGTAGAGTACTGTGCTTAGTAGTACAATGTCATAGTGTCTGTAGACATGATCATTAACCTCAAGGAGCATGCTACCCCATGCTAATTTGCAAAGCTTGCTAAAATCACCAACATCATTATCGTCTAGCTTCTACAATGTGCAGAAAGCTACACAAAGTACTTGGGAGCAGTAAAAGGAGAAGCCACGGTGTTTGCCTTTGAGAAGCAGTGTGGCTCTGTGGAAAGAGCACGGGCTTGGAAGTCAGAGGTCATGGGTTCAAATCCTGGCTCTGCTGCTTGTCAGCTGTGTGACTTTGGGCAAGTCACTTAACTTCTCTGTGACTCAGTTCCCTCATCTGTAAAATGGGGATTAGGACTGTGAGCTCCACGTGGGACAACCTGATCACCTTGTATCCCTCCAGTGCTTAGAACAGTGCTCTGCACATAGTAAGTGACTAACAAATGCCATTATTATTATTATTATTATTATTATTATTATTATTATTATTATAATCTAATGGGAAACACACAGATTGATTGATTGTGTCTGTAGGAAGGAGAGTAAAAACACAGATCCCCCATTAGCAGCCAGTAAGCAAAAGGACTAAATAAATGAATAAGTAAACACATAATGCATATAAGGGTGAGGGGTGGCTGATTTTGTGTCCCAACAAGGGTGGTGGGGATACCTTGTAGAATATTTTTATTTTTCTCAGCATGGTAACACAGTCAATTGAATTTTGTTAATGTTTTTTCCATAAATGCTCACTTGAAATCAAGGCACCTCGGGATTTAGAAGAGCAAAGAACTGAAGAGTATCCTAGCAGCCTGAAACCTCATCAGCTTCCAGAGGTGACTAGTTTATAACCACAGAGGAGTACAGACATGAGGCAAATCTGACTCTCAGTCAAAAAATTCTGCACAGAGTAGAAAACTTGCCTTCTGTCTCTGGAATGAGCTGAAAATGGGGCCCCTTGGAAGTGCCGATCTGGGAATTCATTGAAATTTCCTGCTGAGTCAAGTGGCTAAGTGCTGATGGACTTATAGTTGGAGGCCACCTAGAGAAAGCTTTTAGAATTCAGAATAACTTCAATTAACACTAGAGTGCTAACTTTGCAATAATACAGCACTGACTGTTATTTATTTATCATGTTTTAGTTTTAGACTTTCCCCAGTTATCACCACTGAGATTCAGCATGTTGTCCTTGGGAGAATGACCTATTCATATCTCTCTTGATGAATTTAAGCATCATCTTCTGGAAATAATTCCTTAAATAACCTAACCTTCTTTTCTTTGGGTGTCTCTAGGCAATGTTGAGTCAGTCAAGGGCTGATTGTCCCCAGTGGCTACTGCAGAAAATGAAGGGGAAACTTATAGCAAGAGATTCTCTCTTTCCCCCTTTCCCTCTCACAGTCTCAGCCCAGCGGGTGGGTAGTGATATGAATGGGGCCTTGGGCTATTTCCTCTATGTTTCTCCTCTAATTTTTTCATTCAGTTCAATCATATTTATTGAACTCTTATTGTATGCAGAGCACTGTACCAAGTGCTTGGGAAACTACAATACAACAATAAACAGATACATTCCCTGCCCACAGCGAGCTTACAGTTTAGAGGGGGAGACAGACATTAGTATAAATAAATAAATTAGAGATATGGACATAAGTGCTGTGGGGCTAGGAGGGGGGATGAATGAAGGGAGCAAGTCAGGATGATGCAAAAAGTAAGGGAGAGGGCAGGGTTTGGGAGGGAAGACAATTATAAATACATTAAGAGTAAAAGGGTGTTAATTGTGGTATTTGTTAAGTGCTTACTGTGTGCCAGACTCTGTTTTAAGCACTGCGGTAGATATAAGATAATTGGGTTGGACACAGTCCCTGTCCCTCATAGGGCTCACAGTCTTAGTCTCCAATTTACAGATGAGGAAACTGAGGCACAGAAAAGTAAAGTGACTTGCCCAACCCACACAGCAGACAAGTGATGGAGCTGGGATTAGAACCCAGGTCCATCTGACTCCCGTGCCCATATTCTATCCACTAAGCAATGTGCTGCAGAGAACTATACTAAAGGTTTGGGTGGGTTCAGCAGTAGCAAAAGCACATTTTCTGGCCTCAAGGAGCTTAGACTTCAATGGGAGAGGAAGGCACACAAAATCTTCACAAGTGTTGAGAGCAGGAGGGAGAACAAAGATAGACTCTGAAAATGAAAGGGAAGTAGCTGTGGCAGCAGCACCATGTCAGAGACTCAGAAGCCATTATGGTCTGCTCTTCAATCAGTTAATAGCATTTCATTCATTCATTCAATCGTATTTATTGAGTGCTACTGTGTGCAGAGCACTGTACTAAGCGCTTGGCAAGTACAAGTCGGCAACATATAGAGACGGTCCCTACCCAACAATGGGTTCATAGTCTAGAAGGGGGAGACAGGCAACGAAACAAAACATGTAGACAGGTGATTGATGAAAGTAAGTGCTAGGGAGATCATAGGTTAGAAGCATGTTACCAGTCCTCAAGAAGCTTACAGGCTAGTTGGGGAGACAGAAGCAAAATAATATACAGATTGACAAAAAGTAAGGAAAAAACAAGCATGTAGTTGAGTAAGTGCTGAAGTCATAATGTTTGTAATTTGTTATTTTTAGAAGTGTTATAGGTGGGTGTGAACCCACAAAGCACCCAGAACATTCTCCTCTAATGCCCAAACTTTCCCTCTGGAAATCCATCATGGACCAATCATCTGTGAATGAATTTTACCCTTCTCAAGGCTTGAAACATCACTAACTTTCTCTGTAGAAGTCCATCCCAGGTCTCATCAATCAGCCAATCAATCAATGGTATTTACTTAGTGCTTACCTTGTGCGGAGCACTGTACTAAGCGTTTGGGAGAGTACAATACAACAGAATTAGCAGACATGTTCCCTACCCATAACAAATGTACAGCCTAGAGGTGGAGACAAACATAAATATGAGTGAAAGAATAATCAATTTACAGTATATAACGTAAAGATATGTACTTGAAAGTTGTGTGGTCTGGGGTGGAATGAAAATCAAATGTCCAAAGGTCACAGATCCTAGTTAATAGAAAATGCAGATGGGAAAGCCAGCTGGGGAAAAGAGGGCTTAATCAGAGGAGGCCACTTGGAGATGTGACCTTAATAATATTTTGAAGGTGGAGAGAATGGTGGCCTGGCATATATGGAAGGGGAGGGATTCCAGGCTAGGGCAAGGATGTGGGAAAGGAGTAGGTGGGGAGATAGATGAGATCGGGGCACAGTGAATAAGTTGGGACAAGAGCAGATCAATGAGGTGAAGTAAGAAGGGGTGAATGATTGAATGACTTAAAGTCGATGGTAAGGAGTTTCTGTTTGATGCCAAGGTGGATGGGCAGTCACTGGAGGTTGTTGAGGAGTGGAGAGACATGGACTGAACTTTTTTTTAGAAAATGATCCAACCAGCAGATGAAGTATGAACTGGAGTCGGGAGAGACAGAAGACAGGGAGATCAGTTGAGGAGAGAAGCAGTAGTCAAGGCAGAATAAAATAAGTACTTGGATCAGCACGGTAGCAGTTTGGATGGAGAGGACGAGGAGGATTTTAGAAATGTTGTGAATGCAGAACTGACAGGTTTTGGTGACAGATTGAATAGGTGGGGGGGATGAGAGAGGTGAGTCGAGGACAATGTCAAAGGTTACAGGCTTGTGAGTTGGCAAGGACAGTAGTGTTGTCTCCAGTAGCAGGAAAGACACAGGTAGGGCAGAGTTTGGGTGGGAAGATAAGGAGTTCTGTTTTGGACATCTTAAATTTTAGGTGTCAGTAGGGCATCCAGGTAGAGATGTGCTGAAGACAGGAGGAGATGCAAAATTGCAGGGAAAGAGAGAGGTCCGGACTGGAGACATAAGTATTCATTTATGAATTTCTCCAAATTCCCCTTTTATTCTCTGTTATTTTTGGTGCACAGCTCCCCTGGAGAAGGAATTCCATATGCCTATCATCTCCTTTACATCCCACCTTTAACAACTAAACAGACAGATGGAGAAACAGTGTGGCCTAGTGGATAGAGCATGGGTCTGGGTGTCAGAAGGACATGAGTTTTAATTCCCACTTTGCCACACATCTGCTCTATGACCTAGGGCAAATCACTTCATTCTCTGTGCCTCAGTTACCTCATCTGTAAAATCGGGATAAGAATGTGAGCCCCACGTGAGACAGGGACTGTGTCCAGCCTGAGCCCACCCAGTCTCGACCTGCTTGGCCAGCATGCCTGGAGGAGATGCTCACCGAAGCAGCGTGGCTTAGTGGAAAGAGCCCAGGCCTGGGAATCAGAAGGTCGTTGGTTCCAATCCAATCTCCACCACTCATTTGCTGTGTGACCTTGGACAAGTCACTTCCTTTCTCTGTCCTTCAGTTCCCTCATCTTTCCGGAGAAGACCAGGATGCCAAACCAGGAGCGCTGGGTTTAGGCCGGATATCACTTGTTTGGTCGCCGGCCCGCTAGGCGATCCCTCCGTGGGGACGGGAGACCCTGGCCCGAAGAAGCCCCCTGATAGTAGTAATGATGGCATTTATTAAGTGCTTGCTATGTACAAAGCACTGTTCTAAGCGCTGGGGAGGTTACAAGGTGATCACATTGTCCCTCATGGGGTTCACAGTCTTAATCCCCATTTTCCAGATGAGGGAACTGAAGCACAGAGAAGTTAAGTGACTTGCCCAAAGTCATACAGCTGACAATTGGTGGAGCTGGGATTTGAACCTATGAGCTCTGATTCCAAAGCCCGTGCTCTTTCCTACTGAGCCACGCTGTTTCTCTGAGAATGCAGCAGAAGTATCTCCGTGTGCTGGTTTGAAAGATGAGGTTGTGCAGAGGCAATTCCACTGGATTCCCAGGGACACAGGGGTCGGTGGTTTTGTTGCCTTGGTCACTTGGTCAGCTTCCTCACCTTCTGCAGCACCTCTATGGGCTTCCACCACTGGTTAATCGAGAGCTCTGTGGTTGCGATTGAGGCTCAGAGAGATGGACTTCTCTAGACTAGCAGGTGGGGACTGGGTGGGCTCAGTCATGGAGGTGGTTCTTGTCGACAGTGGTGGTTGTCGGCAGTGCGGAGCCCTCGCCATGGCAGAGGCCTCCCTCTTCCACGATGTCCTGCAGGCTCAGCCCGTTCTGCTCTTTAAACTCACCACTGATTTCTGGGAGGACGTGGACCCCCCACAAGGTCAATCTGTGGGTGGGAGCCCAGCCCAGCCCTCACAGTCCGCTCTTCTGCCACTCACCTCCTCACAGTGCCTCGTTCTTGCCTGTCCCGCTGTCGACCCCCGGCCCACGTCCTACTTCTGGCCTGGAATGCCCTCCCTCCTCACATCCGCCAGACTAGCTCTCTTCCCCCCTTCAAAGCCCTACTGAGAGCTCACCTCCTCCAGGAGGCCTTCCCAGACTGAGCCCCCCTTTTCTTCTGCTCCTCTGCTCTACCCCCTTCTCTGCCCGACAGCACTTGTGTATATATTTGTACATACTTATTCTATTTATTTTATTAATGATATATATATATATATCTATAATTCTATTTATCTATTTTGATGTTATTGATGTTATTGTTTTGTTGTCTGTTTCCACCTTCTAGATTGTGAGCCCATTGTTGGGCAGGGATTGTCTCTGTTGCCAAATTGTACTTTCCAAGTGCTTAGTACAATGCTGTGCACATGGTAAGCACTCAATAAATATGATTGAATGAATCTGCCCCAGTGCTTAGGACAGTGCTTGCCACATAGTAAGCACTTAACAAATACCATAATAATTATTATTAATTACTATTTGGCTGCTCCAAGGCTACTTTGGTAAAAGTATAGGCAGAAGGGGAGAGGGAAAGAGCCAAGGTAGCTCAAAGACCCTAGCGAAGCAAGCCCTAGGTCCTGAAATTTGTTCAAGCGTATACATTGAGCAGCTACTGTGTGCAGAGTTAGGTGCCAGGGAGAGAGTACAATAGAAGTAGAAGACACAGCCCTTCCCCAGAAAGAGCTAGTTATCTTCTAGACTGTGAGCCCGTTGTTGGGCAGGGATTGTCTCTGTTGCTGAATTGTACTTTCCAAGTGCTTAGTACAGTGTTCTGCACACAGTAATCACTCAATAAATACGATTGAATGAATGAATAAATCTAATAGGAGAGGGGAGACATTACTTTTTCACAAATAGTCTAGAGGTGGAGGAGGAAAGACAGCTACTGTTGGCAATAGCAAAAGAATGGTAAAAATGAAGAAATGAAAAAAATAAGTGAGCCAATGGAGTTCACAAGTCAGTGTTTACTGATAAGTAAGCATTAAATGTCACACATTCTGAGAAAGTGGGATTCAATTGGGAAAGGCCTCCTGGAAGAGATGGGTTTTAGGAGGGTTTTGAAGATCGGTAAGTGCTGTTGTCTGAGAGATATAATGTGAGACAGAGTTTTACATAAGGGGAGTAGCAAGGATCTGGAGACAGAAGAGTCAAGAGTAAAGAATACTTAGAACATTCTTGTGTGGACACGCTACCCTTGAGACAACTTCTAAGCCCTGTCACTGGTGTGAAATACAGTAATGTGCTCTGTTTCTGAAACACATGAATTCTTGCTTTTTTGGAGAGTATGTGAAGATAAGAGCAAATGCTGTTACCTGAAAATTGAAATGATTTTAAAGGGGTCATTAATGCTGAAAAAACAATCTTCTATTACGCTGACTTGATAGTCTTGGAATGACTGGTACAGTTTGAACAACTCACATGATGCTGATGGAAATGTACAGCTCATTTTGAGTTAAAAGTATGATTTATCTTCTGCATAAAATAAGCGAAACAGAGACATGAAGCATAATATTGCCTGTGATCGACAGTGTAATGAAGGACTTAGAATTAATTAACTCTACCATGTAAACAGCTGACTGAGTAAAAATGTGCTTTAATTGAAATGCACTGAGAAAGCTTTATAGAGAGGGTGATATATGGAAATATCCCTGGAAGACTCTTTTCTAGGCCTGGAATGAATTCTCATTCTAGGCATTTATATTGAGGCAAACATGCCATTCCCATATTGCAAGCGCATATTGATGGAAATGTGATTTGTAACTCTCTATGACAGACTGAGGATTTTGTTTCAGATTTGGAGAAATGACCTCCAGCATGATGAATGCTCTTCCTTGTCATATCTATGGAAAGTATTTGGTTGGGGCTAATAATTTACCCACTAAATCAGTCACACCGGTCTATGTAATTTCAGAACCTCCACATAGACTCAGCCAAGAAACTACACTCAAATCAAGCTGCTGCTGTTTCCAAATTACCAGTTAGTTGTCAAAATGATTTGGCACATTGGGAGATGGAGAACAGGACTGGGACAACTTCATTAGCAGCAACCAGTGTGACTAAAGGTCAGTGAAGCTCCCTGATTTCAGTCATTAATATATCGCAGTGTTTAACCTGGACTTGATCAATGTTTGATGTGCTGACATTTTTTGTGATCTCAGCTGGACATGTAGATAAGCCAGAGTGAACGTCACGGCTCCAAACATCCTGTGGAAACGCCAGCTCTAGTAAGAAGTGAATGCATCTAAGAGTTCACCGGCAGCAAGACACCAGCCCAGGGACATGACTGTTTGCTGGCATCCATACATAGACTCGAGTGAATGGGGACGGGATATTCTCCCTTTATCCTCTCTGCCAAACAAAGTCTGCAGAGTTGGATGTAATGATAAAGTTTGATCCTCTGTTTCAGTCGTTCAATCAATCAATCTACTGTGTGCAATGCACCATGCTGAGCCTTTAGGAAAGTACAGTAGAGCTAGTAGAACTCATCTCTCCCTCAAGAAGCTTACAGTATAGTGAGGTTACTAATAGGAGGAAGTAAAAGTATAAAGATATGAACTGGACTGCTTTGAATGGTGGGGGATCCTTGTGAGTACTTGAGTTTTTAGGTATTCATTCATTCATTCAATCGTATTTATTGAGCACTTACTGTGTGCAGAGCACTGTACTAAGCGCTTGGGAAGTACAAGTTGGCAACATATAGAAACAGTCCCTACCCAACAATGGGCTCGCAGTCTAGAAGGGGGAGACAGACAACAAAACAAAGCATATGGACAAGTGTCAAGTCACCAGAATAAATAAAAATAAAGCTAGATACACATCATTAACAAAATAAATAGTAAATATGTACAAGTAAAATAGAGTAATAAATCTGTACAAACAAATACACAGGTGCTGTGGGGAGGGGAAGGAGGTGGGGCTGGGGGGATGGGTAGGAGAAGAGGAAAAAGGGGGCTTAGTCTGGGAAGGCCTCCTTGAGGAGGTGAGCTCTCAGTAGGGCTTTGAAGGGAGGAAGAAAGCTAGCTTGGTGAATGTGCCAAGGGATGGCATTCCAGGCCAGGGGGAGGACATGGGCCCGGGGTCGATGGTGGGGTAGGCGAGAACGAGGTACAGTGAGGAGGTTAACAGCAGAGGAGCGGAGGGTGCGGGCTGGGCTGTAGAAGGAGAGAAGGGAGGTGAGGTAGGAGGGGGCGAGGTGATGGAGAGCCTTGAAGTCGAGAGTGAGGAGTTTTTGCTTGATGTGTAGGCTGACTGGCAGCCACTGGAAAAGACAGTAATAATAGTAATAGTGCAATTTGTTAATGGCTTATTATGTTCCAAGAACTGAATTAAGCTCTGAGTTAAATATGTGTTAATCAGGTTCCACATGGGACTCACAATCTAAGTTCATTCAATCATCCATTCAATAGAATTTATTGAGTGCTTACTGTGTGCAAAGCACTGTACTAAGTGCTTGAAAGAGTACAATATAACAATAAAACAGGCACATTCCCTTCCCACAGTAAGCTTACAGTCTAGGGACTGTGGGAAAACAGATATTAAAGTCCCATTTTACAGATGAGATAACTGAGGTACAGAGAACTTAAGTGACTTGCCTAAGGTCACACAGCTGACAAGTGGCAGAGCTAGGATTAGAATCCAGGTCCTCTGACTCCTAGGGTCATGGTCTTTCCACTAGGCCACAGAAAGGTGGAGAGTCTAGAAATCAATGAAAGAAGGAAGACCTCCTGGAGGAGATGTGGTTCCAGAGGGTTCTGAAGGAAAGCAGTGCTCAGATGGGAAAGGGGTGGAAATTACAGGCCAGAAGGAAGACATGAGCAGAAGATCCATGGAGGGAGATATGAGAATGAGGCAAAGAGAATAGATTGGCTTGAGAGGAACCAAGACTGTAAATTGGAGTATAATATTATGAGGAAAATTCCTAAGTAGCAGTAGAGAGCTGATGGCAAGCCTTAAAACTAATGGCCAGGAATTTCTGTTTGAATCAGAAAAAAATGAGCAACCATTCAAGGTTTTCTAAGGCGTCAGAAGACATGGACAGAATAATGTTCTAGAAAAATGATTTGGGCAACAGATGGGAGTATGAATTGGAGAGTGGAGGGAGTGGAGGCAGGCAGACCAGTGAAGAAGTTGATGCAATGGTCAAGCAGGGGTATGACAAGACCCTGAAGCCATGTGGTGGCAGTTTGTATGAAGAGGAAGGGGTGGATTCTGGAAATGCTGTAGAGGAGGAGCCAACAGATTAAGTGACAGACTGAATATGTGTATAGAAAAAGAAGGAGGAATCAAGGAATCTCCCAGATTACGGACTTGGGAGATGGAGGGGATGGTGATGAAGAACAGTATTTGGGAGGGAAGATGAAGAGTTCAATTGTGAACCTGATGAGCTTGAGGTGCCAGTGGGACAGGCAGGGGGTAATATTTGATTAATTTGTGGGTTGTCCACAGAGAGGTCTTGATCTTCCTAAAAAAATGCAATGATGGTAGTGGTTTAAAAATAGAACTCTTGAAGACTTCTTCAGATAGAAGCAGTGTGGCCTTGAGGATAAGGCACCGGCTTGCGAGTCAGAGGGCCTGGGCATTAATCCCAGTTCTGCCAGTTGTCGGCTGCATGACCTTGGGCAAGTCAATTAACTTCACTGCACCTACGTTACCTCATCTGTAAATGGGGATTAAGACTGTGAGCCCCATGTGGGACATGGACTGTGCCCAAACTGATGATCTTGTATCTACCCTACTGCTTAGAAGAGTGCCTGGAACATAGCGCTCAACAGAAATCATTTGAAAAAAAAAAGAAACTGGGATCATTTGCTGAATGGTCCAATGATGGTGTCCAAGGACATGAAGGGTTATTGGTAACCAGGACTCCATTCCAATTCCTCCTCTTGTTTCCCATTCACAAGTGATGCTGCTTGTTTTATGAAGATCACTCAATGTTTTGCCTGAGTTCCCACAGACCCTTGTCCCCTGGCAAGGGCCCCACAGAGTAAGACACACAGGAACCTGGTGCCCAGACAGTGGTATGCAAGAGATTAAGCACATGCAAACACAACAGACACAGGGACAAGAACATGAGTGAGACCCTGTGCCCCTTTATGGGAGGGGTTAATCTTAACATTCATTCAATAGTATTTATTGAATGCTTACTGTGTGCAGAGCACTGTACTAAGCACATGGAAAGTACAATTCGGCAACAGAGACAATCCCTAGAGAAGCAGCATGGCTCAGTGGAAAGAGCATGGGCTTTAGAGTCAGAGGTCATGGGTTCAAATCCCGGCTCTGCCAATTGTCAGCTGTGTGACTTTGGGCAAGTTACTTAACTTCTCTGGGCCTCAGTTACCTCATCTGGAAAATGGGGATTGAGACTTTGAGCTTCCCATGGGACAACCTGATCACCTTGTAACCTCCCCAGCACTTAGAACAGTGCTTTGCACATAGTAAGTGCTTAATAAATGCCATTATCATTATTATCCCTACCCAACAATGGGCTCACAGTCTAGAAAGGGGATATAGACAGCAAAACAAAACAAGTAGAGAGGCATAAATAGCATCAAAATTAACACTAGCATAAAGATTAATTCTTTCCTTGTCCAACAGATAGAATTCACTAAATACATTCCATGCTTCTCCATTTCCATTAAGGGGTGGCCAAGGGAGAAAGCATTGGACTTTAGATGAGAGAATTTCCACAGCACATGAGAAAGGAGACCAGCCAGCTTGGTAGTAGTATTCATGCCCAAGACCCACATGTAGAATACTAAGAAATGGCTGCTGGTGAAGCAGCAACCTTCTAATTCATTTCTGGAGATATTTTGGAAGAAAGCTGTAACTGAACTGTCATGGGATATATGAAAACGTTTGGCCGAAAAAACTATTTTTTCACAGCATGGGTCAGAAAGGACTATTGAATCTGGGGAAAAGCCTCCAAGGCAGCAGAAGAATCTTAGAAAAGCAGCGTGGCTCAGTGGAAAGAGCACGGGTTGGGAGTCGGAGGTCATGGGTACTAATCCCGGCTCTTCCACATAATAACAATAATGATGACATTTGTTAAGCGCTTCCTATGTGCAAAGCACTGTTCTAAGTTCTGGGGGGGATACAAGGTAATCAGGTTGTCCCACATGGGGCTCACAGTCTTAGTCCCCATTTTCCAGATGAGGGAACTGAGGCACAGAGATGTTAAGAGACTTGCCCAAAGTCACACAGCTGACAGTTGGCAGAGCCGGGATTAGAACCCATGACCTCTGACTCCCAAGCCCGTGCTCTGTCCTATGAGCCACGCTGCTTCTCTACATGTCTGCTGTGTGACTTTGAGCAAATCACTTAACTTCTCTGAGCCTCAGTTACCTCATCTGTAAAATGAGGATTAAGACTGTGAGCCCCCCGTGGGACAACCTGATCACCTTGTCTCTCCCCCAGTGCTTAGAACAGTGCTTTTCACATAGTAAGCACTTAACAAATGCCATCATTATTATTATTATTCTCCAGTTTTCTTTTCAAGGCTTCTCAGTTCTGGGGACATCCCAACTGTAGGGCAAAGGATGTGCTCAATATCCTTCATAGGTCTCCTCAAGCTCTATGTGGCTAGAATCACAGGGGAGAAAAATGGAGGCGAAAATGGATCCTTCTTTAAACATTTGCTTTTCTGCTTTGCACCATTTTGGTTTTACAAACTCATCCGTTTTGTCTTGGCAAGGGCACATTCAAATCACAAAGCTAGATTGGCCTACTCTGAAGTGTGCCCACCCAAAACAAATCTAAAGGAAGTATGTTCTTTCATGTCATGAACCTCCTGACTTCTGAGATGAATGTAGAAACATCCTGTGGAGCTTTTCTCATTACCTTGTCACTGAGCTTCTGTGATGGCCAAAAATTAAATTCTGTCAGAGGCTTTGAAAGTCGTATGTACTGGCAGCTCCTCTGAATTCCAAACACTAATCAAGTGTGAATAGAAAAGAAAGCACTTCTGAGTGGGAATTACTGTAGCACCGTGAGTCCCAAATCATTATCTGTACATTGGGAGCATCATTTCTCTCAGGTTCGTTGCTTCTGAAAGTTTTGAGAGATGCACCCATGAGATTCCTTTACTCTGCCCCCTCACTGGTTGACATCTTCCAGGGTGGGGTCTATAATCACCCCCACCCTCTTGCAGAGTGTGGAAGATTAGTTCAGCAGGGTGTTGATCATCACTGCCTGGCTCTTTACTCTGGTTTAGACCCCTTCTGAGCCTGCCGCCCCTAACCTCCAAGCTTCATGGCCTACGGAATCCAGGCTCCTGCCTCCAGCTGGGCAGGCTGCTATGCCTCCAACAGAAGTTGCTTTGGCTGCTGCTGCTGCTACTGATGCTTCCCACCTCCCCCAGCCCCAGAGCAACACTTAGAGCGGGGGCTGGAGTGATCTCTAGAGATAGATTAGGCAGGCCACTCTAACAAGGCATCCTGAGAAGCAGCAGCCTGGCTCAGTGGAAAGAGCCCAGGCTTGGGAGTCAGAGGTCATGGGTTCTAATCCTGGCTCCACCACTTGTCTGCTGTGTGACCTTGGGCAAGTCACTTAACTTCTCTGAGCCTCATTTACCTCTTCTGTAAAATGGGGATTAAGGCTGTGAGCCCCACGTGGGACAACCTGATCACCTTATATCCCCCCCAGCGCTTAGAACAGTGCAATGTACATAGTAAGCGCTCAACAAATGCCATCATTATTATTATTATTATTATCCTGATATTTTGCACCTGCTCCACAATGTGCATCAGTCAGTCAGTCAATCCTAATTATTGAGTGCTTACTGTGTGCACAGCACTGTAATAAGTGCTTGGGAGAGTACGGTAGAACAATAAACAGACATATTCCTTACACACAACAATCTTACAGTCTAGAGCACTTAGCTATCTCTGAAATCAGATTGACACCCACTGATCGAAAACCTCCCCAAGTGGTTGTGTTCTCAGCAGGGAAGACTGATTCTCCACTCACCTGGGTTTCCTTCTACTCCCCATCCCCTTGACTCCCTTTAATGTAGATTTACCAATCAATCAATCATTGGTATTTATGGAACGCTACCAGTGGGATTCAGTTATTGTTTCATATCCACCCCTCTGTGACTCTATTGGCTTTAAACCCAGGGAGAAAGAGTAACATAGTGTCATTAATGTATAAACACAATCCTCTCCTGTTTCTCTCCTCAACTTCTTCCTCTCTTCCGTCTTCCATTTCTCTCCCTCTCTCCCCTCTCTCCCTTTTCCCTCTTCCCTTTCCCCTCTGATTCTTGTTTTCTCTGGATCTCTCCATATACCTTTTCTCCCCTTCTCCCCTTCTCATCTACCAACCCTTTCTGTATAATAAAAGTTCTCATTTTAAAGATAAATCCTGAGCCGAAAGAATGCCTTAAAATTAAACGATGATAGAGGAAGTAAGGAATGTTTCAAAATAATGATAAAATGAAATAAATTAAGGATTAAAAAATTAAGTGAAGGTGGAAATGACAGCTGTTCATGTTCAATCAATCGATCAATGGTATTTGCTTACTATGTGAAGAGCACTGTTCTAAGTGCTTGGGAGAAGCAGCATAATATAGTGGGTAGGGCATGGGCCTGGGGGTCAGAAGGTCATGGGTTCTAAACCCAGCTCCTCCACTTGTCTGTTGTGTGACCTTGGGCAAGTCACTTAACTTCTCTGTGCCTCAGTAACCTCATTTCTAAAATGGGGATTGAGACTGTGAGCTCCAAGTGGGACAAGGCACTATGTCCAACCCGATTTGTGTGTATCCACCTCAGCACTTAATACAGTGAGAAGCAGTGTGGGTCAGTGGAAAGAGCACGGGCTCTGGAGTCAGAGGTCATGGGTTCAAATCCTGCCTCTGCCACTTGTCAGCTGTGTGACTTTGGGCTAGTCACTTAACTTCTCTGTGTCTCAGTTCCCTCTCTGTGCCTCAGTTCCCTCATCTGTAAAATGGGGATTAAGACTGTGAGCCCCACGTGGGACAACCTGATCACCTTGTAACCTCCCCAGTGCTTAGAACAGTGCTTTGCACATAGTAAGTGCTTAATAAATGCCATTATTATTATTATTATTATTATTACAGTGCCTGGTGCATAGTAAGTGCTTAACAAATGCCATAACCATTACAATAAGAGAGAATTTAGCATAGCGGACTCCATTTCCTGCCCTGACTTCTTAATTCATGGTCTTGAATTAAGATGGAAGAGATTGCAATTGGACATAAAGAAGAACCCCTGATTAAATCCTGGAAATGGAGACAGAAGGAGTCATATAGGCACTGTCCCCAGAGATAGTGAAAGAAAAAACAAACACCCACCTGTTCGGTGTGGTATAGTCATTCATCTGTCTAGAGGTTGAATGTTGGACCAGATGACCTCTTTGAGATCTCTTCTGCTCAAAATTTCTATGGGCATGTAAACTGGCCTGGCAAATGGTAGGAAAACCGACTTTTTCAGGGAAATGCATGAGTTGAAATATGATTTCTTTGTTTCGTGAACTCATGGGTGAAATGCATCTAAGTAAAATTCACCTTCTACCCAATTTGACTATGTTAATAGTCAAATGTTCCACTTTCTGAAAACATCAAATATAAAAAATGCATTTCTCTGGTAGAATAAATACCCAATTGGGCCTGCCTATTGCTCATGGTTTTCAGCTTCACTTAGCAAAAGCCGGCTAGATGTGGGTTAATGAAAACCCAGTAATGTCTTATTTAGGACACAGCAGACCTTAAACTATGAGATAATAACTCTCATCTCTATTGTGTAGTTAGGCAGGCACCCAAAGGCCATGCTTTTGTGGGGCATAAAATAGTATACAGTAAGAGTCCTAAGGGGTCTTGTTTCAATTGCAAAGGTGCATCTGGGGCTTTTTTCACACTTGCCTAATTCATCATGGGATTCAGATTTGGGCTCCCACCTCACTCACCTGCAACCAAGCTTAACATGGTATGGAGCTATTGTTCGGAAGCTTTCCCATCCTGATTAAAGGAAGAAGGATGGCTGAAGAGACTTCTGAGAAACTGAAGAAAATTTCCCGTTCAAATTGAAACCTCTAGGTGGTCTCCCTAAAATCCATCCTGCTCCACTCCAATTCCTTCCTCTCCTTCCCCATTTTCAACTCTCCCATCCTTCCCAACGGTATCTCAAGAGATCTCCTGCATCCTCTTAAATTCTACCCCCTCGAGCTGTGCCTCAACTCCATCTCTTCCCACCATCTTCAACAGCTCATTTTCCAAGGGCTACCTTCTATATCCTCCTTGAGGCTATTACAGTGTTCAGTTCATATTGATGATGATGCTGCTGATATGATGATGGAATCCCAGCTCATCTGTAGGTGGCCTCATTTTCTGGAATAACCTTATTTTTTCATCTTTGACATCTACAAAGGATATCTAGCACCCCACCCTTTCTCTCTCTATCTCATACACACACACACACACACAAAAAAAAAAAAACCAAGCCATAATTCATGGCTTATCCCAATATCTCACCTACAAATTTAACTTTATAGACTGCTTGAATTAATATACATACATTTTTCTTTCATTTGGGTTTTTGATTGCCCTTTCATTGGCCCTGAAAGGACTTAGATGCTCATGAATATGTTGGAAATGAAAAATCATAGCCCTCTCCCTTTGTGAAAAATTCTTTAGGCATCATTTCCTATTAGCCAGATTTGTGAGTCTTGACAGTTTCTCCCCTTCCTTTTCCCCTTGGGGTTAATTTATTTCCTGCAGTGCTTGCACAGTTCGAGAGATATCTTTCTTGTCAGCCTTCACTGTTGGGAGGTAATGTCAGTGGAATGTTAATTATAAATGTTAAAGCATTCCCCATCCTCAAAAGAATTAGGTTAGCTCTGGGGTGATAGAAACCCAGATACTTATTTCATCTCTAGGCTCTCTCCTGTCCCACCACAATCTTATCTATCTCACTGTCCATCCCTTGCCAACTCCCTTTCTGTTGCTGTTAATGGTATTTGTTAAGCACTTACTATGTGCCAGGCACTGTTCTAAGCACTGGAAAAGATTCAAGGTAATCAGGTTGGACACAGTCTCTGTCACACATAGAGCTCACAGTCTTAATCCCCATTTTACAGGTGAGGTAACTGAGGCATAGAAAAGTGAAGCAACTTGCCAAGGTCATGCAGCTGACAAGTGGTGGAGCCAAGATTAGAATCCAGGTCCTTCAGACTCCCAGAACCGTGTTCTATCCACTAGGCCACTCTGCTTCTATGGCCTGGAACTCCTTTTTCCTTCTTTTATGACAGATCACTACTCTCCCCACCTTCAAAACCTTAGTAATAATAATAATGGCATTTATTAAGCACTTACTATGTGCAAAGCACTGTTCTAAGTGCTGGGGAGGTTACACAGTGATCAGGTTGTCCCACGGGGGGCCCAGTCTTAATCCCCATTTTACAGATGAGGTAACTAAGGCACAGAGAAGTTAAGTGACTTGCCCAAAGTCACACAGCTGGCAATTGGCAGAGCCAGGATTTGAACCCATGACCTCTGACTCCAAAGCCTGTGCTTTTTCCACTGAGCCACGCTGCTTCTCTCCTAGAGACTTTCTCCTATTAAGCTCTCATTTCCCCTACTCCCTCACCTTTCTGAATCACTCTTGTATTTGTATTTGTGCTCTTTATTCACACCACCCTCATCCCCAAAGTACTTCTGCTCATAGCCACAATTTTTTCTAATGGTCTGTCTCCCCATCTAGACTGGAAGCTCCTTGTGGGAAGGGAAGGAATCTCCTAAATCTGTTGTACTCTATCCTAATAATAATAATGAAAACTGTGGTATTTGTTAAGTGCTTGCTATGTGCCAGGCACTATACTAAGTGCTGGAGTGGATAAAAGCAAATTGGGTTGAACACAATCCCTGTCCCACGTGGGGTTCACAGTTTCAATCCCCATTTTATGGATGAGGTAACTGAGGCACAAAGAAGTGGAGTGATTTGCCCAAGGTCACACAGCAGACAAGTACAGTACTCAGCACACAGTAAGCTTGCAATTAATAACACTGAGTGAATGATTGATTTCTCTGTGGTTGGAAAGAAGCAGGATTACTGAAGAAATGTTCTATTCTGAAGGAGAAAAGTCCTAAATAGTACCACCTTGCCTCTAGTCCTGCAACTGATGGAGAAATTACATTCAGGAAGTTCAGAGGGAATCTCAAATCAGCTCAGTGACTTTGGGTGAATGGTTGGTTTAGCACTGGCTGCTCTGGGGAAGAAGAAGGCTTTTGAAGGGTGATAGGGAGACATGGAATGGGCTGGTAATTTTGCAAATGTACCTAAATCCTGCTCTCTACAGGCAGAGAGGACATAGAGTGTACGAATTGGGATCACATGGAACAAAATGCCAAGAGGTCAACAGCCTGGCTTGGCTTGCCAGTCTTTGTTTGGGCAGCCTGGCCAGTGATTGTTTCTTCCAATAGAATTATCTCCAGTCTGAGGCTACCGCTACGACCACCAGCAGAAACTTCAATGGACTCTGAATCTTCCCACTCAAACCTTGTCCTCCCCCATGTTCCCACTCAAACCACTATCCTCCCTGTCTCACAAGGTCATAACCTCGGCATTATCCTTGACTCATCTCTCCCATT
Organism: Tachyglossus aculeatus; assembly: GCF_015852505.1. NCBI lineage: Eukaryota > Metazoa > Chordata > Mammalia > Monotremata > Tachyglossidae > Tachyglossus > Tachyglossus aculeatus. Next base: position 89,957,313 of record NC_052067.1, read on the forward strand.
CAACACACATATTCAATCTGTCACCAAATCCTATCAGTTCTACATCCACAGCATCTCTAGAATATACCTTTACTAGAGGTGTAAACTTCTCTAAACTGCTACTACACTGATCCAAGCACTCGTCGTTTCCCATCTTAACTACTGTATCAGTCTCCTCGCTGACCTCCTTGCCACCTATCTCCCCCCACAACAGGCCTTTCTTCACTCTGCTGCCCTGATCATTTTTCTAAAAAAATTCAGTCCACATCTTCCCACTCATTCGTTCATTCATTCATTGAATTCATTCATTGAATCATATTTATTGAGCACTTACTGTGTGCAGAGCACTGTACTAAGCGCTTGGGAAGTACAGGTTGGCAACATATAGAGATGGTCCCTACCCAACAGTGGGCTCACAGTCTGGAAGGGGGAGACAGAGAACAAAACAAAACATAGTAACAAAACAAAATAAATAGAATAAATATGTACAAATAAAATAGAGTAATAAATACGTACAAACATATATACATATATACAGGTGCTGTGGGGAGGGGAAGTACCTCAAGAACCTCCAGTGATTGCCCATCCATTTCTGCATCAAACAGAAACTCATCGACTTGTACTTCCCAAGCGCTTAGTACAGTGCTCTGCACTGATTGATTGAATGAATGAATGAATGAATTCCCTCTGGCTTTGAAGCATTCAATCAGCTTACCCCCTCCTACCTTACCTCACAGCCCTACTACAATCCAGCCTGCATGCAAACTTTGCTTTTCTAATGTCAGCCTGCTCACCGTACTTTGATCTTGTCTACCCCATCACAACCACATGGCCTTGTCCTCCCCTTGGTCTGTAACTCCCTCCCCCTTAATATACATAGGACCACCACTCTTTCCACCTCCAAACCTGTATTGAAATCACATCTCCTCCAAGAGGCCTTCCAGAAAGGCCCTCATTTCACCTAATCACTCTCATCTTTGCATTGCCAGTGCACTTAGGTCTGTATCCTTTAAACACTTCACTCTACCCTTTGCCTCATAGCACTTATGTAAATATCCACAATTTATTTTAATGCCTGTCTCCCCCTCTAGACTGTAAAATCCTCAAGGGCAGGGAAGGTGTTGACTTACTCTGTTCTAAAGTTGGTTTTTTTTTAGTACAGTGCTTTCCAATGCTGAATAAATAGCATTGATTGATTGATTGGTTGATTGGTAGACTGAAACTATATTGTCATCATCTTGTCTTCCTGTCGTTAGAACCTTCCCTTTCTCTTATGGCCTTTCATGAGATTGACTTTTGAATATTTTCCTTCCTGTGAAGGCTGAGAGATTATTTTAATTTTTCTAAGTAATCACTTATTAGAAGTAATACATTTATTCAAACCATTCTTCAGAATTTCAAAGTGGCATTAATTCTTTCTGCCAAGAAACTTGAAAGAAGCTTAATTTAACTTCTGTAAATGAACAAGACCAATGAGATTTTTCCCCCCACAGTTGAAACTATGTATATTTTCCCCAGAAAGTGAGATGGTCCATTTCATTATATTACATTAAAGATGTGAAACTAGAGAGACTTGAAGACAAAAGGCAAATCATGTGGAACGGAAGGAAGGCACACCTGAGAAATGCTATGCTCGATTAAGGAGTAAAATTTCAGTCAGGGGAGTGATTCCAGCTCCTTAAATGGAAGAGAGTCATTTAGAGAAATGCAGTATTTATCATGCTAGTAATGAAGGAGTTAAAGAGAAAGCTATTTGGGGCTCCAGAGAAAATATGCTGAGAGGCTGTAAACAGGAATAAATGGTGTTGGCCATGGGGGATAAGTGGAATGAGCTGGGAACCATATTTATTTTGAAACAACCATCACGTTCTCATATCCAGGAACCAAATGCACTGCTTTGCATTATAGAGCTGAACAACCTAGATTGAAAATGTGACCATAAAGTAATTTAATCATAACTTCACCCCGCAAAACTACATTTAAAGGTTCTTTCATAAAATATCCTGATTCATATGAAGTCATTGCAGCAATCCTAGATTTCTTTTCCCTTAAAATCAATCAATCAATCAATCGTATTTATTAAAGAAACCAAATATTTGGTACCTTTGAGTGATTTTACCCTGTATTGCTTATAATATCAGACAAGATAGACAAAGGAGAGTGAATTTATTGTAAATGCTCAGTGGTGCACTTTCCTTTATAACTACCTGACTGAGCCCCCTCCTTCCTCTCCCCCTCCTCCCCCTCCCCATCGTCCCCACCTTACCTCCTTCCCCTCCCCACAGCACCTGTACATATGTATATATGCTTGTACATATTTATTACTCTATTTATTTATTTATTTTGCTTGGACCTATTTATTCTATTTATTTTATTTTGTTAATATGTTTTGTTTTGTTGTCTGTCTCCCCCTTCTAGACTGTGAGCCCGCTGTTGGGTAGGGACCATCTCTATATGTTGCCAACTTGTACTTCCCAAGGGCTTAGTACAGTGCTCTGCACACAGTAAGTGTTCAATAAATATGATTGAATGAATGAATGACTCAAACCAACTTGAATGAAGTACCAAACGATGTCTTGCTGGTTTATTTTGAAAGGTTCAGCTATAAATCATCATCAGCAGCAGCATTCATTGGTGCCTATTCTGTGCTGATCTCTGAACTGTACACTTGGGAGGTTACAATAAAAGCAAAAGACAAAGTTTCTGCCTTCAAGAAGTTTACAATCCGTACTTGTCCCTGAAATCATGGGCCCATTAGAAGAGCAGCATCCTTGGTCATTTCTTTCTTTTTTAATACTATTTGTTATGGAATGTGGCAGACACTGTACTAAGCGCTGGGATAGATATAGGATAACCAGGATAGACACAGTCCATGCCCCACATGGGGTTCACAGTCTAAATCCTCATTTGACAGATGGGGTAACTGAGGCACAGGGAAATGAAGTTGTTTGCCCAAGGTCACACAGCAGGGAGTGGCAGAGACAGGATTACAGCCCAGGTCCTCTGACTCCAAGGACTGTGCTCTTTCCACTAGGCCATGCTGCTTCTCTAGCCTCTAACTCATTCTGTAGCACCTTTAAGCCTATACTTTAAATTCCTTACTGTTGCAGCTTCTTTTGTGTTCTCATTTACTCCACTACATTGAGTAGTAGAAGATGCCCAGGACAGGGATTTAGGGGAATATGTGTTTTAATCCTGAGTCTGACACTTGCCTGCTGTGTGACTTTAGCCAAGTCACTTAACTTCTCAGTGTCTCAGTTTCCTCATCTGTAAAATGGGGATTAAATACTTCCTAAAACTGTGAGCCCAGTGTCTGATCTGATAATCACATATCTATCCCAATCAATTTATTAGTGGATTTTATTAAATGCTTACCTAGTAACCAAGAAATATGCCGAAGATTAATGTTAGGAAGACTTGCTATGAAGAGCCTGAAAAAGTCGTGAAATGTGCTGATGTAACAATTGCCACAAAAATACAAATTTTCAACTCTATGGTGTTTCCAGTGAATTCTCACTGGAAACACCATAGAGTTGACAATTTGTATGGATCCGAAAGCTGGACAGTGAAAAAACGGGACAGAAAGAACATTGATTCTTTTGAAATGTGGTGTTGGAGAAGACTTTTGTGAATACCATGGACTGCTCAAAAAACAAAACAAAAAAAAAGGATTTTGGAGCAAATTAGACCAAAGTGGTCTTTGGAAGTGGTCTTTGGAAGACCAAGTTGGCACCTGCCAACTTGGATTTGCATATTTTGAACACATAATCAAGAGGACTAACTCTCTGGAGAAGACACTAATGCTAGGAAAAGTCCAGGTAAACGTGGATGAGGCAGACCAGCAGCTAGATGGATAGAGAATATAACAATGACAATGAAAGAACCATAAGAAAGGTTGCAGATTATGGCAGAGGACAGGACCTTCCGGAGAAAGTATATCCATGGAATTGCCATGAATCAGAAATGACCCAACAGTGCAATAATAATAATGATAATAATAATAATAATAATAATAATAATAATAATAATGATAATAATAATAATGATAATAATAATACCTGGGCACAACACTGCACTAAACAGTTGGCCGAGTACAGTGCAGTAGAGTTGGTAGACACAATCCCTGCTCTCAACACCTGCTTCCAGTCTGGAAGGGGTTTACATAAGAAGATGAAGTTCATTTTATCTATTTTTGTTGGACTAGTAATGAGGGGGTCCAGGTTTCACACTCTCATACACCAGATCTGATCTTTTGGGAGGTCTGGAGGGATATTCTTTCTATCAGAGCTGCTTCAGAACTTCTTTTCGTTTTCTCGCTTCCACTGCTCATGGGAGATATGGCCTCTTGGTAGCACCTGCCAGCTTTTCACTCCCTAGGGTGCCCATCTCACTTTATAAGGGACTGTGGTGTCTCTTGCCAGGACTCATCCCATCCCCTGGAACCCTGCTCTGAGCTCACCCACCCAGCCGATTCCACCCTTCCTTGAGGATGCCCAGGGGTGAAACCTCTTTTCCCTCTCAGCTTCACAAAACCACATTCCTCCTCTCTTTTAGCCCTTCTAAAAATGCATCATCTCCAGGAAACCTTCCTTAGTTACTCCCTTCATCTTCTTAGTCTTTCCATCTCCCAATGTCAGCTTTATAAGACACACCCAGGGATGAGGTAAGGAATTTCCTATAGGAATTCCTCAGAAATGTGATTAACAATTCTGACCCCGCAAATCAGAGATAAAGATGCAGTTTGTCTGACATATCCTCAGTCTGAAAATTTCAGCATGAGTTCCAGACTAGTCACTCCAAATTTCATTTGTCATCCCTACTGTGTCCATCCCATCTGGAGCTGTGAGAATGAAATAAGCATCACCAAGAAAGAGAATATTTCAGTAGATATGAGGTTTGAAATGCATAGCCCCCTGCAAGGGAGAAGGTGTGTAAATGCCTGCAGTGATTCTTTCATTTTCTCATCTGTGTGTTACATTCACTTGTTTAGCATCAAAAAGCCCACTGGTAAAAGATAACATGGGAGACCAACAAGAGGATGCATCTGACACTAAACACACAGATGAAAATCTGCTTGACATTAGGAGAAAGAAGTTCCCGTAAAGCACGTATCCAAATAAAACCCCCTCCTGAAGAAGGAGGTAAGTGAGGCTACATGCAGAGGAAACTGCCTTTAAATACAGATTATTTTCAGTGACTGGGAATTTTTGGTGACATGATTAGGGTTTCTCCAATCTTTTTTATTTTATTATTATGCAAATTTTCTCAGCTTCTGAGCAATTCAAGACCTATAGAACCAGCCCTTAAGGATAGTCCCTAAAAATCTTGTAAGCAACGGTGCAGATACTCAAAACTATGATAGGGGAATCAGGCAGAAACTCCTCACCCTGGGCTTCAAGGCTCTCCATCACCTCGCCCCCTCCTACCTCACCTCCCTTCTCTCCTTCTACAGCCCAGCCCGCACCCTCCGCTCCTCCGCTGCTAATCTCCTCACAGTACCTCGTTCTCGCCTGTCCCGCCATCGACCCCCGGCCCACGTCATCCCCCGGGCCTGGAATGCCCTCCCTCTGCCCATCCGCCAAGCTAGCTCTCTTCTTCCCTTCAAGGCCCTACTGAGAGCTCACCTCCTCCAGGAGGCCTTCCCAGACTGAGCCCCTTCCTTCCTCATACCCCATCTTACCTCCTTCCCTTCCCCACAGCACCTGTTTATATGTATATATGTTTGTACATATTTGTTATTCTATTTATTTATTTATTCATTTTACTTGTACGTATCTATTCTATTTATTTTGTTAGTGTGTTTGGTTTTGTTCTCTGTCTCCCCCTTTTAGACTGTGAGCCCACTGTTGGGTAGGGACTGTCTCTATATGTTGCCAACTTGTACTTCCCAAGTGCTTAGTACAGTGCTCTGCACACAGTAAGTGCTCAATAAATACGATTGATGATGATGATGATGATGAAGAGGAATGCTTGGGATAATGTTCTTATTTTCCTGTCTATTAGAGTAGCATCTCCTTGAGAAAGAGACTCAGAGCCAATAGAATATCCACTTAAGTGGTATTTGTTAAGCACTTACTTTGTGCCACGCACTGTACTACACCCTGGGGTAGATACAAGATAGGTTGGAAACAGGCCTCAGGTGAGGTTCACAGTCTTAATCCCCATTCTACAGATGAGGTAATCCATTCTAAAATAGAATTCAGCCCTGACCTGTGAACCATAGCAACATCCTCCTTCTCTTTTTTGCCAGTCTAGAAACCATAAGGAGCCTTCTGGATTAGGTTCAGGGGCTATTTTTGTCTTCTGGAGTAGAGAAAGCTTGAGAAGAGTCCCCTCCCCCTCCTACCCCATCAGAAAGTCAATCGTATTTATTGAGTACTTACTGTGGGCAGAGCACTGTACTAAGCACTAGGAAGAGTACAATATAACAGACACATTTCATGTCCACAGTAAGCTTACAGTCTACAGGGGAGACAGACATAAATATAAATAAATAAAATTGCAGATATGTACATAAGCACTGTGGGGCTGGGAGGGGAGTTGAATAAAGGGAGCAAGTTAGACTGTAAGGCCATTGTGGGCATGGATTGTCTCTCTTTATTGCTGAATTGTACTTTCCAAGCCCCTAGTACAGTGCTCTGCACACAGTAAGTGTTCAATAAATACAATTGAATGAATGAACGAAGGTCAGGATGATGAAGAAGGGAGTGGAAGGAAAGGAGAAGAGGACTTAGGAAAGGGCTCTTGGAGGAGATGTGCCTTTGAAAGGGTGGGGAGGAATATCTCATATCTGTTGGTTATGAGGAGAGAGAACATTCCAGGCCAGAGGCAAGATGGGTGCGAGAAGTCAGCAGCAAGATAGGTGAGATCAAGGCCCAGTGAGGAAGTTAGCATTAGAGGAGCAAAATTGTCTGGGCTGGCTTGTAGTAGGAGAGTAGTGAGATGAGGTAGGAGTGGGAAAGGTAAGTGAGTGCTTTAAAGCTGACGGTAAGGAGTTTCTGTTTGAAACTCCATTGTGTTTGGGTCAGACTGATGTAAAGCTCAGGGGACTTGAAAGGAGAATGGGCTCTTTTAGTCACTCTTCCACCTCGCAACCCTCCAACAGAAATATAGTTTTGGGTCATGATTTCTCTAGCTTTCATGGTCCAAAGGGTATAGAGAGGAAATTGGACCTTCAGGACTGATTATCATATACTGACTCCAGTTTTTAGTACAGCGTTTGGCACATAGCTTAACAAATATTGTTACAATTATTGTTGTTATTATCGTTGTTATTATTATTACTGGAATATAATGACCCAGATTCCAGGAGGACAGGTCCCAGAATCAACTAATCTTGATTCCCAGAGAATAGGTAGTACAGTGTTCTGTGAACAGTGAGCTCTCAATAAATATAATTGAATGAATAGGCTAGACAGCAGTCTGTACCTGTAGTTCCTACTGTCTGTGAGAGGCTCAGTTACCACAGGAAGGGGAGTAGTGAGCCAATGGGATGTCGGTTTTATGTGTCCTTTTCCCCAAGACGCAACCCCGACACTCAAGGGTTTCCCCATTTTTTTCCCAGAACTCTGTGTAAAGCCTGCCATCGCTCTGGATTTCTGTGTTTACCCTTCTCCAAGATGAAAATGCATTCTTTTCGCTACCAGATAATGTAATTCAGAATCCTTAGTCTGTCATTGCAGGAGAAGCAAAATCATTTTTTAAGAAATGATTCTGACATAAACAATAAAACACCACCAGCTGAGAGCTGTAATGGATCTCTAAAGAGAAAGATGGTCAGAAACACATCAAAACTTCAGTGATTTGAGTTAAATCAATTGAACTCCTCAAACTGACACTAAGATGCTTGACCATTTTTTGAAAAGTCAAGTTCTCCAAAGGAGAATTGTCCAATTTGTATTTGGTGTGGACAGAATTCCATGATTTATTTATGTGGAGGAAAGAAGGCTGAATTTAGCCATCTGAGAGGGTTCTTCAATTTTTTTCATGATTTCTTTCTTTAAGGTGAAGTTTCCATCTCCTGAAAATAGGACTTAACCAAGCAGGAACTACCTCCTCTAATGCCCCGTTCCCCACTTTATTTCACCCTAAAGATGGAAAACTATGTTGCTGTAGGGACGTTTGCCCATGAGGAAGATTACTTTTTTGTCACAATCTCTTCTCCCAGGAAAAAGGAAGAGATAGTTAGGAATCATTTGTAGTTAATTAAGAGCCAAATTCTTCAAGCCCAAATGTTCTTCCTCTCCACATTGATTCCCCCAACTTCAAAGGGAATTCCATGCATGGAACACAGAGATCCATGCCAGAAGAATGGGAGCCATCAGTAAGTAATGCTGGTAGGCTCTTAGCATTGCATCAAAACAAACCATCACTCATGATTTGTCTAATTGAGGTCCAGACTAATGCAGAGATGGATGTGCGATATAAGGGCACATCTCACAATCAGTGATACAGTCCCCTCACCCATATGCTTTTTCATTTAGCATTTGATATTTTCCAATAAGCCTTCGAAAACTGGATGTGTGTTCACAGAAAATTACTGATCTGCACCTAGTTGGTTGCAATTTACCAGGAAGCAATATTACTGAACACTACTTCCTCCAAACTCAGTCCCTCTCACAACAATTAATAAATCAATCAGTGGTATTCACTGAGCACTTATTGTGTGCAAAGCACTGTACTGAGCACTTGGGAGAGTCCAATATAACAAAGTTGAGAGGAATGTTCCCTGCCCACAGGAGACTCAACCCTGTTCCTCCCTGAACAAGCTGGACCTGTTCCCAAACATATGTCAAGGATGATTTTTTTTCACATCCCTCTAGTTCCTCTTCACTAATACACTTAAGCAGCCATAAACAGTGTGGCCTAGTGGAAAGAGCTCAGCCCTGGGAGTCAGAGGACCTTGGTTCTAATCCTGGCTGCACCACTTATTTACTATATGACCTTGGTCAAATCGCTTAATGTCTCAGCGTCTGTTTCCTTATTTGTAAATGGGAGATTCAGTGTCTGTTCTCCCCTTTTCTTAGACTGTGAGCCCCATGTGGGACAGAGACTGTGTCCTTCCTGATTATTTTCAATCTACCGCAATGTCTAGTACCATGCTTGACATACAGTGCTTTTAACAAGTACCTTAAAAATATCCACAGATATCCACAGCTATTCATTTTTTTGTTGCACTCTACCTATCTATGAGACAAGCTTCTGTGTTCATTTCCAGGGACCCTGGGAGATGAAAATTCCTGAGAATGACTACAACTGAAGAATTGAAATACTTGGTTAGAAACAAACCTTCCTTTTGCCTTTTGAAAATCATCTACAGCCCACAACCAAAAATGCACAACAATAAAACTCTCCAGAAGAATCTTGAATGATCTTCTTAGCAGAGAAAAGGACATGAACAAGACCTTAGTAGAGATGTTTGTTTGAAACCGAACTTGTATGTGCTCTTTATAGGCTATGAATCCTTATTGTTAAGCTTTATTGTGATGTAGGGCCCTATTTATTATGATTGCATATATATCTCCTTCCTGGAATCATTGCTAGACTAGACTTAGAAGTGTGTGAGTTTTTAAGGTAATTGTTTTCTACTATTTCCTGATTCCTCCTTAAAACAACCCGAAATCGACAGTCAAGGGAAAACTCAGTGGTAATCCTCTGAATAATGTGTAATTTAAAACTATATTCTTTGCAAAACAGTTCCATTTTTATAATGACTCCAGTTTTATAATCACTGTCTAGCATAAAAAACAATAAAGTGGATAATTGCTTAAGGTGGGTAATAGAGAGCTTGCTGAGTTATTTTCTTTGTTATTCGTGGCTCCGAGGAGAATGCACCGGCTTGGGAGTCAGAGGTCGTGGGTTCTAATCCCAGCTCCGCCACTTGTCATCTGTGTGACTTTGGGCAAGTCACTTCACTTCTCTGTGCCTCAGTTCCCTCATCTGAAAAATGGGGATTAAGACCGTGAGCCCCATGTGGGACAACCTGATTACCTTGTATCCCCCCAGTGCTTAGAACAGTGCTTGGCAGATAGTTAAGCGCTTAACAAATGCCATTATTATAATAATTATTATTATTATTGTGGAAAAAGGTTTCTGTTCTTCATGTTGGCTTACTTTTCATAGGTGTGTGGGACATCAAATCATACCGAGCATCCCCTGGGCCATCTATGGATCTCCTTGTGGGCAGGGATCCTGTCTACCACCTCTAGTGTACTTTACTCTTCAAAGCACTTAGTACAGTGCTCTGCGCACAGTAAGCACTCAATAAGGACCTTTGACAGGCAAATGGACTGAATATTGACCTCATTTTCACTTAACAGACTTAATTTTTGTAAAGTTCTCAAAACATATATTCCTTCCCAAGGGCAACTATTGAAAATCTGGGCTCCTTGACGTGACATTCTGAACAAGCATAGTGGCTTCAGCCATTTCCAAATGGAGCAGGCCTAGGAGAAGGGTACCTTGTCAAATTGTGTGCAGAGAGGCCCCTAATCTATCGGTGACTCTTCCCACAAATGCTTTTTCCTAAATATAACCATCTCTCCCAAAGATTCTCCTTTCTTCTAACCTTCATGTCCCAGTTTTGCTCATTTTTTTTCTATACTGAGCTCACAGTCAAAGGAGGGAGGTATCATTTTCACCATTTTACAGGTGAGAATATTAAAACACGGGAAAGTTATGACTTTCCCAGAGTCAACAACAGGTAAGTGGTGGAATAGAAACTAGAACCCAAGTCTGAGATTCCTCTTTAAAGCTCCTTGTAAGAAGTACATAATAATAATAATCGTATTTGTTAAGTGCTTACTATGTGCTGAGCACTGTTCTAAGCACTGGAATAGATACTAGGTTATCAGGTTGTTCCATGTGGGGCTCACATTCTTAATCCCCCTTTTACAGATGAGGTAACTGAGGCACAGAGAAGTTAAGTGTCTTGCCCAAAGTCACACAGCTGACAAGTGGCAGAGCCGGGATTTGAACCCATGACCTCTGACCCTCAAGTCCATGCTCTTTCCACTCAGCCATGCTGCTTCTCAATGACAAGCATCTTTTTATTACATGAGAACAGTCCAATTGGTACTTTCAGCAAGTATAAACTGTGATGGAAACAGCAAGACATTTCTTGAGCCATTATGAAGATGATGCTGTAGATGAAGGAGACAGCAAGCAAAGAGAGGCAGAATTACATATATAGCAGTTTCAATTTCCTTCAATGAGACTCTTTATCCATGACTTCCCTTGTCCCACCCTGGATTTCATTATGGAAGAAGTTTAGAACCTGATGAAGTTGCATTCATTCACTCCTTTATGGTGATAAAATCTGATTTTTTTGCATGAAGGAACATTTTCTGAATCTGTGCATGAACACTCTGGGCTGGTTTCCCAAATCTATATTATGAGTTTTCTTCTTCTAAGGGGCCAGGACAGGGTTTTTTTTACTTCTATTGTATTCTCTCATGTGCTTAGTAGAGTTCTTGGCACACAGTAGATGGTCAATAATGCTACTGATAATGATACTGATGATGGAGGGTTCTGGTGAGGAATAAAGAGGTAGGTGGCAAAGGTGTTGAGGAGGAGATAGGAGAGAGGGCGGTGGTATAGTGAAGGAAAGAGGGGCTTTTGGGTTGACAGCTTGGGGTGCTACAGATTAATTTAGGAACTCTTCCTGGAGGAGGTGGGATGTCAGAAGGGCTCTGAAGTTGGGAGAGCTTTGGTATGGCAGATTCAAAAGTTTACAGGGGGTGTTCTAGGCTGGGGTAACAGCTTTAGGGAGGGGTTGAAGATGGGGGAGTCGAAAGCAAGGTATGGTGAGAAGGTGAGCTTAAGAGGCATGGAGAGGACAAACTGCAATGAAGGGTCAGGGGTCACCCATCCTGGTCAGGGCCTGGTCCAGGAAACCCATTCTAGGCCTGCACAGATACAGTACCAACTTTGGTCCTTGGCCTGTGCTGAGGCCATCACCCAGAATTACTGTAAATTAGCTTTCGATCTCTCCCTGCAATGAAGAAGATGTGTTTTGGGGCAGATTTTACTTTTTCTAAAATAATAATAATAGTGGTATTTGTTAAGCGCTTAATTATGTGCAAAGTACCATACTAAGCACTGGGGTGGATACAAGCAAATCGTGTTGGACACAGTTCCAGTCAATCAATCAATCAATTGTATTTATTGAGCGCTTACTGTGTGCAGAGCACTGTACTAAGCGCTTGGGAAGTACAAATTGGCAACATATAGAGACAGTCCCTACCCAACAGTGGGCTCACAGTCTAGAAGGGGGCTCATGTGGGACTCACATTCTCAATCCCCATTTTACAAATGAGGTAACTGAGGCACAGAGAAGTAAAGTAACTCGCCCAAGGTCACACTGCAGGCAAATGGCAGAGGCAGGATTAGAACCCATGACCTTCTGATTCCCAGGCCCGTGCTCTATCCACTATGCCACGCTGCTTCTCTAAATGGAATAAGGAATGGAAAATGGAATAAGCATTCTACAGCTGGGATCTTTAGAAGAAGTGCATGTCCTTGGTTTCATTCCCTGCTAATACCTGGTCTACACACCTGCAGTTATCAATCAATCAATTATAATTATTGAGCACTTAGTGTGTGCAGAGCACTGGGCTAAGCACCTGGGAGAGTACAATATAACAGAGTTGGTTGAAACATTCCCTGTCCACAGTGATCTTACAGTCTAGAGGGGGAGACAGACAATAATAGAAATAAATAAATTACAGATAACAGTCCCCACCAAGATCTCCAACCATTGTCTCGGAGACATTTTTCCAGAAAACCCAGAGACCCACTATCTCAGAGACTTTTTTTCAGAGACCCAGAACCTCCCAGGAGAGGATTTAAAGAAAGATTGAAGAAATAACACAGTGTCTGAACTCTATTCTCTGGGTCTCCCATTATATCTAGCCAGATTCACACCAGAATGAATGGCCACCTTTCCTCTCAGTCAGTTATTATTATCATTAAATGCCATTGAGTCGCTTCTGATTCATAGCAACTCCATGGACTTTCACCAGAATGTCCTGTCCTCAGCTATAATCCACAAGCTCTTCAAGGTTCTCCAATGTTGTTGTTATGGTCCCTATCAATCTAGCTGCAGGTCTGCATCTTTCATGTTTTCCCTGGACTTTTCCTAGCAATAGTGTCTTCTCCAGAGAATTAATCCTCTTGATTATGTGTCCCAAATATGCTAATCTAAGTAGACTCATTTGGCCTTCCAAAGACCACTTTGCTTTATTTGCTGTAAAATCCATTTGTTTGTCTTTCGGGCAGTCCATGGTATTTGCAAAAGCTTTCTTTAACACTGTATTTCAAAAGAATCAATGTTCTTTCTATCCTGTTTTTTTCACTCTCCAGCTTTCAGATCCATATATTGTCACTGGAAATACCGTAGAGTTGACAATTGGTATTTTTGTGACAATAGTTACATCTGCAAATTTCATGACTTTTTCCAGGCTCTTCATAGCAAGTCTTCCTAACATTAATCTTTGGTGTATTTCACTATTTTTTGAATGAGGACTTAGACACTGATAGGATACTCGTACTTCCCAAGTGCTTAGTACAGTGTTCTGCACACAGTAAGCACTCAATAAAGATTGAATTAATGAATGAATGCTCGGATTACAAAACACACGTTATTAAAAAAAATGAAGGTGCACGCCCAGGGCCCATCTGCCTGCCATCCCATCCGCGTAGAATCTTTAATCAAATAACAATAAAATTTTATTTGTTTGTTAGTGAGGGCACAATCCTCTGCAAATGCTCGTTAGCTGAAAGGCTTATCGTATTTACTGTTAATAGACTCATCCTTCCATTGAGCTCTCTCAGAGACAGCAATTTCCATTTTACTGACCCACGGGCAGCACATTTTCCTCATATTCAGCCTTTATGTTAGGAGGAGATAAGAAATATCTTTCTCCTAGGAAGAATCTTAAAATACCAAAAGGTCTTTAGGGGCAAATACAATGTGCTGCCTGCTTTGCGTTTCAAATTCTTATCTACAACACTCTGGAGAAGCTGTTCTCATCTGAGCTAATGTTATCGCAACTACTTAATGCATTTGATACCTTATTTATTCTCTTTTAGATCCGCCCAAGTGTTATTTTAATTTTTTGCTTTGATGCCTTTCTGAGGAAGCCCAAGGCCCTGTGGTTGAATACCTCTAATCTCCTAGGAGATAATGCAAAATTCCTGTTTCCATTTCGAAGATTAGGGGGAAGAAAAGGTAACAGAAGTGTTTTTAGGTTTCTCACATCCTTGATCAAATAATGTGCCCTTGGAATGATAGAATTGATTAGATCTTTTCCCCCTCTTCCATCAACCAAAGCTGATTGCATGCAGCTAATTTCCATGGGTAAAGTACTTCCCAGTACTGAGAATATTAGCATTTGAAAGGTTTCAGTGATTATTTCTCAGATACGTTACTTTAGATATACAAATTAAAAACAAGTTTTTTTTCCCCTGGTTTTTGTTTTTTTTAAAAAATAGGTGGCTCTTATATGAGGGTAAAACCTATGACTATCTTGCTCTGTATTCATGGTAATGGATTTGAAAAAGTGGGGATATAGTGGCATATTTTCTAGGATTTGGTTTGGATACATCCATTGAGGAATATACTGCATAGAAGCTGTGTGTGCGTTGTTTGGCACGGTCCTGAATTGGCTCTCTGAGTCACACATGCATGCATAGGTGAAATTTGCCAACATTGCTAGCTGCTTTGAGAACAAAGACCAAACAGGATATCCGTAGAATGGGCATTCCAACATCTTTCCAGATGTGATCATAATAATAGTAATAATGGTACTGGTAAAGTGCTTACTCTGTGCTAAGCACCGTTCTAAATGCTAGGGTAGATATAAATTAATCAGGTTGGACACAGTTCCTGTCTCAGATTGGGCTCACACTCTTAATCCCCATTTTTTACACATAAGGTAACTGAGGCCCAGAGAAGTTAAGTGACTTGCCCAAAGTCACACAGCAGACAAGTGGTGGAGCCGGGATTAGAACCCATGACCTTCTGACTCCCAGGGCCACTCTGCATTCACTACACCATGCTGCTACTCAGAGCTGTGTGTGTTACCATCTACCAAGGATCAACAGAAAATCCTGTTTTTTATGAAGTCATCCCTTTTGAAAGATGTTTGGCTGGTAGAGAAGCAGCATCACTCAGTGGAAAGAGTGCAGGCTTGGGAGTCAGAGGTCATGGATTCTAATCCCACTCTGCCACTTATCAGCTGTGTGTCTTTGGGCAAGTCACTTCACTTCTCTGTGCCTCAGTTACCTCATCTGGAAAATGGGGATGAAGACTGTGAGCCCCAGGTGGACAACCTGATTACCTTGTATCTCCCCCAGCACTTAGAACAGAGTTTGGCTCATAGTAAGTGCTTAACAAATACCAAAATAATAATAATAATAATAATAATAATAATTATTATTATTATTATTATTATTATTTGAGCTTCTAGATTGCAACAATGATGACCCTGAGAAGTGAGTCCCATTTTCAAAACACGAGAGAAACAATAGGTAGAGTCTTATTCTTCACCTGCCCAGCAGGAAGTGAACATAGAAGGAGCATGGGAAGATTGGGAAAATACAAAGTAGGAGGCAAGGAAAATGTATATTGTCATAATGTTAGTGCCATCCAGGTGGGTGGGAGAGTTGTCTCAATGTATTCCTTGTATTTGGAGATCCTGCCCATCTACACCCACAGGCTGTTCTGGGGGTTCTGTCCCTGCCAGGAAAGGAGCAGTCTGAAGGCGTGGCAGGAGGACTGCAGGAATCTGTTGCTTTTGGACATGGTTCTGAAGAGAGGAAAAGAATGTTGTCATCTATATCTATCAATAATATTTTTTGAGCACATATTGGGTGCGGAGCACTATGCTGAGTGCTTAGGAAAGTACACTACAAATGGATGATACAGTCTCTGCCTCCCAATAATGTACTTTCTAATGGAAGAGGCAAGCAGAGTAAACACACAGTCTGGCCTCTACCATCCTCTCTTCCCGACACCCCCAGTTTAAAAATCTAGTCTGTGTTTAAGGGGTGCCAAACCTGCAATTTTGGCTTTGAAGAGCCCCGTGGAAATGACATATTTGTAAATTACATAGCTGTAATTTATTTATTTGTATTAATGTCTGTTTCCTCCTCTAGACTGTGAGGCAGGAAAAGTGTCCGTTTATTGTTATATTGTACTCTCCCAAATGCTCCGCCACTTGTCTGCTGTGTGACCTTAGGCAATCACTTCACTTCTCTGTGCCTCATTTAACTTATCCGTGAAATGGGGATTGAGACTGCGAGCCCCACGTGGGACAGGGACTGTGTCCAACCTAGTTTGCTTGTATCCACCCCAGAACTTAGTACAGTGCCTGGCACATAGTGGCTCAGTGGAAAGAGAGAGGGCTTAGGAGTCAGAGGTCACGGGTTCTAATGCCAGCTCTGCCGCTGTGTGACTTTGGACAAGTCACTTAACTTATCCGTGCCTCAGTTACCTCATCTGGAAAATGGGGATTAAGACTGTAAACCCAATGTGGGACAACCTGATTGATTACCTTGCATGTCCAGCAGCGCTTAGAACAATGCTTGGCACATAGTAAAGGCTTAACAATTACCAAAATTATTATTAACAAATATGATAATATTAATAGTACAGTGCTTTGCACACAGTAAGTGCACAGTAATTGCTATTGAGTGAATGAATGAATGAATGAAAGTCCATGAATTGTTCCCTTAGGCCAGGGATCAGGAACTTCTGGCTTGTGAGCCAAGTGTGACTCTTGGAATCAAGCGTGATTCTAGGGCATGCTATAGGGTGATGCTATTAGCTTTGTCTCCACAGCCCAAAGCCATACAGGAAGCTGGGCAGGAACAAGCTTGGCTGCCCCCCTCCCCACCAAGCGCTGGAAAGGGGGCAAAGAGGAGGCAAAGATTGTGGCTCTCTGTCTCACCAGTTGGCAGGGTGAGCTCAAGATGTTCTTTGCCCACCCATTCCTCACACACATTTCCCACCTTCCTGCAGCCAGTGACATCAGCCCTGAGGCCCATCAGCTGAGCCGGGCAGGGGAGGAGACTGCTCACCCCCACCCCACCACAGTGGCCAAAAGAGGCCCTATAACAGGTGCTGATCACTCACCATGTGTCTCCAGCACTCCAGCTCTAGGAGCAGCTGAGGTAAACAGTGGTAGTGGCAGAGGAGAAAGAAGAAACCATCTAGAGGTAAGTTCAGTTTTCACTTCTCCCTCTTTCACTCTCTCTCCTTCTCTTCCTTTCCTTTTTTTTTTTATAGTATTTGTCAAACACTTACTATGTGCCAGGGACTGTTCTAAGCCCTGGGGTAGATATGAGTTAATCAGGTTGGACACAGTCCCTGTCCCACATGAGGTTCAAAGTCTTAATCCCTATTTTACAGACTAGGTGATTGAGGACCAGAGAAGTTATGTGACTTTCCTGAGACACACGGCAGACATGTGGCAGAGTCAGGATTAGACCGGAGGTTCTTCTGACTCTCAGGCCTGTGCTGTAACCGCTAAGCTAAGCTGCTGTGTGTGGAGGACAAGAAGGATGTGTGGAGGGGACAGGCACCAGACAGGTTCCATATTGGGTTCTAGTGCATCCCCTTCTACTGGGCATGGGTAGATTTATTAGGTTGTCCAGACACATTAGGAATCCAAACACCTCTTATGTGAATTGCACCCCTGCCTTAGCTCTGCTTGGAAAAGTTGAATACAGTGGAATTGGTAGCCTGAATGCCTGTCCACAGGAGAGTTCCTTTGTTTTCCAACAAACACCAGTCTTAGAAACCCCCGCCCCGCTTCTCCTGCTGTTGCTGATGCCAGCAGAGGGTTTCTGCAGAATCAGTCCTGAGGACCAGGCAGGGGCAGAGACTATAATGCCTCCCTCTGCCAACCTCCTTCCCAACCAGGAGAGCAGCTTTGTGGATCCAGAGGGGAAGGAGAACATACTTTCCAAGCTCTTAGTACAGTGCTCTGCAGACAGTAAGTGCTCAATAAATACGATAGAATGAATGTGCATAAACGCTCTGGACATGCTACTCCCCTCTTCAAAAATCCCCAGTGGCTGCCTGTCAACCTACGAATCAAGCAAAAACTCCTCACTCTCAGCTTCAAGGCTGTCCATCACCTTGCTCCCTCCTATCTCACCTCACTTCTCTCCTTCTACAGCTCAGCCTGCACATTCCACTCCTCTGCCACTAACCTCCTCATTGTACCTCGTTCTCACCTGTCCTGCCGTTGACCCCTGGCCCACGTCCTTCCCGTGGCCTGGAATGCCCTCCCTCCGCACATCCGCCAAACTAGCTCTTCCTCCCTTCAAAGCCCTACTGAGAGCTCTCCTCCTCCAGGAGGCCTTCCCAGACTGAGCCCCCTTTTTCCTCTCCTCCTCCCCATCCCCCCCGCCCTGCCTCCTTCCCCTCCCCACAGCACCTGTATATATATAGTTGTACAGATTTATTACTCTATTTTACTTGTACATATATTCTATTTATTTTGTTAATGATGTGCATATAGCTTTAATTCTATTTGTTCTGACTATTTTGACACCTGTCTACATGTTTTGTTTTGTTGTCTGTCTCTCCTTTCTAGACTGTGAGCCCGTTGTTGGGTAGGGACCGTCTCTATATGTTGCTGACTTATACTTCCCAAGTGCTTAGTACAGTGCTCTGCATACAGTAAGTGCTCAATAAATATGATTTAATGAATGAATGTATAAGCAGCAGAGGGAAAGCAGTGTCCTCAGGGGTCAGTTTACCTTTCCTTTCCAGAAAACTTTCCCATTGTGGATAAGGTAGGGATTCCCTCATCATAACGGCCTGAGATTGGACTGTGTGGCTTCTCTGGGCTCCCAGGTTCATGGCTTCTGGAGGATCAGCTCCTGCTTGCCCTGCCCTACCCTGCCTGGCAGAGGTCCCAGAGTGAGCTTGCAGTTGCTACTGCCCTCCTTTCCCCTGCCCTCCTCCCTTTCTATCATCATTCATTCATTCAGTCGCATTTGAGCGCTTACTGTGTGCAGAGCACTGCACTGTTTGAGAAGTACAAGTTGACAACATATAGAGACGGTCCCTACCCAACCACGGGCTCACAGTCTAGAAGGGGGAGACAGACAACAAAACAAAACATCATCCTCCCTTCCCCTCTGCAATCAATAAATCAATGACATTTACTGAGCACTTACTGTTGGCAGAGCACTGTACTAAGTGCTTGGAGGAGTACAGTGCAACAGATTTTCTCATGCATTTCAATTTTTTGCATGAATTGTCTCCCCACCTTCAAAGCCTTATTGAAGGCACATCTCCTCCAAGAGGCCTTCCCTAACTAAGCCCCCATTTCCTCTTCTCCTAGTCCTTTGTGTGTCACCCTGACACTTCCTTTATTCATCCCCCTTCCCAGCCCCAGAGCACTTATGTATATATCTGCATAGCCATGGGTCTGTCTTCCCCTACTATGTTCACTGTGAACTCAGTGTGGGTAGGGAAAGTGTCTACCAACTCTGTTGTATTGTACTCCCCCAAACAGTATGGTGCTCTGCACATAGTAAGTGCTCAATAAATGTGACTGATTGATAAATAATATTTTTCTCACGTCAACCAAACACCAGATGGCTGAATGGATTCAATCTTTGGCCACATAACAGAATATCCCTGAGACCTCAACCATAACAGAAGCCACTGCTGCCTTAGCGTTTTCAGAATCCACCTTTGACTGTGCTATCCAGAAGCAATGTGGCCTAATGGATAGAGCAGCAGCCTGGGAGTCAAAAGAACCTGGGTTCTAATTCCAGCTCCACCGTTTGTCTGCTGTGTGACCTTGGGCAAGTCGCTTCACTTCTCTGTGTGTCAGTTACCTCATCTGTAAAATGGGAATTAAGAGTATGAGCCCCAAGTGGGACAGTGACCGTGTCCAACCTGATTTGCTTCTGTCTACCCCAGCGCTTAATACAGTGCCTAGCACATAATAAATGCTTAACAAATACCACAATTACTAGTAGTAGTAGTATAATATCCTAGTAGTATAATATCTGCTTGGAACTGGAATCAATCAGGCAATGGAAATGACTGATGGAACTGGAATGTTTACCGGGTAACTAGGACTAGGTGTCTGGGATGGAACGATACAGTCGAGTTGATAGAAGTGCTCCCTGCCCACAAGGAGCTCATAGTTTAGACAGTCTGCATGACCTAGTGGAAGGAGCCTAGGTTAGGGAGTCAATGCCCAAAGTCACTCTTGTCTGCTGGGTGACCTTAGGCAAGTCACTTCTCTGCTTCAGTTGCCTCATCTTGTAAAGTGGAGGTTGAGACTGTGAGCCCCACATGGGACGATTATGACTCCTGTCTACATGTTTTGTTGTCTGTCTCCCCCTTTTAGACCGTGAGCCCGTTGTCGGGTAGGGACCGTCTCTATATGTTGCCGACTTGTACTTCCCAACTGCTTAGCCCGGTGCTCTGCACACAGTAAGTGCTCAATAAATACGATTGAATGAATGACAGCCTGTGTCCAACCTGATTTGCTTGTATCCACCATAGTGCTTGGCTCATAGCTCTTAGTATTTATTACTCTATTTATTTTATTTGTACATATTTATTCTATTTATTTTATTTTGTTAATATGTTTTGTTTTGTTCTCTGTCTCCCCCTTCTAGACTGTGAGCCCACTGTTGGGTAGGGACCGTCTCTGTTGCCAACTTGTACTTCCCAAGCACTTAGTACAGTGCTCTGCACACAGTAAGCGCTCAATAAATATGATTGAATGAATGAATGAATATCCAGAGTAGCTAGGTAAAGATTTCAGCATGAAGACATCTCCATGCCGTCCAGGAATGTAAGGCCTTTGAAATGTTCCATTTATGATGGAGATTGGATTGGGCGGAGAATAATCGTGACTGCAAAAGGAGGTAAGATTCTACTTAGTCTAGAAAGACTTCATGGAAGAGGAGAAATGTATGCTCTACTTTAAATGAAGGAAGTGGAAACCTGACATAGATTCTGAGGAAAGAGAGGAAGGATTATGGTTGAGGAAGGGAGGGCAATGGGAGAAGGTTGTAAGGTTTGTCTAGCTGATGGGAAATGCAGAAGACAGAGTAAGACCTCCTAACAGAGAGCCTAGGAGGCAGAGATCAAGGCCGTCATCATAAGGGTCACTGGGAGGCACCATGGAGATGTGAGAGTGGGGAACAAATGTGATCCAAAGTGGGAAGGCTTATAAGGAACAGATGCATGGCTTAGTGGAAGAGCACAGGCTTGGGAATCAGAGGTCATGGGTTCTAATCCCGGCTCTGCCACTTGTCTGCTGTGTAACCTTATGCAAGTCACTTCACTTCTCTGGGCCTCAGTTACCACATCTGTAAAATGAGGATTAAGATTGTGAGCCCCACTTGGGACAGCATGCTTATCTTCTATCTACCCCAGTGCTTAGAACAGTGCTTGGCACATAGTAAGCGCTTAACAAATAGCATCATTATTATTATTATTATTATTATGATAATAATTTAGCAAAGACATGGCCAGTACCTGGCTGTAGGTTGGGGAATTGGAATGGGTTGGGGAATTGGGTACTTGTGGCTAGGGTGTTTTAAGAAGATAATCTAGGGGTAGAAAAATCTGTTTGGATCCCAATTTTTCCTTTGAGAAGCCAAATCAATCAGTCATTTTTATTTACGGAGTACCTACTGTGTGCACAGCACTGTATTAAGCACTTGGGAGAGAACAATATAACAGATACATTCCCTGCCCACAAAGAGCTTACCAGTCTAGAGCAGGAGACAGATACTAATAAATAAATAAATTACAGATAGGCACATAGGTGCTGTGGGGCTGGAACTGGGGATGAATAAAGGGAGCGAGAAGCAAACAATGCTCTTAAACCCATTTACCACTTACTCAGGTTGCTAGCCCAAGCCACTACACTTTCAGCTCTTTCAGGGCAGGAATCATATCTACCATTGCTTAGTGCAGTGCTCTTGGTCACGGTAAGTGCTCGATAAATATCACTGATTGATTAACTAAAAGCCCGCCATTATCAGATCCACCAGACTGACAGGTATCAGCTGCTTTTTTCCACCTCCTGATCCTAACTCAGTCTGTTGCACCACTGGATAGCCTCAGGGCCGCCCTACAGCCCGGACAGTCCAGGAGTGGAGGAAGGTAGATGGGAAGAATTGCAGCAGTCACAGATATATCCAAGCAAACAATCCCACCCCAACTCTTTCTGCTGCATCACCAAACATTATTCAACCCTTTCATGATGAATGAAGATGACAAGTTCTGCTGACTGACAAGGGTAATGAGGTGAGCTGACTGTGAACTTTTTTTATGGGTCTTGCCCCATTTGGACATGGTCTGGTCTGTTGCATGTAAGAAACAGTATGGCTTAATGGAAAGAGCACTGGCCTGCAAGTCAGACCTGGGTTCTAGTTCTGCTTCTGTCACTTGCCTGCTGCGTGACTTCAGGTAAATCACTTAACTTCTCTGGGCCTCAGTTTGCTGATCTGTAAAATGTTGATTAAATATTGTTCTTCTACTTAGACAGAGGGCCTCCTGAAGGTCATGGACCATGTCTGACCTAATTTTCTTGTTGAGAGCCCTGTGCTTAGTATAGTGCTCTACAAAGGATTTATAGCAAGTACTTAATAGATACCATAATGATTATAATTAGCTGACAAAAGGCTAAATGGCAATTAGGCATATTCAGCTCAAATTCACCACTCGGAACTATGCATCTGAGGCCTGACCACACTGGGAAAAAGACAGAAGTGTGAATTAGGCAACTATGTGGAGTTACTGGTTTTAACTTCACAAAAATTCCTGTTCACTTATACTTCAATAGAAGGAATCAAAACTCTTTAAATGCTAAATTTAGAGCTTTCACTTCAATGCAAGATTCTGTTAATGTTATTTCCACGGAAACCTTTAAATAGACACAAATGTGCATGCGAACAATAACATTTTTGAAATCCCAAATGCATTTAGCTTCATAGATTCATTTCCCCAGAATAATCACTGCTGACTTCATTTCTCCCTGCCTGTTTCTTCACAAGTAACTAAGGGGCTTAAACTCAGCAAAACAAAGAAAAGATCAAAATCTTATTTTTCAAGTTACCTAACCTAATTAGAGAAATATTTTAACAGCTGGCAGCTGTGGTAATTACTTTCTATTATTAACATGGAATCTGTGGAAATATAATTACTCTGATCTACGAACTGGGTAATTAAGGTAGAAACACCTACATTTTCTTAAAGCTCATTACCTTATTTCCTTTGAAAATTGTTGGATAACAAGAGCATTATAAAATTTTAAGCAGAAAATGACACTGAGTAATTGAAATCTTTGTCCAGGGACATTAAAGGTCAAAACAGCTTTCATCTGCCAACCATCTTGACATTTGTTTGTTAATTTGTATTCATCAGCCTATACATACTTCCCTGCAGAGGGCATAGATATTTGTATGAAATTGAGTGACCCTATTGGATTTCAGAAGTGGAAAGAAAGAGAATAATAATAATGGTATTTATTAAGTGCTTACTATGTGTCAAGCACTGTTCTAAGCAAACAGCAGGGTAGAGTGGCTAGAGCACCGGCTTTGGCGTCAAGGTCAAGGGTTCTAATCCCTGCTCTGCCACTTGTCTGCTGTGTGACCTGGGCAAACCACTTCTCCTCTCTGTGCCTGTTACCTCATCTGTAAAATAGGGATTGAGACTGTGAGCCCCACATGGGACAGAGACTGTGCCTGGTACATAGTAAGCACTTAGCAAATACTGTTACTATTATTATTACTATTAAGAAAGGAGCCTTCTTCTTTTGATTCCTATTCTGCAAATGGATCACTTTGACTTTTGGGCACTTGGAATTCACCCCAATCTCATCTGCATGCCATATCCATAATTGTTTTTTTGTATATTAATGTCTTTCTCCCCCTCTAAGCTGTAAATTCATTGTGGGCAGAGAACATGTCTACCAACTCTATTATGTAGTACTCTCCCAAGTAAGTAGTACATTGCTCTGCACACACTAAATGTTCAAAAAATACCACTGATTGATTGATTGCTGACCCATGATGATGATGATTATGGTGGTATCTATGCAC
Organism: Tachyglossus aculeatus; assembly: GCF_015852505.1. Lineage (NCBI taxonomy): Eukaryota > Metazoa > Chordata > Mammalia > Monotremata > Tachyglossidae > Tachyglossus > Tachyglossus aculeatus. The sequence continues at coordinate 89,981,391 of NC_052067.1, forward strand.
TTAATATGTGCCAGGCACTTGTCAGCTGTGTGACTTTGGGCAAGTCACTTCACTTCTCTGTGCCTCAGTTACCTCATCTGGAAAATGGGGATTAAGACGTGAGCCCCATGTGGGATGACCTAATTACCTTGTATCCCCTCCCAGCACTTAGAACATTTCTTTGCACATAGTAAGTGCTTAAGAAATGCCATTATTATTGTTATTATATTAAGTGCTTCTGTTACCTCTATTACTTGGGAGGAGGGGAAAAGGGGCAATGACTGTGGGATTGTCTGTGTATTATGACAAATGAATGAAAATATGGTGTCGGCATAACCTAGAGGGGAAAGTCTAGGTTTAGGAGTTATATGGAAGGGAGAGGGCAAAGAGGAAAGGAGTGCTTAGTCAGGGAAGGGCTCTTGGTGTGCCTTAAATAAGGCTCTAAAGGGGGAGAGAGCAATTTTATCTTGTGAATTTGCCTTTGAATTGAATGTTAACAATATGGATAATATTTACTATGTGTTGAGCACTTTAATCAGGTCCCACATGGAGTTCACAGTTTAAGTACGAGGGAAAGCAGGCACTCAATTCCCATTTTGAAGCTGAGGGAACAGAGGCACAGAAAAGTTAAATGACTTGCCTAGGATCACATAGTAGGTATGAGGAAGAACTGGGATTAGAACCATTGTCTTCAGATTCCCAGGCCTGTGTTCTTTTCACTGGGCCATGCTGCTTCTTAGAGTTGACTTAGTGTTTCATTTTATCACTCCTTTGTGTCTGTTGCCAGTCCCCTCTGCCTGCTCATATTCTCAGATTGTGAGCCCTTTGAGAGCCAGTGTGTTTGTTTAACTCCCACTTTTATATTATTTCATAGTACCTAGCATAGTGCTCTGTACACAGTAATAACTTAATAATAAATACGATTACTCTTACTACCACTATGTAAACTCCACCCACAAAAGTTTTCATCAGCAATGCAGAGCTACTATGAAATGAAAGCTATACAGTTGGACAAAGAAGTAACCAACTGAATCAAGATGGGCAGCATGAACTTTTTCAGATTGGCAGAGGGATTTTAAGCTTTGGACCAAAAGAAAGGTGTAGAGAGCAGCATGGTTCTAATCCCAGCTCTGCCAATTGATGATGATGATGATGATGATGGCATTTGTTAAGCGCTTACTGGCTACCAGAGAAACAGTGTGGTTCAGTGGAAAGAGCACAGGCTTTAGAGTCAGAGGTCATGGGTTCAAACCCAAGCTCTGCCAATTGTCAGCTGTGTGACTTTGGGCAAGTCACTCAACTTCTCTGTGTCTGTTACCTCATCTGTAAAATGGGGATTAAGACTGTGAGCCCCCTGTGGGACAACCTGATCACCTTGTAACCTCCCCAGTGCTTAGAACAGTGCTTTGCACATAGCAAGCACTTGAATGCCATTATTATTATTATTTGCCAAGTACTATTCTAAGTGCTAGAGTAAATACCAGGAATCAGGTTGTCCCACATGGGGTTCACAGTCTTAATCCCCATTTTACAGATGAGGGAACTGAGGCACAGAGAAGTTAAGTGACTTGCCCAAGGTCACACAACAGAAAAGTGGGGAATCTGGGATTAGAACACACGACCTCTGACTTCCAAGCCTGTGCTCTCTCCACTAAGCCATGCTGCTTCTCAATAGGAAATCAATAGGATAGAAATTGATAAGATAGGAAATCAATAAAGTAAGATAGGAAGGGGTAAGGTGACTGAGTACTTAACAATTTACAATTTACAAGTGTTAAACTTACAAGTGAATCTCTGCAGAAATTAGGGCTTTTAAACAGCAATATTAAAGTTTAGCATTTTTCTTTGGGCAAGTCACTTAACTTCTCTGTGCCTCAGTTTCCTCATCTATAAAATGGGGATTCAATACCTGTTAATAATAATAATAATAATTTTGGTGTTAAGCACTTACTATGTGCAAGGCACTGTTCTAAGCACTGGGGAGGATACAAGGTGATCAGGTCGTCCCACGTGAGGCTCACAATCTTAATCCCCATTGTACAGATGAGGTAATTGAGGCACAGAGAAGTTAAGTGACTTGCCCAGTCACATAGCTGATGAGCGGCAGAGTCAGGATTTGAACCCATGACCTCTGACTCCCAAGCCTGTGCTCTTTCCACTGAGCCACGCTGCTTCTTCGCTGCTCTCCCTCCTACTTAGACTGTGAGCCCCTTGTGGGACAGAGACAGTGTCCTACCTGATTAACGTGTATCTATTCCAGTTCTTAAAGGATAGTGTTTGACACATAGTAAGTGCTTAATAAATGTGATAGTAATAATAATCATCTATCGATTCAATAAGGCCATGAGTCCCGGCCCTATCACAGATACTGTGGCAGAATAGGTGTGTTCAAAGCAAATATTTTGATAAGTGGTTCTTTTGGCAAATAAAGTCTTTCCACTGACACCACCATCATGAACATGGGTTCATCAATCAATCAGTGGTATTTGTTGAGCACTTACTATGTGCAGAACACTGTACTAAGCACTTCTAGACTGTGAGCCCACTGTTGGGTAGGGACTGTCTCTATACGTTGCCAACTTGTACTTCCCAAGTGCTTAGTACAGTGCTCTGCACACAGTAAGTGCTCAATAAATACGATTGATTGATTGGGAGAGTACAATATAAGAGAATTAGCAGACACATTCCCTGCCCATAATGACTGTGCTGTGGCTTAGACTGTGAGCCCACTGTTGGGTAGGGACTGTCTCTATATGTTGCCAACTTTTACTTCCCAAGCGCTTAGTACAGTGTTCTGCACAAAGTAAGTGCTCAATAAATATGATTGATAATGATCTTACAGTCTAGAGGGGGTTCATGTTCTCCAGGCCTGGTCCTGCTCTGCTAGAGTGCTCTGTTGATACTTCCTGGGCCAGCACCCAAAGGTGAGAGTTGGGCTCCATTCATTATTTTTTTAAAATGATATTTACTAAGCACTTACTGTGTTCCAGGCACTGTATTAAGCACTGGGATAGATGCAAGATCATTAGGTTGGACAAAGTTCCTGTCCCACACGGAGCTCACAGTCTAAATCCCCATTTTACAGGTGAGGTAACTGAGGCACAGAGAAGTAAAGTGACTTGCCAAGGTCACACATCAGACAAGTGGCAGAGCCAGGATTAGAACCCAGGACCCTCTGACTCCCAAGCCCATGCTCTATCCACTAGGTCACGCGGCTTCATGCCATCAGTGTTTCCTTAGAATGAGCCAAGAAGAATGACTTATCCTCCTGATAGCAGTGGTCAGTGCCCTACCTGCTCTCTGCTTACCTAATCTAAAATATAGGTTACAGAGAAATTTAACATGTTCTGAAATAGTTATATAGTTATATATATGACTATATATAGTTATATATAACTATATATAGTCATATATATAACTATATATAGTTACATATATGGTTATATATATCCTACCTGCTCTCTGCTTACCTAATCTAAAATATCAGTTACAGAGAAATTTAACATGGTCTGAAATAGTTATATAGTTTTATATATATATATATATATATATATATATATATATATAAAACCCAGCCTTGGCTATGGGGGAGAGAGTCAGGCAGAGGCATACCCATTCTATTCCCAGCTTGGGTAGTGGCTCGTACATGGAAGGTAATATTTTACAAGTCAAAACTCACCTGAGCTGGGCAGCAGCAGCATGGAAAAGAGGCGAAGGAAAGACTCGAGTTTACTAAGCAGAGGAAGGCAGTGGTAAACCTCTTCCATATTTTTACCCCCAAAACTCTGTGGATACACTACCAGAAGGATCGCAGGTGTAGGAGGGAGTTACATGGGAGAGATGTGCCCATGAAGTCGCTGTGGGTCAGAGATGACTTAACAGCATAAGACAATATATATTTGCCAATATATGCAAAACCCCAAACAAGAGCGTATTGATTTTTGAAAAGCCTAAGGGAGTGACATTCCAAGGCAATGGGTTTTTACTTGGCAACATCAATTTAAGCATCAAACAAATCTAATGTTATTGCTTGACTGAAAAAAGAAAAGGATGGATGATTGACCTTAGAATATCTGTCCAATGCCAAATCCCCTTCAGATCCCAGGAACAAGGATTCTAACTGCAAACCTACAAGTCAGTTCTGAATCCCATTTATTTCAGATTTTCATTAATTACAGAGCAATTTGTAGAGAAATGAACTGTACTGTCATTTGTATTTTAGCTTGACTTTTTTAATTAGTGGGAAATGGGGATATAAGTATTACTAATAGGGAAAATTAGTTTTAAGAACATTAATTCCCTTAAAAAAGGCACACGTAATCGGGTAAAAAAGCAGAGGCATAACAAAGTTCACAACAGGAATCCAATCATTAGGACAACTTAAATCAACAGATCTTATTTGCAGATAAATATCTGTTCAATGTGTTGAAGAGGACATCTACTTGCTCAGAAGGTAAATCTTGACTTGAATTAATCAGATTGAGAAGTTTCAGTGCCATTTCTCTCATCGTTTTGAATTTCATTGCTAGTCTCCAAAGCTTCAACAACTTGTTTCCTGGGATAGAGAGAAAAACAATGATGACAACATTGCAATGTTTTTTTCATTAAATCCGAGAGCTAGACTTTTGTTTTAAACTAAAAAAGGTTTGAATTCACATTAAAGTCTGTTTTCATGAGGACACAGTTCTTGGATGCAGCATGTCCTACTGGGAAGAGCATGGGATTTCCAAATAGAAGACCTGGGGACTCTGTGAGGGGAATTCATTCATTCAATCATATTTACTGAGCTCTTACTGTGTGCAGAGTACTGTACTAAGAGTTTGGAAAGTACAATTTGGCAACATTCATTCATTCAGTCGTATTGAGCACTTACTGTGTGCCAAGCACTGCACTAAGCGCCTGGGAAGTACAAATCAGCAACATATAAAGATGATCCCTACCCAACAACGGGCTCATAATCTAGAATGGGGAGACAGACAACGAAACAAAACAAGGGAATGTGATTTGCAGAAGAGGTGTTTGATCCAGCACTTAGGACAGTGCTTTGCACATAGTGCTTAACAAATACCATCATTATTATTATTATTGGCTTGCGAAGATTGGCGTGCAAAGTCTGGTTGGCCTATCAGATTCTAGACTGTGAGCCCACTGTTGGGTAGGGACTGTCTCTATATGTTGCCAACTTGTACTTCCCAAGCGCTTAGTACAGTGCTCTGCACACAGTAAGTGCTCAATAAATATGATTGATTGATTCTACCAATTCAGAGGTGAAGGGGTTGAACTTCAGTCCAACATGGTGTCAGTCCCCTCCATCTCCCCAATCATAGGATGCAATCCGCGTGTGACCCCACTGGGCCAGCAGTGGCCACGGTGCATCCTGGACTGGGCCAAGTAGCTCCTGCCTCAGACAGCTGCTGGCTGCGGGGATATTTATTTTTTGTCTGATTTTTAAGTAAAAAGAAAAAAAAATGAGGCTTCTCACTTCATCTCCTGTACCTGCCTTGTGGGGAGACAGACATTGGGCGGCATGAAGTCTCCCGAGCTCCCCATGTTCCACCAGAAAAGCCCAGCCTGGCTCTTTCCCTGTCCACAGTCCCAAGCGTGGCTGTGGCAGTGGGGCGACAGCAGTAACAGCTATCTCCCTTTCCTTTTATTCATTCATTTAATCGTATTTATTGAGCACTTACTGTGTGCAGAGCACTGTACTAAGCACTTGGGAAGTACAAATTGGTAAAATATAGAGATGGTCCCTACCCAACAATGGACTCACAGTCTAGAAGGGGGAGACAGACAACAAAACAACTAAACAGGTGTCAATACCATCAAAATAAATAAAAATATAGCTATATACACAATACATCTTCCTGTAAATAGGCCTGGGAAAATGAGCTGGAACAGTGGAGGAAAATGCATTTTCCTGCTCCCCCCTGCCACAGATGCTATTCCAGAGCCTGGGAAAATGAGGCAGGATAGTGGAAGAAACCACACTCACCTATGATCAACTTGGGCTCCTTCCTCTTAAGCTTCAAGGAAAGTCCCCCCGCCTCTTCCCTGGTGTTGGCCCCTGCTTGCAAGATCTAGTGACTACATAACAGTGCTCTGCACACAGTAAGTGCTCAGTACATAGTACTGAATGAGTGAAACTCTGCAGAGAGCTGGCCAGGGGGCTCTATAAAGTGTTGCTTTATGGGATCATCTTAAAGAAATTCACCCAATTTGCATTTCATAGAGCAAAATCCACCAAACCATTGGGGAACTGATGCAGGTTCTAATCCCCGCAATGCCACTGGCCTGTTGTGTAACCTTGGACAAATCACCTAACTTCTCTGTGCCTCATTTTTCACATCTGTGAAATAGGAGTAAGGCATCTGTTCTCCCTAACTTTAGATGTAAGCTCTGCATAAAACAGAAACTACGTTTGATCTCTTGGCCCACTCCTCTTTGACACATAGTAAAAGTTGTCCTTTATTTTGAAGACAATGGTAGTAATAATTGTGGTATTTATTAAGTGCTTACTATGTGCCAGGCACTGTATTAAGCACTGGGATAGATACAAGGTAACTGGGTTGGACGAAGTCCATGTCCCACAGGGGGCTCACAGCTTTTCATCCCCATTTTACAGAGGAGGTAACTGAGGCACAGAGAAGTGAAGTGATTTGCTCAATGTCACACAACAGACAAGTGGCAGAGCTGGAATTAGAACCCATGTCACTCTGACTCTCAGGCCCTGTATCCATTTTCCCTGCTTTCATTCATTCATTCAATCATATTTATTGAGCGCTTACTGTGTACAGAGCACTGTACTAAGCGCTTGGGAAGTACAAGTTGGCAACGTATAGAGATGGTCCCTACCCAACAGCGGGCACGTGAAATTGAATCCACGGGTGTGAGTGTCAGACTGAAAATCTTCCCCTCTACACTGTAAGTTCACAGGGGGCAGGGAACATGTCTACCAACTCTGTTATATTGCTGTTATATTGTACTCTCCCAAGTGCTTAGTATAGTGCTCAGGACACAGTGAGCACTAAATAAATGCAACTGATTGATTGATTGAAAAATCTCTTGTACAAGAAAAGTTGAAGGGAGGACTGGGCTTAGGGGGAAAACTGAGTAGTTCTGCTTTAGACATAATGAGTTTAAGGTCAGGTCAAAAGCCAGAATCTCAGCAATTGTCAGACTGTGAAACTACCCACAAAAAACTACCCTCTGATGAGAAAAGAGCTCTCCAAAACAAGGTGTCTCCACTACCCATCTCCTGAATCAATCAATCAATCAATAGCGATGGTACTTAAGTACTCATTCTGTGTTGACCACTATACTACCTGCTTGGCAGAATATCCTGATATCTGCCCTTGAGTAGTTTACAATCTGCCATCCTTCATCAGGTCATACAACTTCACACAGCGCTGTGTCTGGCTCAAAAATCCTTTGAATCAATTATGTGTGGAACTTCCCTGTCTCGGATCATGTTTCAGTAGTGCTACTGACATCATTCACTGGGTGGGGTAAGCCCATGAACAAGATATATCCTTCATTTAATGGCACAGTAACATGAAAATATGTGTTTTATACTCAGAATACAGCCTTACGTCCTTTCCCATTCCCTTCACTCTCCCGCCTCAACATAAGAACACCTCTAAGACTCTTGATCATCTTCTGAAGTGTCAGCTTTTCTCAATTCTTCTTTGCATGTTGTTCATGTGACTGCCTGTGTGTAGCATGTGGGCCGAGTGTGCACGTAGCCAGACTAGTTATTGTGTTATTTGCTAGAATGGTGGTATTTAAGGGCTTACTATGCGCCAAACGCTGTAGCAAGTAGATTGGACACAATCTCTGTCCTCCCTGGGGATCACAGCACAATAATTGAATCCCCATTTTGTAGATTAGGAAACTGAGGCACAGAAAAGTGAAGTGACTTGCCCAATATCACATAGTAGTCAACTGTGAGCCTCATGTGGAACAGACTGGGTCCAACATGATTAACTTGTATCTACTTAGAGAAGCAGCATGGCTCAGTGGAAAGAGCCTGGGCTTGGGAGTCAGAGGTCATGGGTTCAAATCCCAGCTCCACCACTTGTCCTCTGTGTGACTTTGGGCAAGCCACTTAACTTCTCTGTGCCTCAGTTCCCTCATCTGTAAAATGGGGATTAAGTGTGTGAGCCCCACGTGGGACAACTTGATTACCTTTTATCTACCCCAGCGCTCAGAACAGTGCTTTGCACATAGTATGTGCTTAATAAATGCCATTATTATTATTACCCAGCACTTAGAACAAATTCTTGGTACAAGAAAGTGGCGAAGCTGGGTTTAGAACCCAGATCTTATTTCCTGAAGAGGTGTCTTTGGTAGTTATCTCTGGCTTTGCCCCAAACCATCACAAGGCCAAACTGCTATTAAAGACCAAACTAATATTAGCAGGGTTTGACCCTGAGGAGATTCATTCATTCAATCATATTTATTGAGCACTTACTGTGTGCAGAGCACTGAACTAAGTGCTTGGGAAGTACAAGTTGGCAACATATAGAGACAGTTCCTACCCAACAGTGGGCTCACAGTCTAGAAGGGGGAGACAGACAACAAAACAAAACATGTGGACAGGTGTCAGGTTATCAGAATAAATAAAAATAAAGCTAGATGCACATTATTCACAAAATAGAATAGCAAATATGTACAGGTAAAATAGAGTAATAAATCTGTACAAACATATATACAGGTGCTGTGGGGAGGGGAAGGAGGAGACAAAAAAAGGGGGCTCAGCCTGGGAAGGCCTCCTGGAGGAGGTGAGCTCTCAGTAGGGCTTTGAAGGAGATGAAAGCAGAGTTTTTGTGGTCAGGTATGCTATCATCCCATGCCTGAACTGACCCAGATATGACCAATGGATGGACAGAGTGTGATATCTTCCCTACTTCTCTCCCCCATCACAGCTTTCTTCCCTCCCAATGAGGCTAGGCAGGCCAGTCTCAGGAGCAGATTTCCAAGCCTAATGCTCAGTACAGAGCTAAGTGCTTAGGACAGTGTTTTGCACAGGGGAATAATAATTATTAGTAGTAATAATACTAATAATGGTATTTGTTAAGTGCTTACCATGTGCCAAGCACTGTAGTAAGTGCTGGAGTGGATACAAGCAAATCGGGTCAGACAGAGGCCCTGTCCCACAGAGGGACCGCAGTCTTAATCCCCATTTTACAGATGTTAGCTGAGACAGAGAAGTGAAGTGACTTACCCAAGGCCACATAGCAGACAAGTGGGGGAGCTGGGATTAGAACCCAAATCTTCTGATCCTCTATGCTGTGCTACTTCCTGATGCATGAGTAAGCACTTAATAAATATGATTGAATGAATGAATAAAAGCCCAGCAAGGAAGAGCTGGTGTGGGTAGGATTGTGGGCCTGAAACAAAACTCCCTTGAGTGGAACAGGATTATTACTCCTCCAGAGATATCTTTCCTTTTCTTTTTTTTAAAAAATGGTATTTGTTAAGTGCTTACTATGTGCCAGGAACAGTACTAAACTCTGGGGTAGATACAAGTGAATCAGGTTGGACACAGTCCATATCCCTTATGGGCTTCACAGTCTTAATCCCATTTTATAGATGAAGTAACTGAGGCACAGAGAAGTGACTTCTCATGTAGCAGACAAGGGGTGAAGCTGGAATTAGAACCCAGGTCCTTCTGACTCCTAAGGCCATGCTCTATCCTCTAGGCCATGCTGCTTCTCCTTGGGGTAACACATCTAAGTAAATCTCCAAAATATTATCAATTAAAGACAGACACTATATCAGAGGAAATTTCATTAATACCATTTCACATTTCCTTTACACTTACAAATTAAGGGTTCTATTCTTTGTTACCATCAGATTCAAATCTAAACCTTGGAGCGTTGAGATGTTTTAATAGGAGATTAAAAACACATTAAGCAATGTCATCTCCTTAATAATAGCACTTGTTTAGCATTTACTATGTGCCATGCACTGAACTAAGTGCTGGGGTGGATAGTAGAGAAGCGGCGTGGCTCAGGGGAAAGAGCTTGGGCTTTGAAGTCAGAGGTCATGGGTTCAAATCCTGGCTCCACCACTTGTCAGCTGTGTAACTTTGGGCAAGTCACTTAACTTCTCTGTGCCTCAGTTACCTGATCTGTAAAATGGGGATTAAGACTGTGAGCCCTACGTGGGACAACCTGATCACCTTGTAAACTTCTCAGCGCTTAGAACAGTGCTTTGCACATAGTAAGCACTTAATAAATGCTATTATTATTAGTAGTAGTAGATCAACCAGTTGGACACAGTCCCTGTCCCACATGAGCCTCACAGCTAAGTAGGAGGGAGTAGAACTTAATCCCCAATTTATAGATAAGTAAACTGAGGCCCAGGGAAATTAAGTGGCTAGCCCAAGGTCACCCAGCTAATAAGTGGTTGAGCTAGGATTAGAACCCAGGTCCTCTGACTCCAGGCCCATGTTGGTTCCCCTAGGACAAGGTGCTTTTTATTTTGATGGTATTTGTTAAATGCTTACTATGTGCATAGCTCTGTTCTGTGCTGGGGAGGTTACAAGGTGACCAGGTTGCCCCATGGGGGGCTCACAGTTTTAATCCCCATTTTACAGATGAGGTAACTGAGGCACAGAGAAGTTAAGTGACTTGCCCAAAGTCACACAGCTGACAGTTGGCAAAGCTGGGATTTGAACCCATGACCTCTGACTCCAAAGCCTGTGCTCTTTCCACTGAGCCATGCTGCTTCCCTCTGATGATTGAGACATCAAGTTTTGAAGTCAAATTTCCAGGAGTAAATAGTTACCTTTGCTTTCCCATGAAGTTCAGGAGGCAAAAATATTGTCTTACCAAAGTACCTCAAGCCATAAGTAAAATCTTCTGCTTTTTAAGGAAACTGACTTACCCAGTGTGTCTGTTCCTTCTAATCCAAAACGAGCTCTAAAATCATTGTAGGATATTTTATGCTGCCTTTGCTGAATCTTCTTCGGTTTGAAATAATCTCTCTGCCAAGGAATTTGGCATCTTGACTCAAATTGTAAATCGAAAGGTCTTCCTGGCTAGAAGACTTCGGTCACCAGGAAACCACTAGAGGGTATTAGAGGCTAGTTTTTTCTCACCTTTTACCTTCCTTTAGCAGAAACACATTTCAAAAAATGCTCCAACCCAGTTTGGTTAGCAATAAAGTAACCATCTAAAGTACAGGACCAATCGTAATCTAATGGAAAACTGCAACATTTTAAAAATGAGACTGCCTGAAACTTCTCAAAATGAAGACAACTGAAAAACAGAAACTGGTGCAGGTCTTCTGGAATTGTTCCAGACTAGAAGACCCAATATTTCTGGGGCCCTTACCTGAGGCTGTGTTCATTTGGTGAAGAGAGTTTAGCACAAACAGGACTTGATTCTGCATGGGGGTGAAATCAGGTATGAACGGGGCGGAATCCGCCGACAAGAGCAATCGTGGGGGGAGGCTTCTCTGGAATGCGGCCGTTTGCCGTTGTGTGGTTGGGAAGCGGAGAGAGGAGAGAAAGTCCACTGCAGTGACCCAGCTGTTCCCAAAATCATATTCAGGTGGGTCATAATACGGCAATCTAAAATACAAACAAGCAAACATGATCAGAGCGAGATAATGATCATTATCATTGGTATTTTTGAGTGCTTACTGCTTGCAGAGCACTATATTCATTCTTCAATTAATCCAGTCATATTTATTGGGCAATAACTGTGTGCAAAGCACTGCACTAAGAGCTTAGGAGAGCACGTTATACCAATAAACAGACGTACTCCTTGTCCACAATGAGCTTTCAGTCTAGAAGGGGAAACAATCAATCAATCAATCAATCAATCAATCATATTTATTGAGCGCTTACTATGTGCAGAGCACTGTACTAAGCGCTTGGGAAGTACAAATTGGCATCACATAGAGACAGTCCCTACCCAACAGTGGGCTCACAGTCTAAAAGGGGGAGACAGAGAACAGAACCAAACATACCAACAAAATAAAATAAGTAGGATAGAAATGTACAAGTAAAATAAATAAATAAATAGAGTAATAAATATGTACAACCATATATACATATATACAGGTATATATAACAGGTATATAGAAACAGACATTGATATAAATAAATAAATATATTACAGATAATAATTATGGTATTTTTAAGTGCTTACTATGTGCCAGGCACTGTACAGACAAATAAATAAATTACTGTCACTTAAGTGTAAATTAAGCACTTGGGAGAGTGCAATGCGACATAATCGGCAGACAAGTTCCCTGCCCACGATAAGTTTATGAGATGGCTTCAAAACACTGTATTTCACAGGGCAAACTTCACCAAGCAACTTTCATGTGTCCAAAGATCTGGCCCCAAGGAGCTAATGGCCATTCCCTCCCCCTACTCTGTCCACAGGTCAGATTTACCCTGTTTTTCCCAAATGGGCTTTATCTGTTAAAATTAAATGTTTGGCTCCAAAGGTGATCGCGGTTATTAAGCATTTGGTTGGTTAGGTACCACGGGTCCTGATTAAGTCGAGGCCCAAAGCAAGAATCAAATTGGCTCAGTGATTGAGCTTGACATGTATCATTTTGATAGTGTTGCAGTGCACAAACCGAGAAACCATCACCGAACTGGGAAAAAAAAAACCCACCAAGCTTGTCTCTAGACTGTAAGCTTGTTGTGGTAAGAGAATTTGTTTATTGTTATATTGTACTCTCCCAAGCACTTAGTACAGTGCTCTGCACACAGTAAGCACTGAATAAATAAGACTGAATGAATGAACCAAACTGAACAAGAGTTTCTTGACTGGCCAAACCTTTCTTTCCTTCAGGATAGAATTTTCTCAGATGCAAGATCAAAAACCAGGCTCATAAAACTTAATGATAACTATGCTATTTGTTAAGCACTTACCATGTGCCAAGCATTGTTCTATGCACTGGGGTAGACACAAGATATTCACGTGGGACACAGTCGCTGTCCCACATAGGGCTCATAATCTAAGTAGAGGGAGTAGGATTTAACTGCCATTTTATGAATGAAGAAACTGAGGCACAGACAAGTTAAGTGACTTGCCCAAGGTCACCCTGCAGACAAGGGGTGGATCCAAGATTATTTTTTTTCTTTTTTAATAGTATTTGTTAAGTGTTTACTATGCACCATGCACTGTATGAAGTCCCGGAGTAGATAAAAGCTAATCATGTTAGACATAGTCAGTGTCCCATTGTGGGGCTCACAATCTTAATCCCCATTTTACAGATGAGGTAATTGAGGCAATGAGAAGTTAATAATAATAATAATAATGGCATTTATTAAGCGCTTACTATGTAAAAGCACTGTTCTAAGCGCTGGGGAGGTTGGAAGGTGATCAGGTTGTCCCTCAGGGAGCTCACAGTCTTAATCCCCATTTTACAGATGAGGGATCTGAGGCACAGAGAAGTGAAGTGACTTGCCTGAAGTCACACAGCTGACAAGTAGCGGAGCCAGGATTCGAACCCATGACCTCTGACTCCAAAGCCCGTGCTCTTTCCACTTAGCCACGCTGCTTCTCTAAGTAACTTAAAATGTTTGGCTCCAAAGGTGATTGCAGTTGTTAAGCATTCGGTTGGTTAGGTACCACGGGTCTAAGTTAAGTAAGTGGCCCCACACCATACAGCAGACGAGTGGCAGAGCTGCAATTAGCACCCACTTCCTCTGCCTTCCAGGACTGTGCTTTCCCCTGGGTCCCACTGCTTTCCCAGCTTCCTATCACAAATTTTCCATAGGCCCCAGGGATGCCTGACACTGAGGACTGTAGCATCTCCCCCCTGCTCTTCCCTCACTCTCCAGATGCTGCCCTTTCCACTCCTTGGAAATGCCCTTCATTTGGCAGCTCTGAAGTGTGGTCGGTGCGGGTGTGGAGATTTAGCATCCACAATGATAGAAACTTCTAGGACCTGGGAGGCTATTGAACATTGCCCTAAATATTGCATACCCTCCCACTATATGTCTGGTCAGTGACACATTCTCTTCCTTTTCCCTCACGTAATCCATGCAAGACTCTTTCTGGAGACTTAAACTTACAGGGGTCAGAGTTGAGTCTAGTAGCCTGAAAGAAAACCTTTTGTTTATACATTGTACATCGAACTGTACTCTCCAAGCACTTAGTACAGTGCTCTGCACACAGTAAGCTCTCAATATTTACAATTGAATGAATGAATACACTTTATTTCTGTGGAGAATGCAATTTGTTATAATAAGCCCATCATAACTCTCCTAAAATCACATTCCCAAGCGCTTAGTAAGCGCTCAATAAATACGATTGATGATGATGATGATCTCCTTCAAGAAGCTTTCCCAAACTAAGCCTTTTATTTCCCCGTCTGCCCTCCCTTCTGAGTCGACTATGACTTGACTAAGTATACCCCAGCTCCCAGAAATTATTACATATCCTTATAGTCTACTATTTCCCCTATTCCAGATCTATTTGCAATTATCTGTCACCGTCTGTAGACTGAAAACTCCTTGTAGGCAGGAATTACATCTACCAATTCTGTTATATTGTACTTTCCCAAGGACTTAGTATAGTGCTTTGCACACAGTAATCTCTCAATAAATACCATTACTCGAATGTTTCAGTGGGTCCATTTCTATCATTTGCTGCAGATGAATTTACAGGTGGCCAAGATTTAGCAACTAATTACTGAACAGGCTGGGCCGTTCAGGATGTATGAGGTGGATCTCTACTAAAGGAGTTATTGCTTGGAGTAGTTTTGAAAACTTGTCATCTACAAGATGTTTGGTCTCTAGTAGGTTTGCCAACAAGATAAATACCACCTTGTTGATGAACTATGTATTCTCTGAAAGACTCAATCACTCAAGATCTTTGTCCACTTTCTTTACATTCAGCTATCCCATAGAATGATCTCAAAATAAGAGGTATTTAGATAAATTCATAGACAAGTGGTACAGCATGGCTCAGTGGAAAGAGCCCGGGCTTTGGAGTCAGAGGTCATGGGTTCAAATCCCAGCTCCTCCAACTGTCAGCTGTGTGACTTTGGGCAAGTCACTTAACTTCTCTGGGCCTCAGTTCCCTCATCTGTAAAATGGGGATTAAAGACTGTGAGCCCCCCATGAGACAATCTGATCACTTTGTAACCTACCCAACGCTTAGAACAGTGTTTTGCACATACTAAGTGCTTAATAAATGTCATCAGTATTACTATTATTACTTAATGGACTAATAATAATAATGATTGTGGAATTTGTTAACCGTTTATTTTGTTCCAGGCACTAAGAGCTAGGGTGGATACAAGCAAATCAGGTTGGACACATTCCCTGTCCCATAGGGGGCTCACAGCCTCAATCCCCACTTTACAGATGAAGTAACTGAGGCCCAGAGTAGTGAAATGACTTGCCCAAGGTCACACAGCAGACAAGTGGCAGAGTCAGGATTTGAACCCATGACCTTCTGAATCCTGGGCCCATGTTCTATCCACTACGCCATGCTGCTTCTACTAGAAAGAGCATTGTGAATGCAGAAGGGAAATAATTCTACCCAAACCAGAGGATGGATGTTCAATAGAGCAACTATCACCCAGTTATCATTATTATTGTTATTATTGTATTTTTTAAGCACTTGCTATGTGTCAAACCCTGCTTTAAGTTCTGGGTTATCATCATCATCAATGGCATTTCTTGAGTGCTTACTGTGTGCAGAGCACTTCACTAAGTGCTTGGGGGAGTACAGCAGAACAGAGTTGGTAGGCACATTCCCTGCCCACAACTAGCTTATAGTCTAGAGGGGGAGACAGACATTAATATAAATTAAAAATTTATAACATATAACTTATAAATACATACAAAAGTGCTTTGGGCTGAAGGTGGGGTAAATATACAAATTCATCCAAATGTGCTGTTGCCATGTGAGAGACAGATTACTGGACTGGATATGGACAATTTGTCTGATTCAGTAATAGCATAAGACCTATTCATAGCTGTAATTACACCTAAAAGTCTCCAAGAGCAAGAAAATGAACAAGTGTGAGGTGGGTCATATGTTTTTTCCCACATATGGGAAGCTGCTCCAAATATCCAGAGGCCAAAGCAGGACCTACAATCCTTGCCACATTGTGTGCATACAAAGGCTGACCCTTGTTGGGTCGTCGTGTTTGCAGCTCTTGGGGTATTTTTCACCTTTAATTTCACGAGGCTACCACCACCACCATTGCCAAACAAAATGATTTCCTATCCATAAAATATATGAATCATTGCTGGGCATCTCTCTGGGGGAAGAGAAGATGCGGAGATCCAAATGCCGTTGTGTAGCTAGGGGGTTTAGGGAATTGGGTTTCAATTCATCTTACTTTGCTGCACATCTCACTCCGCCAGCTTCAAGAGTTTCCACATGAGCGTCCCACATGAGTTTTAACAGGTTATCCATCCTTTCTGCAGGCTGCTCAGAAGACTCAGATGATACTACAGACTAAACATGCAAAAAAACAGTGTTTTTAGCCATTTCATGTGTAAAGGTAAGCCCACAAATAAACCCAGTTTTAAGTCAGATTTTGGCATACGCAGTGCTGAGGAAACAGAGGTGGGGACAATTGTGTTTAGTCATAAATTTACCAAGAAATCAGCGTGACCTAGTGGAAAGAGCGTGGGCCTGGGAATCCTAATACCTGGGTTCTAATCCTGACTCTGCCACTTGCCTGCAGTGTGACCTTGGGCAAGTCACTTACCTTGTCTGTGCCTCAGTTTCCATGTCTAAAATAGGGATTCAATACCTGTTCTCCATCCTACTAGACTTTGGGTTCATGTGTATCAAAGACTAAATCTAACCTGATTAACTTGTACCTATCTCAGCACTTAGTACAATCCCTGGTGCATAGTAAGCACTTAACAAATACAATATCCCTCCTCCTCCTACTACTAATAGTAATGGGAGTCTTTGAAAAGTGAATTGTACAATCAGGTTTTTTTATAACATATGGTTTTATCTTGTAATTTAGATAGCGTGCTGTTGAAGAATTGAGATATTTTTTCCATAGTGCACATCTGAATAATAGAAAACCATCCACTAGTCAGCATAGGTAGAAGCAGGGCAAGAAGGAACAGGATGTATGTAAGTGTGTCATTGATTAAGAAACAAGTTCTGTAGTGCAAGTTTTCTATTAACATTACTACTGCATTATAGGAGAACAGTATGTAGTTTCTTTTACCACAGGGTTGAATTTACCTTTTGTAGAATTATGGTTCTTAAAAATGGATAAACCCAGTTAGAACTGTATCTTTACATGGTTTTTCCAGGAGGAACAGTCAAATTTTTCTGGGCTGCCATCTTTAATTATGCTGCTCTCCATGGGTTGTCTCCCATATTCAAGTTTGAGCAAGCATACATAGTGTGAAATTCAAGATAGGAAATCCCAGAATCCAGACACATTGGGGACTTGACACTGAGTTTTCCTTTTTAATAAAAGCTTTTACAGGAGCAAATGAAACAAATGAGTACCGGAAATGTTGAGTCAGATTCTCTAGAGGACAGCTCTTGGAGATGAAGCATCTGTTAGATCTAGGTGTCTTTGTGAGTTACAGAGGAGGCTGGATCAGGTTGGGGGGGAAAGACAACTCAATTTAAATCTGTCAGAAAATCAGGCAAATGCCTTTTGGTGTTCTTTACTGTTGAGTTGTCAGGAAATCTAATGTGAATCGAAGTAAAGAATGGAAATTTTCTTTTCCCTCTGTGAAAACAAGGACAGGGACTGGTGGTCTTTTCACCCCCTTCTCCCTGGGCAGAATGTGGCATGGAAATTCCAATTCTACCCTGCACATACGTCAGCCCTGGTTGCATATAAGAATTCTGGGGGATGTTTTCTGGACACCCGAAGATGTTTCTGCTATAAAATATCGTCTCACAATTTACACCTGCCTGTTCAGCTTTGTCCAGTTCAACAGTGTGTGGAAAATAATTAGATCCAATGATTTTTCCTAGAAATGTCCCAGCCCTTGTCAAGCCCCATAACAGGGAGACTTGGTTTATAGTTATTTCTGAAAAAGGCCCATGTTGCACTGAGCAGACATCTCGGAGTCTAATCAGTCTAATCAGTAACATCTTTTGAGTGCTTACTCTATGCAAAGTGCTAAGTGCTTAGGAGTGTACAATAGAGTTAGCATCGATCAATCGCGAGTATTTATTTAGTGTTTACTACATGAAGAGTAAACACTTGAAAGAGCACAAAACAAAGAGTGGGTGCCTACAGACAAAAGGGGGAGATGGACATTAAAATAAATAACAGATAGAAATCTACATGAGTGCTATGAGGATGAGGATATGAGTATGCAAGTGCTTAGATGGTTTCAGAACAGCTGGAGTGGAGGTATAAGAGGAATAGGCTGGGGTGATAGTGAATTAATCAGGGAAGACCTCCTGTAGGAAATGTGATTTTAGAAGTGGTTTAAATAATAATTGTGGTATTCACTAAATGCTTTCTATGTGCCAAGTACTGTATTAAGCACTGAGATGTGTACAAGATAATCAGGTCCCATATGGGGCTTACAGTCTAAGTAGGAAGGAGAATCGATATCTAATCCCCATTTTGCCAGTGAGGGAACAGTAAGGCACAGAGAAGTTCAGTGACTTGTTTAAGGTTACACAGCAAACAAGCGGCAGAGCTGAGATTAAAACCAAGGTCCTTTTACTCCCAGGCCCTTGCACTCTACACTAGGCCATGCTGCTTCTCTGCTTGAAGATGGGGAGAATGGTGGTGTGCCAGATGTGAAGGGGGCAGGGGGTGAACAAGGGGTCGATGGTTAGAAAGGTGAGAAGGGAGTATAGTGATTACCTTACACCTACCCAAAGCTGCATCCTCCCAATGCAAGACTTCCATGAACTGTGGGTCAACCACCAGTCAGCCTCTTCTGTCAATCAATCGACTTATTCATTGAGTGCTTACTGTGCATGGAACACTACACTAAGCGCTTAGGAGAGTACAATAGAACAGATTTGGTAGACATGTTCCCTGCCCACATGGACCTTACAGTCCAGAGGGTCAATTAATCAATGAATCAACCCATTTCAGGCCTAAGTCTCCCCCATATTCTGCCAGGTTTCAGCCCCCCAGACAGCAGAGATCCCACCTCATTCCGCTTAGGCTTCTGATTCTTTCTTACGTCCACCCAGACCTACCCATGAAAAACAAAATGGCCACTTTGGTGAATTACCTTATAAAACACTTTCCATTTATTCATAACTTCTGGGAAGGCTGACTCACAGTCAGACACATTATAACAGAAATTCTCCTGGTCATTCTGTGGTGGCAATAGTTGCACTTGATTTGATGAAACTCCCATTATTCCGGCATCCACGGCAGCAAGGACAGGAAATGTACAAAGATGATAATTCATGCCTGTAGGAATTAGATCAGAGTGACAAAAAATATGCTTGATGGTCATTACAAATGATACAAGGAACAGGGAAAATACATCATACCCTACGTAAAGTGGTCCACATTGGAATGGGCTTTTGGCTAAACTTTGACTAAAAAGATAGCCTAAAACAACCAAAATTGGATTATCAATCATAATCCTAATTATATATAGTACTAGAGGCCAGGAAAAGCATGGAAAATTGAAACACATTAAATCCCAAACCTCGTTTTAGCTGAGCTTAAGCCTTCCTATCAAACAAAGAATCAAGCCTTCATGCATAGAAAGCAAAATAGATGTATTTGAATTTCACCATGTTATCTGTGCTAAGCAGATAGGATACTGCCCAGAAACAGGTGAGGAAGAAGAAGAAGGATGAAAAGCTCAGGTTGAGGATAATCCACAGAATGAATGTTTGCTCACATTGGTGGATGTAAGAATGATCTTCTGTTTCTTATTTTTTGAAAGTGCCCTGCCTCCTGGGGCACCTCCCTGAAAGTAATCTTCATCTTCTCTCCTTGTCCTTTTCTATCAGTCCCAAAGTCCTACTGGCTCGTCTGTTGAAATTACTCTTTAGTCCTTCCTCTCTGTTTCCACATCCCAGAATATGCGGGAGACTTAGGCCTGAAATGGATTGATTCGTTGATTAATTCACCCTCTGGACTGTAAGCTCCATGTGGGCAGGGAACATGTCTACCAACTCTGTTCTATTGTACTCTCCTAAGCGCTTAGTATAGTGCTCTGTGCACAGTAAGCACTCAATGAATAAATCGATTGACAGAAGAGGCTGATTGGTGGTTGACCCACAGTTCATGGAAGTCTTGCATTGGGAGGATGTAGCTTTAGGTAGGTGTAAGGTAATCACTATACTTCCTTTTCACCTCTCTAACCATCGACCCCTTGTTCACCCCCTGCCCCCTTCACCTGACCTGGTGTGGCCATTCTATGCCTGAAATGCTGCCAAGCCTCTTTGCCAGTTTTCCTGCCTTCAGCTTCTCCCCAACCCCCAAATAGAGGAAAACATTCTCAGAATCCTGTGGGCTTCCTAAGTGCCACTTGCCAATCAAAAATTAAGTCAATCAGTGGTAATAATAAATAATAGCATTTGTTAAGCGCTTACTATGTGCAAAGCACTGTTCTAAGCGCTCAGGAGGATAAAAGGTGATCAGGTTGTCCCACATGAGACTCACAGTCTACATCCCCATTTTACAGATGAGGGAACTGAGGCACAGAGAAGTTAAGTGACTTGCCCAAAGTCACACAGCTCACAATTAGTGGAGGCGGGATTTGAAACATGACCTCTGACTCCAAAGCCCATGCTCTTTCCACTGAGCCATGCTGCTTCTCTGGTATTTATTGAGCACTGGGCAGAGCATTGAACTAAGCATGTGAGAGAGTACAACAATAATAATAATGATGGTGTTTGTTAAGCACTTACTATGTGCCAAGCACTGTTCTAAGTGCTGGGGTAAATACAGTGTAATCAGATTGTTCCACGTGGCACTCATGGTCTCAGTCCCCATTACAGATGAGGCAACTGAGGCACAGAGAAGTTAAGTGATTTGCCCAGGTCACAGCAGACAAGAGATGGAGGTGGGATTAGAACCCATGACCTCTGACTCCCAAGCCTGTGCTCTTGCCACTAGGCCATGCTGCTTCTCAATATCTCAAGATCTTAGGTGTTATGGACCTAAATCCATAGGAAATACAGAAGGGAGTGGGAATGGGGAGATGAGAGATTAGTTAGGGAAGACTTCCTGGAGAAGATATGATTTTAATAAGGCTTTGAACATGTGTAGAGTGGCAGTCAGTTGGATATGAACCGGGAAAGAGTTACAGACAGTAAGGAAACGGAGCAAATGGACAACGGAAATAAAGACGAGATTGTGAAATAATGTGTAGGTTGGTACTAGGGGAGAAAAGCATGGGGCTGGGTTTTAGTGGTAGAGAAGTTAGGATAGTTAGGAGGAAGAGAGCTGATTTTGTGACATAGAGCTGATAGTGAAGAGGTTCTGTTTAATACAAGATGGATGAGCAGCCACCTGCAGATTTCTGAGGAATATGGAGTTGTGAACAGAACAATGTTTTAGAAAAAATGATCCAGACAGCAAAATGAAGTATGGACAGGAGAGATGAGAGGCTGGAAGCAGGGTGGTAAGAAAGGGGACTAATACAAGTAATTGATTTGGAATATGACAAGTGATTTGACTGTCATGGTAACAGTTTGGATGGAGATGAAGGGGTGGATTCTGGAAATGTTGTGAAGATAGAACTGACACAATTTGGTGACTGTATGCATATGTGAGTTGAGGGAAAGAAATGAGTCAAGAATAATGCCAAGGTTGTGGGCTTGAGAGAAAGGGAGGATTGTGGTGGTGTCAGTAGTGATGGGAAAATCAAAGGGAGGAGAGGGTTTGGAAGAGAAGATGAAGAGTTCCATTTTAGAGCTGTTGAGGTTAAGTCGTCAGTGGGTCAACTGACTAGTGATGTCCTGAAGGTAAATGGAAATGCAAGACTACAGACAAGGAGAGGAAAGCTGAAGAGACAGATTTAATAATAATAATAATGGCTTGTAGAAGATGGAGAAAAAAGTTAAATGACAGAGGAGGTAAGGCCTGAGGTTTTATTATCCTGGACAGAGCAAAGCCAAGGTTGCACAATGTAATAGGGGGCTGGGGAAAGGACCATCATCATCATCATCAATCGTATTTATTGAGCGCTTACTGTGTGCAGAGCACTGTACTAAGCGCTTGGGAAGTACAAGTTGGCAACATATAGAGACAGTCCCTACCCAACAGTGGGCTCACAGTCTAAAAGAGTTAAGCGCTTACGATGTGCCAAGCACTGTTCAAAGTTCTGGGGGAGAGGGGAATACAAGGTAATCAGTTGTTCCACATGGGGCTCACAGTCATTTTACAGATGAGGTAACTGAGGCCCAGAGAAGTTAAGTGATTTTCCCAAAGTCACACAGCTGACTAGTGGCAGAGCTGAGATTAGAACCCATGACCTCTGACTCCCAAGCCTGTGCTCTCTCCAGATTTGAGAGCTATCTGCAGAGAGATGGTAGTTGAAGCCATGGGAGTAGTTGAGCTCTCCAAAGGAGTGGGTGTAAATGGAGAATCAAAAGAACCTTAGAGCTAAGCCTCGAGGAACTCCCAGAGTTAGAATGTGGGTAGCAGAGGAGGAGTCAGCAGTAAGAGACCAATGGAGGGAAAAGGATGCAAAGGAATTGAATTCAGGGGAGAGGGCTCAGAAAATGAAACCTAAATCATGGACATTCAGGTTCTTCCATTACTGCTCTATCATAATTATATAGATTATATATCATAATATGTAGATTTAATATATATTAAATATATAATTATATATTTATATATAATAATTATTATTATATATTATATATATTAATTATATATAATAATAATTATTAATAATAATAATAAAATGGGGATGAAGACTATGAGCCTGATGTGGGACAACCTGATGATCTTGTATCTCCCCCAGCGCTTAGAATGTAATGTAGCCTAGCATGTAATAAGCGCTTAACAGTTACCATTATTGTTATTAAAATGGGGATTTAAACTGTGAACTCCACGTCCCCGGACTACTTTGGATCTCCCCCAGCGCTTAGAACAGTGCTTGGCACATAGTAAGCACTTCACAAATACCATCAACATCATTATTATTATTATTATTAATGAAATGGGGATTAAGACCGTGAGCCCCCCTTGGGACAACCTGACTTCCTAGTATCTCCCCCAACGCTTAGAACAGTGCCTGGCACATAGTGCTTAACAAATATCATTATTGTTATTGTTAATAAAATGGGGATTAAGACCGAGAGCCCCTCGTGGGACAACCTGATTACCTTGTATCTCCCCCAGCACTTAGAACAGAGCCCGGCACATAGTAAGCGCTTAACAAATACCATCATTGTTATTATTATTAATAAAATGGGGGTGAAGACCGTGAGCTCCACGTGGGACAACCTGCCGACCTTATATCCCCCTCAGCACTTAGAACAGTGCTTGGCATGTAGTAAGCACTTAATAAATGCCATCATCATCATTATTATTATTAATAATAAAATGGGGATGGAGACCGTGAGCCCCAAGTGGGACAACCTGATGACCTTGTATCTATACAAGCACTTAGCGCAGAGCTCAGAACATTGTCCAGCACGTAGTAAGCACTTCACAGATACCATCGTCATTATTATTATTGTTAAAAAAATGGGGATTAAGACGGTGAGCCCCACGTGGGACAACCTGATGACCTTGTATCCCTCGCAGCGCTTAGAACAGTGCCCGGCATGTAGTAAGTGCTTCACAAATACCATCATCATTATTATTATTGTTAATAAAATGGGGATTAAGACCATGAGCCCCACATGGGAATTGTCCTTCCCGAGCTCTTAGTACAGTGCTCTGAACATAGTAAGCGCTCAATAAATATGATAGAATGAATGAATGATGCCTGTGACATGTTTTGCTGTCTGTCTCCCCCCTTCTTGACTGTGAGCCCGTTGTGGGCAGGGAGGGTCTCTTTGTTGCTGAACTGTCCTTCCCAAGCGCTTAGTACAGTGCTCGGCACACAGTAATCGCTCAATAAATACAATAGAATGAATGAATGCTCTGTTTCCTCACCCACTTCTATATATAGTCTCATTTCTCACTGTCTCCCACACTGAGCCCTCCTCTCCAGCCGAGTGAAGCTTCTTGTTGTCCCCTTGTGTGCACATTGACTCTGCTCCCACCTCTGACCTATTGATTCTCCTCTCCCTTCTTCCCCCTTCTTCTCTCCCCTTCTTCAGAACTCTTGCTGAAGATCTACTCCCCCCGAGGAAGCCTTCCAGAATTGTTGGCTCTTGGCTTCAGTTATTCAAATCTTCTCAGGAGCACCAAAGCCCAGGCAGTGAAGGCTCGTAGAAGACAGAAGATGGAGAAAAAAGTTAAATGACAGAGGAGGTAAGGCCTGAGGTTTTATTATCCTGGATAGAGCAAACCCACGGTTGCACAATGTAACAGCGGGCTGAGGAAAGGACCAGAGAGCTAAGGCAGTGGCTTTTTAATTTTATTTTATGTATTTGTTAAGTCCTTATTATGTCAAGCACTGTTCTAAGATCTGGGGTAGATACAGTTAATTGAGCTGGTTACAATCCCTGTGCCACTGGGGCTCACACCTAAGAAGGGAGAGCAGGTATTGAATCCCCATTTTGCCATGGAGGATACTGAGGCACAGAGAAGTTAAGTGACTTGCCCAAGATCACACAGCAGACAAGTGGTAGAGCAAGGATTAGAACCCAGGTCCTCTGGCTTCCAGGCCCATGCTTTATCCACTAGGCCACACTGCTTCTCTGAGTTAACTGAGTTATGTCTTGACATGGTCCAATATTTCCCATGAGCACTCAACAGGAAAGTTACCCAAAACCTGAGGTCAGTAGGGGCCAACGGTTACTGGAGGAGGGGAGAGAGAAAGGAAATAAAGATAGCAACAGACCCTGAATAACCTGGAGTGGGGGGTGAAAAATGAGATGCAGCATGGCGTAATGGATAGAGCATGGGCCTCGGAGGCAGAAGGTTACGGAGTGCTAATCCCGGCTCCGTCACATGTCTGTTATGAGACCTTGGGCAAATCACTTTACTTCTCTGTGCCTCACTTACCTCATCTGTAAAATGGGGATTGCAACTTTGAGCACCTCGTGGGACAGGGACTGTACCCAACCCTATTTACCCAGCGCTCAATACAGCAACTGGCACTTAGTAAGTGCTTAACAAATGTCATATGCTGTCGAGTCGTCCCTGACCCTAATAACTCCATGAACGTGTCTCCCCTGGAATGCTCCATCTCCATCTGCAGTCGTTCTGGTAGTGGATCCATAGAGTTTTCTCGGTAAAAATCCAAAAGTGGTTTACCATTGCCTCCTTTCGCGCAGTCAATTTGAGTCTCCGCCCTCGACTCTCTCCCATGCCGCTACTGCCCAGCATGGGTGAGTTTTGACTTGTAGCAGATTGCCTTTCACTCACTAGCCACTGGCTAAGCTAGGAAGGGAATGAGCAGGCCTCTGCTTGACTCTCCCTCCTATAGCCAAGACTGGTAGAGTACTGGAAATTCTCCAGGTGTGACCCTGAGAGGGCTTAACAAGTACCACAATTTTTATTATTATTAATTATTAATGATTATTGATAATTACTACTAGGTGGGGCAGACCCCAACGATTTGGGTTTGTCCCCCTCAGCCAGGATATCTGGTCACCTTATTCCAGTGAGGACAAATCCTCTTAAATTGGTGGATTTGGATTTTACTTGTGAAAGTGTACTTACAGGCCCACCAGCTTTCTTCGGATATGCAGAGGGGATCACCAGCTTCATAGCCACAGGTAGTGACGTTGGTCGGGTCAGCCAATCTCCCTGGAATTGAGCAGACACAAAGAATAAGTCTCGCTTGTGTGGACGCAGTCCAAAGCAGCATCGAGCCCAGTAAATGTGATTCTCCCCTCTCCAGCAGGAGACATAAGTAGTGTGGTTTAGTGGATAGAGCATGGGGCTGGGAGTCAGAAGGACCTGGGTTCTAATCCCAGCTCTGTCACTTGTCTGCTGTGTGACCTTGGGCCGGTCACTTCACTTCTCTGTCCCTCAGTTACCTCATCTGTAAAATGGGGATTAAGACTATGAGCCCCACGTGGGACAGGAACTGTGTCCAAATTGATTAACTTGTATCTACCCCAGCACTTAGAACATTGCCTGCCTACAACGAGTTTATAGTCTAGAGTGGGAGACAGAGATTAATATAAATATATAAATTACAGATATGTATATAAATGTGAAGCTGGGAGGGTGGATGAATAAAGGGAGCAAGTCAGGATGAAACAGATGGGAGTGGGAGAAGAGGAAAGGAGGGGTCAGCCAGGGAAGTCCTCTTGGAGGAGATGTGCATTCAGTAAGGCTTTGAAAGGGGGAAGAGTAATTGCCTGTTGGATTTAAATAGGGAAGGGGTTCCAGGCCAGAGTCAGGATGTGAGCAAAGGGTCAGCAGCAAGATAGACAAGATAGAGTTTTGAGTGAGAAGGTTACCCTACTTCCTCCTAACATAGACTGTGAGCCCCATATGGGACAGGGACTCTGTGCAACCTGATTATCTTGTGCCGACACCAGCACTTGACACAAAGTAAGTGCTGAACAAGTACCTTAAAAAACATAAATTGCCAGGGGCAGGGTTGTATTAACAATGAACAAAAGGAGCAAATGCCCCCTTTAGGACACCAACTCCTTCTCCTGTTACTCCTCCTTTCCCTCTCTCTTCCCATCCTCCTCCTTCCTCTCCCTCTTTTTCCTCCCCCTACCTCTCCATATGCCACAATCTCTACTTAAGGTAAATACAGCTCTGGAAGTACTAGAAAAGGAAGATGAGGTTGGAGCTAAGAGTGTCCATGAACCCTCCATTTCTGATATCTCCCACCGCCATAGACCCAGAGACCCATAGAGCCTTCATCAGGCCCATTGACAGAGAGGTCATACTGAGACAGTTTTAGCATATCCTTCATTAGGTCAGCAGGCCTTCCACAGAGAGCCCAGCCTTAGAAAAATAGCCCACCCTTAGTTAACCAGGTTAGTCTTTGTTTGAAAGACCTTCCTAAGGCTGATAGACCAACCTTGGGGAGATAGAAAGAATGCCAACAGACAGATAAACTGCTTTTGGTAAATAAGAGCAGAGGCAGATAAAGTGCATGGACTGGAAAACATCTGTTCCTTCAGAAGCCAGGAAAATGCAGCTGTGGCACCATTGCTCAAGCAATCAATCAATGATATTTATTAAGCAATTACTGTGTGCAGAGCACTGTAATAATAATAATTATAATAACGATATTTGTTAAGTGCTTGCTGTGTACCAGGCACTGTTCTAAGGGCTGCGGTAGATACAAGGTAATGGGGTTGGATATAGTCCCTGCCCCATATGGGGCTCACATGGCTTAGAGGGAAGAGCAAGGGCTTGGGAGTCATAGGTCATGGGTTCGAATCCCAGCTCCGCCACTTGTCAGCTGTGTGACTTTGGGCAAGTCCCTTCATTTCTCTGGGCCTCAGTTCCCTCATCTGTAAAATGGGGATTAAGACTGTGAGCCCCAAGTGTGACAACCTGTTAACCTTGTATCTACCCCAGCGCTTAGAACAGTGCTCAGCACATAGTAAGCCCTTAACAAATACTATTATTATTATTATTAATCCCCATTTTACCGATGAACTGAGATCCAGAGAAGTGAAGTGACTTGTCCATGGTCACCCAGCAGACAAGAGGTGGAGTCAGAATTAGAAACCAAGACCTTCTGACACCCAGGCCCGTGCTCTATCCACTATGCCATGCGCTTGGAAGAGTACAGTATAACAGAGATGGTAGACACAATCCCTGCCCCAAACTACACAGGCTTCCTCATCATCATCAATGTTATTCACTGAGCACTTACTATATTCAGAACACTGTACTAAGCACTCGGGAGAGTACAACAGAGTTGGCAGACATGATCCCTGCCCACAACGAGCTTATAGAATGGGGGACTTTTCTAATAATAATAATGTTGGTATTTATTAAGCGATTACTATGTGCAAAGCACCGTTCTAAGCGCTGGGGAGGATACAAGGTGATCACGTTGTCCCACGTGGGGCTCACAGTCTTAATCCCCATTCTTTGCTGGTGGGTCAATGCAATTGAGTTGGAGGGTAAGGAGAGAGGAGGAGATGGGGAGACGGAAAGATGGAGCTAAAGAATGACTGAAATAGACAAAGCCGCTTCCCTGTGGTCCAACATGAATAGAACACAGGCTTGGGAGTCAGAAGGACCTGGGTTCTAATCCCAGCTTCACCATTTGTCCGTTGTGAGACCTTGGACAAGTCACTTCACTTCTCTGTGCCTCAGTCGCCTGATCTGTAAAATGGGGACTAAGACTGTGAGCCCCATGTGGGACTGGGACTGTATCCAATCTGATTAACTTGTATCTACCCCAGCACTTAAAACAGTGCTTAATACATAGTAAGCAAGTAACAAATGTTATCATTATTATTATTATGATAATTATTATCATTACTCCTACCTGTATGGAACTGCCAGCCGTGCTGGAGAGGCAGCCCCCAGAGCATATTTTCCTCATTATTTGGACCCAGATCAGCAAGGTACCTAGCAGACTGGCTTAGTAAGGTCTTGTACATTCCCATTCTCTCCAAATAGTTCCAGGGGTTGATGACGAATCTTTCTGCCTCAAAAAGGTAGTCCTGGAACCGACCGGGGCTAACGTCCCATAATGGGGGATACAGAGCAGGGCTTTCTGCCATGGAAGCTGAAAAGAATCCAGCACACAAGAAGAGCAGGGCATATGGTGGAAGCATGGTGCCTCTCCTATCGGAGGCTTAATAATCCTCACAAGGTATTTATTGTGAAATGGAGGAGAAGGGAGTTGTCATTGGCCAATTGGGTAATCCCATCAGGTGGGGCACCAGACCTAAAACTCATTTAAAAATTCAGGAATTAACTCCCTGTGGCATGGTGTCCTTGACCTCTGGTCATCTGAGATTTCAGTATTTCCAGGTGCTTTCTTCTCAGAAAAGAAACATCTGTTGCAAAACGTGGATTCTTAAGCAAACAAATTATTCCTTATCTACTTTCTCATGGAAAAAAACCTCTCTAGAAAGTTATTTCTCCCCCAGAGGACTTAGAGAATTTGGAGATTTGAGACACATAATACCTTATAGTCAATGAGGGTGAAATAGCACATGGCAATATATACCCAGTCCAGTCACCCTTGGCTTTGTGGAGCACTACATTCTGGAAGTCCTATACCCTGCAGGGGCAGGGGCCAGTATCCATGTGACTCAGAGCCCCCTGGACATTAGGAGCTTGGGGGGTCCAAAGGACCCACCCGGTACCCGGACCCACCACCTCTGACAGCATAGACCACTACACTCTGGAAGCCCCATCCCCTGCTATTACAACTTCAGGTATTCTGAAATGACTGTGGTAGTTTGGAACTAAGGATTATCTCCCTGGAGAGGTGAGGATTCTGTCTCCACTTTCAATGAAATGCTTTTTAGCTAATTGTTATTTCAGATTGTTGATTCTTTTAGTAATTCACTCATTCATTCATTGAAACGCAGGCAAAGAAAGAAAACATGCAGCATTCTCAGGGCTCTGTTGGCACATATTAGGTGCTTAATAAATATTCTCACTCAACATGGAAAACAATTTTGGTTATCTTCATTTATGTGAGGCCTATATACCAGTCAAGGCACCTTACTAACACTTGCTAAGGTGCTTTTGGAGGGCAGACATTTCTCTGAGGGCAAGTGAAATGTCATTTTCTAGGGTGAATAAGCTATTCCTTGGTCTGAACTCTCTGTATATGTCCCAGGTGACAAATATAGTAATGCCAATCGTGATGTTATGTGCAAGCAAATCAGGTTGGACGCAGTCCCTGTCCCACATCAGGTTAACACTCTTAATCCCCATTTTACCGATGAGGTAACTGAGGCCCAGAGAATAATAATGTTGGTATTTGTTAAGCGTTTACTGTGTGCCAAGCACTGTTCTAAGCACTGGGGTAGATACAAGATAGTCAGTTGGTCCCACGTGGGGCTCACAGTCTTCATCCCCATTTTACAGATGAGGTAACTGAGGCACAGAGAAGTTAAGTGGCTTGCCCTAGGTCACACAGCTGACAAGTGGTGAAGCTGGGATTAGAACCCACAACCTCTGACCCCCAAGCCCGGGCTCTTCCCACTAAGTCACACTGCGGTCACACAGCATTCATTCAACTGTATTTATTGAGCACTTAGTGTGTGAGAAGCACTGTACTAAGCACTTGATAGAGTATAATATAACAACAAATAGACATATATCTGCCCCATAACTAGGTCACAGCAAACATGCGGAAGAGCTGGGATTGGAGTCCAGGTCCTACTTTAGGACAGTAGTGGCTTAATAAATACTTGTGGTGATGATGATGATGGTGATGACAAGTTGGTGTCATTTTGCCTAGTGAAGAGAAGGCCAACTGGTGTCAGTATCTGTCTTCCAAATCAATGAAAAGTCTTTCAGAAGAGGATGCTGACGTGTCCATTGAATACAGAAAGCAAAACAAGAGGAAACTAGTTTAATTTGAAATAGGAGAGATTTTGGTTGGGCCTGAGGAAGAAAGTCCCAGGATGATCACCCATTAGAGCAGGCAATAAAAGATGGGCAAGGAGTCCTCCATTACTGGATATCTTTAACTCTTTAATGTTTAAACGCACAGGATTTCCACCCCCAACTTTTCAAGCACTGCAGCCTGAAGGTACAATTCCTGGTCTATCTTTCTCTGCCTTTGCCTTCTAAAAGGAAGGCGTTTTTTTCTGAATCATCATTTCAGGAATTTGTGTCTTGTGGCCACAAGATGCCAGTAGCAAGAAAAATAAATCAGTTGTCTTGTACAGACATGATTTGTCCTGGGGAAATACATGCCCTTTCCCAGCACCAAGTGGGAGAGTTTTACTATTCGAACTAAGAGTCGGTTAGACAACAAAAAGAGAAAGACAGAGTCAGGGATGAAAGACATACATATACATAACCGAAGAGGCAAATTAGCACTCAGGAAATACACATACACACACCAACAAATATTCATGTAGGCATTCATTTAGACCTTCTCCCACAATCAATCAATAAATTAATAATTTGCATTTATTGAGCCCTTACTATTTGCAGAGCACTGTACTAAGTGCTTAGGAGAGTACAACATAGAGTTGGTAAACAATATCACTGCTCAAAATGAGCTTACAGTACAGGGGGAGATAGACATTAATCTAAATAATAAATTACAGATATGGACGGATATGGACGTAAGTACTGTGGGACACACATAAGCAAAGGCATACACAAACACATACACACATGCGCACGAACATGCTGAAAACATGTTTATGATGGGGTTCGATAACTGTTCCTCAGGGGAGACAGGGCGGGGTGGAGGAAGAAACAGAGTTGGACTTCCAGTAACCTTATTGTGACCCTTTTTTGCCAGCCCCCTCTCAGCCCTCCCACCCCCTCCACAGTGCAGGCATCTCCTAACTCCCACCAACCCTCCCCATTTCCACCCCCGCCCCCACCAAGGAACCATGAGCCGTGGATCAATTGGGCATCGGGAGCTTATGGTATGTGGAGTCAGGGGGGGCTGGGGCTGGGGTGCTGGGCTGGAAGCTCTAGGCTGTAAGCTCGTTGTGGGCAGGGAATGTGTCTGTTATAGTGTATTCATTCATTCATTCAATCGTATTTATTGAGCGTTTACTGTGTGCAGAGCACTGTACTAAGCTCTTCAGAAGTACAAATCGGCAACATATAGAGACGGTCCCTACCCAACAAGGGCCTCACAATTTAGAATGGGGAGACAGACAAAAAAACCCCAAAACAAGTGGACAGGTGTCAATACCAACAGAATAAATAGAATTATAGCTGTAAACACACCATTAATAAAATGGAGTAATAAATACGTACAAATATACACAAGTGTTATGGGGAAAGGAAGGGGGAAGGGCAAAGGGAGGGAGGATGGGGAGGAGGAGGGGAAAGTGGGGGTGCTCAGTCTGGGAAGGGCTCGTGGAGGAGGTGAGCTTTCAGTAGGGCTTTGAAGGGAGGAAGAGAGCTAGTTTGGCGGATGTGTGGAGGGAGGGCATTCCAGATCAGAGGTAGGATGTGGGCCAGGGGTCGACAGCGGGACAGGCGAGAACGAGGCACAGTGAGGAGGTTAGCGAAAGAGGAGCGTAAAGTGTGGGCTGGGCTGTAGAAGGAGAGAAGGGAGGTGAGGTAGGAGGGGGTGAGGTGATGGACAGCCTTGAAACTGAGAGTGAGGAGTTCTTGCTTGATTCGTAGGTTGACAGGCAACCACTGGAGATTTTTGAGGAAGGGAGTGACATGCCCAGAGCATTTCTGTACAAAGATAATCTGGGCAGCAGAGTGAAGTATAGACTGAAGTGGGGTGAGACAGAAAGATGGGAGATGAGAAAGGAGGCTGATGCAGTAATCCAGACGGGATAGGATGAGTCACTGAACCAGCAAGGTAGCGGTTTGGATGGAGAGGAAACGGCGGCTCTTGGTGATGTTGCGGAGGTGAGACCGGCAGGTTTTGGTGATGGATTGGATGTGTGGGGTGAATGAGGGAGCAGAGACGAGGATGACACCAATGTTGTGGGCTTGTGAGACGGGGAGGATGGGAGTGTGTCTACAGTGATGAGAAAGTCAGGGAGAGGACAGGGTTTGGGAGGGAAGATAAGGAGCTCAGTCTCCCAAGCACTTGGCACAGTGCTCTGCACTCAGTAAGAACTTGATAAATTCGACTAAATGATTGACTGAGCATGGTGGTAGCAGTGATGGCAATGGCAAAGTTCTGTGGCTTGAGTTCATTCATTCATTCAATCATTTATTGAGCGCTTACTGTGTGCGGAGCACTGTAATAAGCATTTGGGAGAATACAATACAATAATAAACAGATATATTCCCTACTCAAAATGAGCTTACAGTCTAGATAGTGGGAGTGACAGAAATATCCCCCACTCTGGGCTCTAGACTATAAGCTTCCCCTCCTCTAGACTGCAAGCTCTTAGGAGGGCAGAGAATATGTCTGTTTATTGTAGTACTGTACTCTTCCAAGAGCTTAGTACAGTGCTCTGCCTCAGTAAGTGTTCAATAAGTACATACAATGAATGAATCAATGAATGGCAGTTTTGACACCTGTCTACATGTTTTGTTTTGTTGTCTGTCTGCCCCTTCTAGACTGTGAGCCTGTTGGTGGGTAGGGACCATCTCTATATGTTGCCGACTTGAACTTCCCAAGCGCTTAGTACAGGGCTCTGTACAGAGTAAGCGCTCAATAAATACGATTGAATGAATGAATGAGGCTCCTGGTGAGGGCAGCCCCTCCCGCTGGTTGGACCAGCTGCAGACCCTCCCCACAGTCAGAAGGCTGTAAGCTCATTGTGGGCAGTGAATATGTCTGTTTATTGTTATGTTGTAATCTCTCAAAAGCTTAGTACAGTGCTCTGCACACAGTAAACGCTCAATATCCATGATTGAATGAACGAATGAATATCTGTTCTCCCTCTTGCATAGACTGTGAGTCCCATATGGAATAGGGACTGTTTCTGATCTGATTATCTTTTGCCTACCCCAGCACTTAGTGCAGTGCTTGGCACATAGCAAGCACTTAACAAATATTACTATTACTATTATTTGGTGGGATGAGGGGGGCCTGTGAGCTGGGGTGCTAGTTAGTGATGTGACCATTCCCACCCCACCCTCACTGTCCCATGGGTAAAAAGCCTCTTGGAATCCCACGAACCAGAAAGGCAGGGCCCCCTAGGACATGGAGCCTAGAGAAATTGCCCGGTTTTTTAATGGTATTTCTTAAGTAATAATAACAATAATAATGATGGCATTTATTAAGTGCTTACTATGTGCAAAGCACTGTTCTAAGAGCTGGGGAGGTTACAAAGTTATCAGGGTGTCCCACGGGGGGCTCACAGTCTTAATCTCCATTTTACAGATGAGGTAACTGAGGCACAGAGAAGTTAAGTGACTTGCCCAAAGTCACACAACTGACAACTGGCAGAGCCGGGATTTGAACCCACGACCTCTGGCTCCAAAGCCCATGCTCTTTCCACTGAGCCACGCCGCTTCCCTGAGCCACACTGCTTCCCTACATAGTACATAGTAAGTACTGAGCTTTGGGTAGATGCAAGATAGTCAGGATGTACAAAGTCCCTGTCCTATATAGGGTTGAATGTCTTAATCCCCATTTCACAGATAAGGTAATTGAGGCCCAGAGAAGGGAAATATTTTGCCTGAGGTCACACAGCAGACAAGTAGCTGAGTCAGGATTAGAATCCAAGTCCTCTGATACCCAGGCTTGTGCTCATTCCACTAGGCCACACTCCTTCTTTGGTCTTCTCCTTAGTATGCTTGGATTTCCCAGTGCTCAGGCCATGGACAGCCACAAGAAGGCTGCCTGGTCTGTTTCCCTTCACTTCTCAACCCAGAATCTAGATCCACTCTTGAAAACTGATTTTTGGAGGTTGGAGTATATAAAACTGCTAGCGGTCTCCGCGGAGGTAAGTGTGCAAATGTTAACTTCAGACCTACAGACCAAAATATTCTTTGAGGTAGTCGGGAAGAAAGGAGTTTGCAGGGAAGGAATGGGGTCCGTTGGTTTGTTCAGAACAAGTTGGTGTCCACCATGCACCTCTCCAGGTTTGTAGGATTTGTTCAGATGACAACTTGCCAAGGGTAGGCTCCTGCTTTTGATTTATCATTCCCTGCCACTGGGCTCTTACATATCCTTCGTCTAGGAGTTTGCTTATCTCTGAACTCTTTAGTTAGCAACCACTGTGTCATCCACAAGTTGCTTCTTCTTCCTAACTGGCTACACATCTGCTTCCATCAGCATTCCAGAAGCTAGGGTCTGAGTTGTCAGCATGGGCCCTGAATGTTAATCTTATCTTTATAGAAAACCCTGCTAAGCATTTGACCTTGTGGCTCACTGCCTTAGGT
This sequence comes from Tachyglossus aculeatus, assembly GCF_015852505.1. NCBI lineage: Eukaryota > Metazoa > Chordata > Mammalia > Monotremata > Tachyglossidae > Tachyglossus > Tachyglossus aculeatus. Next base: position 90,016,314 of record NC_052067.1, read on the forward strand.
TTATGTGTCTTTCCCATCTGTCTCCTTCCCTTCTATATGCAATTATATAGAGCACCTGAGCCTTGGGGGAACCCTGTGTTATTTAACCTCTATCCCAGAAGGATGGTGTGCTGTGTTCCAACGCAAGTAGAGGGGACACTATCCTCTGTGAAACTATCTGCAAGTGATGAAGGCAGCAAGGCCCCCCCAGCATTTGACTCTACACCTTTCCAAAAGAAAAGCTGAGTGTGAGAGGTATGTGTACCTTTTTCCATTTCTATGCTTGAAAAGAAATTCTCAGGGCAGAAGAGGAAAAATGCAAAAAAGATATTGTCTAATTATTGGAACCCAATTTTGTCACTGGAACTTATATCACAGTCTTTTAGACTGTGAGCCCACTGTTGGGTAGGGACTGTCTCTATATGTTGCCAACTTGTACTTCCCAAGCGCTTAGTACAGTGCTCTGCACACAGTAAGTGCTCAATAAATATGATTGATTGATTGATTGGTCAGTAGCAGCCTTGCTGGGACCCTGGGTTATGTGACTCCGGAAATGCTAATGTTGAAATTCTCCTCACCCTCAGCTGGCTTTTTCCCCAGTCCCAGGAATCAGGTGCTTCTCCAAGACTGAATTCCCAGCCCCTCTCCCATCTCTGCAAGAGGGGGCATAGCAAAAAAAAAAGGCCTCAGAGCACAGATTGGAGAATAAATTAGGGAGGGAAACATAGATGTGACATGTGGAACCAGGTGGATGGTAATTTCCAGTGTTTCTGTGGGACACTGCTTGGTTGTACAGAAAAACCCGAAACATCAGACCCAGCTACCAGGGTGCAGTACATTTATGTCTGCAAATAGTTGCCTCATCTTGTCTCAGTGAGATTTATTTTCACAGCCACAATTCTTACCCTGTATCTCTGCTTCCCCTTTGCCTAATTAAAAATAATAATAACAATAATGATTAACAAATACCATCATTATTATTAAGGTCATGCAGCAGACGAGGAATAGAGCAGGGATAAGAACCCAGGTCTCCTGACTCCCCAGCCTGTGCTCTTTCCAATTTCTGTTCCTTTGTGTTTCTGGGCCTCAGTCAATCGATAAATGGTATTTATTGAAGGCTTTCTGTGTGCTTGGGAGAGTACAATATTACAGAGTTGGTAGACATGTTCCCTGCCCGCAGAGAGCTTACAGTCTCTCCCATCTCTTCACAAAACATTGAAAATTCCCCCCACCCCATCAGGTCTTCCCCTCCTTTCCCATCTTTTGAATCTGTTTCTCTGTGGCCGGTGGACATCAGAGAGTTGCTGGATCACAGCCCGAAGTGCTGAAGCATGGATAGAGCGGGTAAGGAAAGATGGATTTGAGGAAGACACAGGATCCTGTTTTAGGGGAAAATGGGAGGGCCTGTTTGAGGAGCAGAGAGTTCTGGTTCAGGGATCCATCAGTGCTCCAGACTTCCCTGAAAGGCCTGTGTGAAGTGCAGTTTCATTGGTTGAACCAACGTAAAACCCTGAGAGTTACCCTCCAGGTCATCACAATCATTCGGTCCAACAGTGGTATCTATTGAGCACTTACTGTCAGTCAGTCAGTTGTATTTATTGAGCCTTACTGTGTGCAGAGCCATATACTAAACGCTTGGGAGAGTACAGTGAAACAATAAAACAGACACATTCCCTGCCTACAGTGAGCCTAGAGTCTGTGTGCAGAGCACTGTACTAAGCGTTTGACATAGTACAATGTAACAGAGTTGGTAGCGGTGTTGCCCACCCCATGGTCCATCCAGCCATGGAGTCAGAAGTCATGGGTTCAAATATCGGCTCTGCCAATTGTCAGCTGGGTGACTTTGGGCAAATCACTTAACTTCTCTGTGCCTCGGTTACCTCATCTGTAGAATGGGGATTAAGACTGTGAGCCGCCCTGGTGGACAACTTGATAACCTTGTAACTTCCCCAGTGCTTAGAACTGTGCTTTGCACATAGTAAGTGCTTAATAAATGCCATCATTATGAATGGTAACCAGTGCTGGTTACTCTACCAAAACACCCATTCTCGTGGTCAGACAGGGCCCATCTAACATCCTTAAATCTTCCATCTGTATTCTGAACTTCCCTCTAGTAATCTATTACTGCTTTCTTGACCGTGAGTACAGCTGAAATTCCGATTTGGACCGGGCCACCTTGATTTAGGGAGTTTGGCTCTGCATCCCAAAAGGCCTAAGGTCCTCTGAGAGCCCCACTTTTAGGTAAGGGGGTGTCAGGCAGAGTCCCACAATTGTAGTGGTGTGGGCATTGCCAGTGGTGATGCCTCTTTCAGCAACGGCAGCCACTACCCATGCTGTGGCTCAATGGAAAGAGCACGGCCTTGGGAGTCAGAGGTCATGGGTTCTAATCCCGGCTCCTCCACTTGTCAGTTGTGTGACTTTGGGCAAGTCACTTCACTTCTCTGTGCCTCAGTTACCTTATCTGTAAAACGGGAATTAAGATTGTGAGCCCCACATGGGACAACCTGATCACCTTGTATCCCCCCCCCAGCGCTTAGAACAGTGCTTTGCACATAGTAAGCGCTTAACAAATGCCATCATTAATATTATTATTTATCGCCACTGTGGCTGGTAGCTGGAGTGACTCCTGTGGCTGTCCAGAAAAGGCCTGAGTCAGAACAGTCACATGGCCATGGTGAGAACCATCAGCTCTTGGCTGCCACCACATCGCACTGGTGTCCCAGATCAGCTGAGGGGCCACAGGGACTGGACACTGACCAGCCTGTTTTCTAGGTGGGGGTGGTGGGAGGTGGGTCCATGCTAGAAGCGCAGTGTCCTGCTGACAGGATCTGGGTGGAGGCAAGGAGAGAGGGGGAGAAGGAAAGAGCCCACCTTCCCTTTTGTTCTCTGTCTCCCCCTTTTAGACTGTAAACCCACTGTTGGGTAGGGACTGTCTCTATATGTTGCCAACTTGTACTTCCCAAGCACTTAGTACAGTGCTGTGCACACAGTAAGCGCTCAATAAATATGATTGATTGATTGATTCCCTGCCACTGTGGACTTGCACCCTTTATAATGAAGACATTTATTAAGCACTTACTGTGTGCAAAGCACTGTTCTAAGTGCTGGGGAAGTTGCAAGGTGATCAGGTTGTCCCCCGGGGGCTCATAGTCTTCATCCCCATTTTACAGATGAGGTAACTGAAGCACAGAGAAGCTGAGTAATTTGCCCAAAGTCACACAGCTGACAATTGGCAAAGCCGGGATTTGAACCCATGACCTCTGACTCCAAAGCCCGTGCTCTTTCCACTGAGCCACCCTTTAGTCATCCCTTCCTCAGCCCCACGGCACTTGGATGAAACAGTATGGTCTACTGTTAGAGAAGCAGCGTGGCTCAGTGGAAAGAGCCCATACTTTGGAGTCAGAGGTCATGGGTTCAAATCCCGGCTCCGCCACTTGTCAGCTGTGTGACTTGGGCAAGTCACTTCACTTCTTTGGGCCTCAGTTCCCTCATCTGGAAAATGGGGATGAAAGCTGTGAGCCCCACGTGGGACAACCTGATGACCGTGTATCCCCCCCAGCACTTAGAACAGTGCTTTGCACATAGTAAGCGCTTAATAAATGCCATCATCATCATTACTGGATAGAGCACGGGCCTGAGTGTCAAAAGGTCTGCCCCATCTAGACCGTAAGCTCATTATGGGCAGGGAATGTGTCTTTGTATTGTTGTATTCATTCATTCATATTTATTGAGCACTTACTGTGAGCAGAGCACTATACTAAGCACTTGGAAAGTACAATTCAGCAACAGAGACAATCCTACACAACAATGGGCTCACAGTCTAGAAAGGGGAGACAGACAACAAAACAAAACAAGTAAACAGGCATCAACAGCATCAATATAAATAAATGGAATTATAGGTCTACACACGTCATTAATAAAATAAATAGAATAATAAATATGTACATATATACACAAGTGTTGTGGGGCCGGGAGGGGGTAGAGCAGAGGGAGAGAGTCGGGGTGATGGGGAGGGGAGGAGGAGCAGAGGAAAAGGGGGGCTTAGTCTGGGGAGCCCCCCCCCCTTCCCTTGTATTTTCCCAAGTGCTTAGTAAAGTGCTCTGCACACAGTAGACACTCAATAAATACGATTAAATGGATGACCTGGGTTCTAATCCTGGCTCTGCCACTTGTCTGCTGTGTGACCTTGGGCAAGTCACTTAAATTCTCTATGCCTCAGTTACCTCATCTGTAAACTGGAGATTAAGACTGTGAGCAACATGTGGGACAGGGTCTGTATCAACCTGATTAACTTGTACGTACCCCAGAGCTTAGAACAGTGTTTGACACATAGTAAGTGCTTAGCAAATACCATCATCATCATTACCTATGTGCATATCCACAATTCATTTATTTGTATTAATGTCTGTCTCCCCTTTTAGACTATAATCTTTTTGTGGGAAGAGAGCATTATTAATAATAGTGGTAATAGTATTTGTTAAGTGCTTACTGTGTGCCAGGCACTGTACTAAGCGCTGGGGTGGAGACCAGCAAAGCTAGTTGGACACAGTCCCTGTCCCACATGGGTCTCACGGTTGCTACCAACACTAATATATTGTACACTCCCAAGCGCTTAGTGCATTGCACACAGTACACACAGTAAGTGCCCTATAAATACAATTGATTGATTGATTGGCAGCTTGACCCCAGGCCTGCTACTGCTACTGGGATCTGCTCCCTAAAGCTCTGGCTTGGATCAATACCCTCCTCCTTCCCGTTCCCACCACCCCATCCCAGAAACGCTTGGTGTTTGCAGAAGGAACAGTCAGTATTCCTATACCAGGAGCCTGTAGACTGTAAGCTCCTTGTGGGCAGAGATTGCATCTACCATTTCTATTGTATTGTAATAATAATAATGATGGTATTTTTTAAGTGCTTACTATGTGCCAAGCACTGTTCTAAGTACTGGAGTAGATACAAGGTAATCAGGTTGTCCCACATGGGGATCACAGGCTTAGTTCCCACCCCACCTCTCCTCCCTCTCCTCTCTACCCAGTCTTGATGATCAGATTACTGCTCTCAACTCTACCCTTTCTACTCAGCTAGACTCACTCACTCCCCTTTCCCTTTGCCGCTCTCGTACCACTAACCCACAGCCCTGGATCACTGCCACTGTCCGCCTCCTTCGCTCTTATGCTCGAGCTGCCGAACGCTGCTGGTGAAAGTCTAAACACCATGCCAACCTCGTTCACTTCAAGTTTATCCTTTCCTGCCTTAACTCAGCCCTCTCCTCTGCCAGACAAAACTATTTCTCCTCCCTTATTGACACCCATGCCCATCATCCCCATCAGGTCTTCCGTACATTCAACTCCCTTCTCAGGCCCCCGGTTCCTCCCCCTCCTCCTTCCCTCACCCCCAACAATCTGGCTTCCTACTTCATTAACAAAATTAAATCCATCAGGTCCGACCTCCCCAAAGTCACTCCCCCCTCCTTCTCCAACCCCCCGGCTCTCAACACTCTCTGCTACACTCCCATCCTTCCCAGCAGTATCCTCAGAGGAGCTCTCCTCCCTCCTCTCAAGTGCTACTCCGGCCACCTGTGCTTCCGACCCCATTCCCTCTCATCTCATGAAATCTCTCGCTCCATCCCTTCTCCCCTCCTTAACTTCCATCTTCAACCACTCACTCTCCACTGGTTCCTTCCCCTCTGCCTTCAAACATGCCCATGTCTCTCCCGTCCTAAAAAAACCCTGTCTTGACCCCACCTCACCTTCTAGTTATCGCCCCATATCCCTCCTACCGTTCCTTTCCAAACTCCTTGAACGAGTTGTCTACACGCGCTGCCTCGAATTCCTCAACACCAACTCTCTACTTGACCCCCTCCAGTCTGGCTTCCGTCCCCTTCATTCCACGGAAACTGTGCTCTCAAAGGTCACCAATGACCTCCTGCTTGCCAAATCCAACGGCTCATACTCTGTCCTAATCCTCCTCGACCTCTCAGCTGCCTTTGACACTGTGGACCACCCCTTTCTCCTCAACACGTTATCTGACCTTGGCTTCACAGACTCCGTCCTCTCCTGGTTCTCCTCTTATCTCTCCGTCGTTCATTCTCAGTCTCTTTAGCAGGCTCCTCCTCCCCCACCCATCCCCTTACTGTGGGGGTTCCCCAAGGTTCAGTGCTTGGTCCCCTTCTGTTCTCGACCTACACTCACTCCCTTGGTGCCCTCATTCGCTCCCACGGCTTCAACTATCATCTCTACACTGATGACACCCAGATCTACATCTCTGCCCCTGCTCTCTCCCCCTCTCTCCAGGCTCGCATCTCCTCCTGCCTTCAGCACATCTCCATCTGGATGTCTGCCCACCACCTAAAGCTCAACATATCGAAGACTGAACTCCTTGTCTTCCCTCCCAAACCCTGCCCTCTCCCTGACTTTCCCATCTCTGTTGACGGCACTACCATCCTTCCCGTCTCACAAGCCCGCAACCTTGGTGTCATCCTCGACTCCGCTCTCTCATTCACCCCTCACATCCAAGCCATCACCAAAACCTACCGGTCTCAGCTCCGCAACATTGCCAAGATCCACCCTTTCCTCTCCATCCAAACCACTACCCCGCTCGTTCAAGCTCTCATCCTATCACGTCTGGACTACTGCATCAGCCTTCTCTCTGATCTCCCATCCTCGTGTCTTTCCCCACTTCAATCCATACTTCATGCTGCTGCCCAGATTGTCTTTGTCCAGAAACACTCTGGGCATGTTACTCCCCTCCTCAAAAACCTCCAGTGGCTACCAATCAATCTGCGCATCAGGCAGAAACTCCTCACCCTGGGCTTCAAGGCTGTCCATCACCTCACCCCCTCCTACCTCACCTCCCTTCTCTCCTTCTACAGCCCACCCCGCACCCTCCACTCCTCTGCTGCTAATCTTCTCACCGTGACTCATTCTCGCCTGTCCTGCCATCGACCCCCGGCCCACGGCATCCCCTGGGCCTGGAATGCCCTCCCTCTGCCCATCCGCCAAGCTAGCTTTCTTCCTCCCTTCAAGGACCTACTGAGAGCTCACCTCCTCCAGGAGGCCTTCCCAAACTGAGCCCCTTCCTTCCTCTCCCCTTCGCCCCCCTCTCCATCCCCCCCATCTTACCTCCTTCCCTTCCCCACGGCACCTGTATATATGTATATATGTTTGTACATATTTATTACTCTATTTATTTATTTATTTATTTTACTTGAACAGATCTATTCTATTTATTTTATTTTGTTAGTATGTTTGGTTTTGTTCTCTGTCTCCTCCTTCTAGACTGTGAGCCCACTGTTGGGTAGGGACTGTCTCTATATGTTGCCAACTTGTACTTCCCAAGCGCTTAGTACAGTGCTCTGCACACAGTAAGCGCTCAATAAATACGATTGATTGATTGATTGATTGATTGATTGATTTACAGATGGGGTAAGTGAGGTGCAGAGAACTTGAATGGCTTGCCCAAAGTCAAATAGCAGACAAGTGGTGGAGCCGGGACTAGAACCCAGGTCCTTTGATTCCTAAGCCCGTGCTTTTTCCACTAAGCCACACTGCTTCTGTGTTTAGGTCACTGGTCTGTTCAATGAATACCATCGATTGATTGACCGATTGAGCTAAGCTGGATGCAGAGCATCTGCAGAGGCAAAGAATGGGCATTCATTCAGTCATATTTATTAAGCACTTACTGTGTGCAGAGCACTCTACTAAGCCCTGGGAAAGTACAATAGATGCCCCTTGGGGAAAGAAAGAAAGGGAAGTCTTTGTCTGTTACTCCTGTCTTTGTGTTTCCCATCTATCTCCACCGACCCACCCCACCACCTTTGGTGAGTCTCCAAATACGTCCAATACCTACTGGTATTTCAACCTGTACCACTTCTACAGGAAGAAATTTCCCATGTTTATCAACTACTGTGCGATGAAGTGAAACCTTTCCTTGGTTTTTAGCTTCTTTAGGCTCCTTTCGGGCTGAGGGGGGTGGCAGGTGGTGGTGGTGGGGGCTCACCTTGGTGCTGTAGGGTTTGGTAAACAACAACTGGGAACTCACATGGTCCACCCCCTTCATGAGCTTGTTAAACTTTAATTATTTTCAGATTGGGAGTCGCTTAGGAGCCAGGGCCCCTATCTAATTTTTCACTTGTGGATTTTTTCCAAGTGCTTCGTACTGTAGTTTTCACACAGTAGGCATTGTTCCAGATTGGAGACTTGTTTTCAATTTGACCTTAGCTTTAAGCTTTCACTTCCCTTCTATTGATTTTGATTTCCTTTTTCTGCACCTCCTCCAACTGTTTCATCATTCCTGAACTGCAGCACCCAGAACTTCCATAGGATTATCTTCCTTATAGAATGTGGAGAAATTGGAAGAGAGTTCCCTGTGAGGAAGATTAAATGAATTGGGATTATTTAGCATGGAGAAGAGAAGGCTGAGAGTCATGAGATATTTCAGTTAGTCCTAGATTATTTTTTTTAATTGTTATTTGTTACACACTTACTATGTGCCAGGCACTGTACAAAGCACTGGGTATATACAAGTTAATCAAGTTGGACACAGTCCCTGTCCCACGTGGGGCTCACAGTCTTCATAGTCTTACCTGTATATATGTTTGTATGTATTTATTACTCTATTTTATTTGTACATATTCTATTTATTTTATTTTGTAAATATGTTTTGTTTTGTTCTCTGTCTCCCCCTTCTAGACTGTGAGCCCACTGTTGGGTAGGGACCGTCTCTATATGTTGCCAACTTGTACTTCCCAAGCGCTTAGTACAGTGCTCTGCACTCAGTAAGCACTCAATAAATACGATTGAATGAATGAATGAATCCTCATTTTACAAATGAGGTAACTGAGGCTCACAGAAGTGAAGTGAGTTGCCCAAGGTCACACAGCAGACAAGTGGTGGAGCTGGGACTGGAACCCACGTCCTTCTGAATCCCAGGCCCGTGCTCTATCTACTGGGCTATACTGTGTGCCAGGCACAGTGCTAAGAGCTGGGGTAAATACAGATTCACCCAAGCACTTAGTACAGTGCTCTATACACAGTAAGGGCTCAATAAATAGAATTGATTAACTGATTGACCAGATTGACACAGTCCTTGTCCCACATGGGGCTCAAAGCCTTAATGCTCATTTTACAGATGAGGTAACTGAGTCCCAGAGAAGTTAAATGACTTGCCCAAGGTCACACAGCAGACAAGTGGCAGAACCAGGATTAGATCCCAGGTTCGTGCTCTATCCACTAGGCCATGCCACTTCTCGTCCACATAGGTAAGTATATGCTAAGTGTGGGGGGGAAGGCTGGGAAAATGAATTTTTTGGTGAATATGTGTGAAGTGAGTGTTTGGAGTCATTTGTATATATCTGCATAATATTTTTTGTAGAATGTTTACATAGAAGCACTTAAACTTCTGATCCAGATGTTGTGCTTACCTTTCTACCTATCAGACTGATTTTTCTCTTCCTTCCAACATTAACATCTTTGACCATGATGCAATTCCTGGGATAATTCTGGATATATGGTGGTTGAAATGGTAATAGACAGGGTGCTCCCACAGACAGGAAATTGGGATGTTTCTCCGTTGTTCCACCCTCATCTCTACTCCCATGGTTCAAGGTGGAGAGGTGGGTGGGCATTTCATTATTTCCACAGGCTCTGTTGTGAGTTAGGTCGAATCAGGCCTAGAAGAAGGGAAGTAAGCAATGATCTGGCGGTGGGATATATTCTAGCCAATCTAGAACAGACTTTAAGGGTCTACAGTGCTGGACCGGCGTTTGAGAGGTAGGAGCGATTTGCCTAAGAGGGTTATATTTAAATTGCCCAGCCCAGCTCCCTCCCTTAGCCTAACCCTAACTCTAAATTTAAATATAACTCTAAACCTAACCCTACCCCTACACTACCCCAGCCCTAACCCTACCCCAAACCCTAACATAATAGTAGCCCTAACCCTAAACTAACCCTAACCATATCCCATCCCTAAACTTAACATTAACCCTATAAATAACCCTAACTCTAACCCCAACCCTAACCGTAACCTTAATCCTCCCTTAGCCTAACCTTAGCCCTAACCCTTACCCAAACCCTGCCAAGATCTCTGCACCCTACTTGGAAACCCCAGCCCAGCTCCTCCCTTAGCCTATCCTGAACCCTAACCCTAACCTTGACCCTAAACCTACCACTACCCCTAAACCTTCCATCTGACCCAGCCGATGAGTACTTCACCACACTGCTTCTGAGGTTGGACACAGCCATGTCCCACATGGGACTCACAGTCTCAGTCCTCATTTTACAGATAAGGTAACCGAGTCACAGAGCGGTGAAGTGACTTGCCTGAAGTCACCCAGCTGACGAGTGGTGGAGCCGGAATTAGAACCCAGGTCCTTCTGCCTCCCAAGTCCATGCCCTATCTACTAGATCATGCCTGGCTCTTTCAGCAGTGTCTCATGTTCCTGTCAGTGCTGCTTGGCTGGCATAGACACCCTTGCTCCAGCCAAGGAAAGAGCTGTGAACTCCACAGCCCAGGGCGAACCCAAGGGGGAAGGGATGCTGAAAGGTCAGGTCTCTGCACCAGACTCCTGAATAATTGAGGGGTGGGTGAGCTCATGACCCGAGTGGCCATAGCTTGGGCAGGGAGGGGCAGGTTGAGTCACGCTACTGGCTTCAGAAAGGGTGGGAGAACTACAGCAAGATCCAAGGCCCAGGCCAGCCCACGTGGCACCTGCCTGGTTCCACAGAGCACACGTTACTGGGCATGGTAAACCACTGGTAATGGTAATAATAATGATGGTATTTGATAAGCGCTTACTATGTGCCAGGCACTGTACTAAGCACTACAGGGGAGGGGAACAATACAAGCAAATCAGGTTGGACACAGTCCCTGTCCCAGATAGGGATCACGATCTTAATCGCCATTTTACAGATTCATTCACTCATTCAATCATATTTATTGAGCACTTTCTGTGTGCAGAGCACTGTACCAAGTGCTTGGGAACTACAAATTGGCAACATATAGAGACGGTCCTTACCCAACAGCGGGCTCACAGGCTAGAAGGGGGAGACAGACAACAAAACAAAACAAGTAGACAGGTGACCAAACAAGTAGATAGATGAGGTAACTGAGGCCCAGAGAAGTGAAGAGACTTGCCCAAGTTCACACAGGAGGCAAATGGCAGAGCCAGGATTAGATTATGACCTCCTGACTCCAGGCCTGTGCTCTAGCTGCTTTTTATTTTTAAATAACATTTATTAAGCGCTTACTATGTGCAAAGCACTGTTCTAAGCGCTGGGGAGATTACAAGGTGATCAGGTTGTCCCACAGGGGGCTCACAGTCTTAATCCCCATTTTACAGATGAGGTAGCTGAGGCCCAGAGAAGTTAAGTGACTTGCCTAAAGTCACACAGCTGACAATTGGCGGAGCCTGGATTTGAACCCATGACCTCCGACTCCAAAGCCCGGGCTCTTTCAAATGAGCCATGCTGCTTCTCATAGCCACGCTGCTTCTTATAGCCAGGCAGAGAATGGAGCACACAATCAGGCCTTTCCCCAGAGGGATAAAATGCCAGCCCTCCCGGAGAGGAGCTGATCTGAAAGCCATCCAGGGAAGGAGGCAGGAAATCAATCAATCAATCGTATTTATTGAGTGCTTACTGTGTGCAGAGCACTGTACTAAGCGCTTGGGAAGTTGGCAACATATAGAGATGGTCCCTACCCAACAGTGGGCTCACAGTCTAGAAGGGGGAGACAATACTACCAACCCAGAGCAGAATGAGCTACTGGCACAGGAGGAACTCCAGAGCAGAATGAGCTACTGGCACAGAAGGAACCCTGAGAAACCACCCGGCTGTCATGTCCTTGCTGTCAACAACTGTAGGCTGGCTATCTGGTGGCCTTGAGCATTTCACTGGAGGAAATAGAGCAAGCTGCTTGTAACAAGAACTGTTTAGGTGGGGAGCTAGGGGATAGCAGGGTTGGGGAAAGATGCATGGATAATAACCTGCATGTGGTTAATCCAATCCACTCTATATAAGGCCTCACATGGACCCAGATTGAAGTAGGCCATGGAAGAGCCAGACAGTAAGCACTCAATAAATACGATTGATTGATTGATTGATTGATTGATTGAACTAAGCCACCAAAGAACCGGAATCACCCTGAGCAGCTTCAGAGTTGACGAGCTTGCCATGGGTTCACCCAGGCTGGAAGTCAATCTGGGCTTGGAGTGGGTTCCCCTACTTTGGCTATCTCCCTTCTTATCTCGTCAGCCAAACTCTGTCATCCAGGAGAATTCCACAGGCTTCTCAGAATCCTAATCAGATAGTTTGTGGCTTCTGCAGCCTAATATGTTTGCTTATGGGTCTGTGTGTTGTTCATGCATGTGTGTGTCCATATGTGTGTGTGTGTCCGTGTATATATGTGTGTGTGTGTGTGTGTGTGTAACCATGGAGCATTTTTTTTTGTAGGAAGAAACATCTTCCCCAAGCTTTGGCATACATTAAATGCTTAATAATAACAATAATAATAATAACAATAATGGCATTTATTCAGTTCTTACTATGTGCAAAGCACTGCTCTAAGCAATGGGGAGGTTACAAGGTGATCAGGTTGTCCCACGGGGACCTCACAGTCTTAATCCCCATTTTACAGATGAGGTAACTGAGGAACAGAGAAGTTAAGTGGCATGCCCAAAGTCACACAGCTGACAATTTGTGGAGCCGGGATTTGAACCCATGACCTCTGACTCCAAAGCCTATGCTCTTTCCACTGAGCCACGCTGCTCAGGAATTGAATAGTACCAGTGTGGCTTAGAGGAAAGAACATGAGTTTGAGAGTCAGAAGATGTTGGATCTAATCCTGGCTCTGCCATTTGTCTGCTGTGTGACCTTGGGAAAGTCACTTAACTTCTCTATGCCTCAGTTCCCTAATCTGTAAAATGGGGATTAAAGACTGTGAGCCCCACGTGGGACAACCTGATTACTTTGTATCCACCCCAGTGCTTAGAACAGTGCTTGGTAGATAGTAAGTACTTAACAAATACTATTATTATAATAATAATGATTATTATTATTATTACATTCAGTGGGCATCTTTTTGACACCTCATTATGATGTGTACCTTGTACCTTGCTGGAGTTTGTGATTTTCAAACTTTTGTCTTGAATCTGAAAGCTACTTTTCACATTTATGTGACTTTAACAGTAGATTCCTGAAAAATGCCCTGAGTGATGCCAATCAGAAATTTAGAGACAGTGACATGTAATGTGCTCTGATGGAGTCAAGTCATTGAACATTTGGGGTTGAAAGCTTGCATTGCCTTCTCAGTACTTTAGGGAGGTGTTTTTGAGGGGTTTAAGTCTGAATTGTCCTTAATCAATCACTCAGTAATAATTATGGTATTTTTTAAGTACTTACTATGTGGCAAGCACTGTTCTAAGTTCTGGGGTAAGTTAAGCAGGCTAGATACAGTCCCTTTCCCCCTGGGCTCACGGTCTAAGTAGGAGGGAGATCAGGTATTAAATCCTCATTTTACAGATGAGGAAGCTGAGGTACAGAGAAGTTAAGTGACTTGCCTAAGCTCACACAGTGAGCAATTGGCAGAACCAGGATTAGAACCCAGGCCCTCTAATTCCAAGGTCCGTGTTCTTTCCACTAGGCCTATGATATTTATTGAGTGCTTATTGTGGGCAGAGTATTGTATTAAGTTTGTGGGAGAGTACAATACAGCAGAGGGAAGCAGCATGGCCTGGTGGATAAAGCACAGGCCTGGGAGCCAGAGGACCTGGGTTCTAATTTGGCTCTGACACTTACCTGCTGTGTGGCTTTGGGCAAGTCACTTAGCTTCTTTGTGCCTCTGTTTCCTCAATTGCAAAGTGGGGATTCAATACCTCTTCTTCCTGCCACTTAAAACTGTGAGCCCCACATGGGAAAGGGACTGTATCCCATCAGATTAATTTGCAACTACCCCAGGGCTTAGAACAGTGCTTGACACATACTAAGTGCTTAACAAATGCCATAAAAAAGTGAAACAAACCTTGCAGTTTAGATTAATCAATCAGTCAGTGGTATGAATTCATCATTCATTCATTCAATCATATTTATTGAGCGCTTACTGTGTGCAGAGCACTGTACTAAGCGCTTGGGAAGTACAAGTTGGCAACATCTACAGACGGTTCCTACCCAACAGCGGGCTCACAGTCTAGAAGGGGGAGACAGACAACAAAACAAAACATATTACAAAATAAAATAAATAGAATAAATATGTACAAATAAAATAGAGTAATTTATTAAGCACTTACTATATACAAAACACTGTTCTAAGCACTGGGGAGGTTACAAGGTGATCAGGTTGTCCCACGGGGGCCTCACAGTCAATCCACATTTTACAGATGAGGTAACTGAGGCCTAGAGAAGTTAGGTGACTTGCCCAAAGTCACACAGCTGACAATTGGCGGAGCTGGGATTTGAACCCACGACCACTGACTCCAAAGCCCATGCTCTTTCCACTGAGCCACACAGCTTCCAAGGGAAGAGAATGGGTTGAGTTGGTTGCTACCACTGTTTGGTGTATTTTATTTATTTCTATTAATGTCTGTCTCCCCTGAAATGTAAACTCCTTGTAGTCAGGTAGAGTGCCTGTTTATTTTTGTATTGTACTCTCCCAAGCACTCAGTACAGTGCTCTGCAGTTGGTAAGAGCTCAATAAATATGATTGAATGGATTAATGGACAGAACCAGTGTTAGTCCTGTCTCTGAGTGATTGAAGCTTATTTTGCTAACCTACCGCTAAGCAGAAGAGGGAATGCTCAGTATTGTTGATAGGTCTTGTCTTTTGCTGTCAAGTCATCTCTGACCCATAGCGACTCCATGGACACATCTCTCCCAGAACGCCCCAACTCTATCTGCAATCGTTCTGGTAGTGTATCCATAGAGTTTTCTTGGTCAAAATACAGAAATGATTTACCATTGCCTCCTTCCGTGAAGTAAACTTGAGTATCCACCCTTGACTCTTCCCATACTGCTGCTGCCCAGTACAGGTGAGTTCTGACTCGTAGCAGATTGCCTTTCACTCGCTAGCCACTGCCCAAGCTAGGAATGGAATGGGTATGCCTCTGCTTGACTCTCCCTCCTATAGCCGAGACTGGTAGAGTAGTGGACATTCTCCAGCTGCGACCCTGAGAGGGAAGTGGTAAATTAGCAAGCCGCAAACCTATCATGTTTGCAGGCTGGAAAAAGGGAAGGTATCTGGAAGCAGGTCAGGGTTTATTATTCCCGTGCTGATGGCTGTGACTGACTAATCAAGTCCCTTGCATCCTTGATAATAATAATAATGATGGCATTTGTTAAGGCTTACTATGTGCAAAGCACTGTTCTAAGTGCTGGAGAGGTGACAAGGTGATCAGGTTGTCCCACGGGGGGCTCACAGTCTTAATCCCCATTTTACAGATGAGGTAACTGAGCCTCAGAGACGTTAAGTGACCTGCCCAAAGTCACACAGCTGACAAGTGGCGGAGCCGGGATTTGAAATCATGACCTCTGACTCCAAAGCTCGTGCTCTTTCCACTGAGCTACGCTGCTTCTCTTCTCTTGATGTTACTTAGTCAAGAAGGCAATGGAACTTCCCTTATTCCGCTATTTCTGCTTTGTTTGTGTGATGGAGAGTCTGTGTGGGAGTCCCTCCTGACACAGGTATTTGGATTCATGACCCCCACTGATAATTTCTCAGGTGGGGAGGTCAGGACTAGTGTGGTAGATTTAGGAGTCATCTGCATAAAGGTGGTCATTAAAGTAGGGACTGTCTCTATATGTTGCCAACTTGTACTTCCCAAGCGCTTAGTACAGTGCTCTGCACACAGTAAGTGCTCAGTAAATATGATTGATTGATTGATTAAAGCCAACGGAGAGAATGGGCTCCACAAGAGAGTGAGTGGAGAGGGACAAGAGTAGATGACCCAGTGTGAGAAGCAGCATGGGATTAAGGATAGAGCATGGCCCTGGGAGTTAGAATGTCATGGCTTCTAGTCCTGGCTCATCCACTTGTCTGCTGTGTGACCTTGGGCAAGTCACCTCTCTGTGCCTGTTTCCTCATCTGTAAAATGGGGATTAAGACTGTGAGCACTATGTGGGACAGGGACCGTGTCCAAATTAATCAGGTTGTATCTATCCCTGCGTGTACTGCAGTCCCTGGCACATAGTCAGTGCTTCACAAATACCATTTTTAAAAAGTGGCATAGTCAGAAATAGAACCCAGGTCCTTCTAAATCCCAGGCCTGTGCTCGTTCCACTAGGCCATACTCCCACTCGTCCCCCTCTCCATCCCCCCGTCTTACCTCCTTCCCTTCCCCACAGCACCTGTATATATGTATATATGTTTGTACATATTTAGTACTCTATTTATTTTACTTGTACATATCTATTCTATTTTATTTTGTTAATACGTTTGGTTTTGTTCTCTGTCTCCCCCTTCTAGACTGTGAGCCCACTGTTGGGTAGGGACTGTCTCTATATGTTGCCAACTTGTACTTCCCAAGTGCTTAGTACAGTGCTCTGCACACAGTAAGCGCTCAATAAATATGATTGATTGATTGATTGAATAATATTGAGGACAACTGAAAGGTCACAGAGATTTAGAACAGAGTAGAGCTGTTTGGGCTTGAATATGAGGAGATTGTTGGTGCCTTTGAAGAGTGAAGGGGAGAAAACTTGACCGAGGGACTCAAGAAGAGACTGAGTGGAGGTGAAGTGAAGGTAGCCGGTAAAGGCTGTCTAGGTTTCACACTTTCAGCTTAGAAAGATGCATTTACTTTTATTACAATAGCATGTTGCCTGAAAAATGTACTAATGCTGCATCATGGAATTTTCTAACATTTTAGTATAACTCCTAGTGTTGTAATTAATTCACCACTAAGTCCCTAAATGTATGCCCTGATATCCTGATTGGTGAGGCGGGATTCAAATTAGTTTAAGAGCTTGTGACATACCATGAAAAAGGATTAAACTGGCTATTGGGTGATAATGAAATAAATTGAATGAATTAATGTATTTCAGCTTGGAGCTGGGTTATTGGATAAGAAACCTCATTTGGATATGGTGGGTGCCTTCTCAAATCCTTTCTAAAACCAAAGTCCGGGCATACTTTATCCAATTTGTTTGTTCCTTCTCACATCTTCTTCCATTCCCGGAATGGATCTGAGCCACAAAGCAAATGGAAAAGCAAACCAAAGACCCATATGATTTTGCCCAATAAGCATGTATTCAGTAACAAACAGCAGGTGTCAAATTGAGATGTCCACTAGCTCCCCTGCAGAAAACAAAGGTGCCTCAAACCAGTCCCACAGCTTTAGAAGTTTCCTTTTCATACCACTTTCTGAATCTAGGATATGGACTCTTTCATCTTTTATCAAAGGACAATGCAATGATAGGTAGAGAGATATTTTTACAGTAGATCATAATGTAACACAGCCTTTTAGACCAGATAATAAAGGATACCTGACCCACAAAATGTCCCACGACCTTTTCCATTTTCACCTCAGCTATCTTGGAGGACAAATTCAATAGTCAGATAAATAGTGGAGTGGTTCAAATTTCCTATCTTTTTTAAATTGTGGAAGTAAGCCCTTATTGGGCACAAAGCACTGTATTAAGTGATAGGAAAAAGAAAGAAAATCAACCCTGTTTGCTTTTGTATTCTCCTGATTATTTATTCTTAGGTTGATGGGCTTCTGCTAATTTTCATGGCTGAATGGTTTCCTCTTGACGTTTGTTAGGCGAGATATCAAATGAGTTTGATAAATTGTGTTCCCTTCAGACATTTAACATAGTGTGGATAATCCTGTGTGTTTCTATTTTCCAAGTTACACCAGTATTCCAATCTTGAAAGAAGATAGTATAATTCACTGTTCTGGACATTACCGAGACTACAAATTATGAAGGAGACCTCTCCGATTCAGTCTCCTTCATTCCTAACATATCCCTATAAAGAAGATTTACCCCCTTTTACTACCAGTTTCATACTCAACTGAAGGAAATCATTGTGTTTTAACAAGCTCTTTATGATCCTGAAATCAATCAAGGAAGACTGGGAAAAAGTTCCCCGTTCCCATTATAGAACATCAGTGATGTTGGTGGTTTTTGTTAAGCACTTACTATATACCAAACACTGTCACTTGCTATGTTTTAGGACACGTCAATAGTGTTGTGGTGACAGTGTTGGTATATACATAGTATATGTATACACATTACAGTACACGCAATTAAAAGGAATCAGAAGAATCTATTTCTTCAGCTAGGTAAAATTTACTGGATAACAAGAGTAGGTCAGATGCCCTGAACATGTTCCAGAAACTACTGCTTTCCATAAACAAATTCTGGGAATATGTTAGCACTTGATAGTCACCCCATTCTCATCCAAACAGTATTTATTTTACACTCTGCCATTTCTCCTTCTTGTAATTAATTTTAATATATGTCTCTTCCACTGGACTGTAAGTTCCCTGAAGGAAGGAATCGTGTCTACAACTCTATTGTATTTTCTCAAGGGCTTAGTACAGAATTCTGCACACAATAAGCACTAAATAAATATTGATTGATCAGCTGTCTATTTCTTCCCCCAGTTAATCAATCAATCATATGTACTGAAGGCCCACTTACTGTGACCTCGTCTGTCCTCTTCTGTTCCTGGAGAGGGGAGTCTGATTCACAAAGGCAAAAAAAATAAAATCAAGACACGCTTCATCACTCATTTGCAATCTCAGCTTGCTGTTTCTCAGAAGTGAGTCTGGCTGCAACACTAAATCTTGAAAGATATTTCTCCGTCTTGACTGTGAGCTCATTATGGGCAGGAATATGTCAGTGTTTGTTGTTGTAGTGTACTCTCCCAAGTGCTTAGTAAAGTGCTTTGCACACAGTAAGCGCTCAATAAATACGATTGAATTTATTCATTCAATCGTATTTATTGAGCTCTCACTGTATGCAGAACACTGTATTAAGTAATGAATGTTTCTTCCCACAACTTTGTGAAGGGCCGTCCCTGCATCTGAATTTGCCTTCACTAGTGGCACTTCTGAAAGATGGCTTTCTCTTTCGTTTCCAGGAGAGGGGTTAGAACAGTACTTGGCACATAGTAAGTGCTTAACAAGTGCCATCATTGTTATTATTATTATTATAGGTTGCTGGCCAAGAAAGAACTCTGTACCACAGTGAAGTTCATTCTCAACCTGTTGCTTTCTCTTTCTGCTCTTCACGTCCCCATCCTTGCCATTTATGACTGGGACCAGGCACCTTCCATATTAGGACCAGGCCGCGGAGAACCTCTCAGACTTCTGGGAGTGGAACAATAAAACTATCATGGATGTCTGGAACTATATGGATAGGCTGGGAGTGTACAAGACCCTGCTTCACCACACAGAAGAATATTTCACCTCTCCTTCCTACTTCACCTTATTGAAAAAGAGCACAGGCTTTGGAGTCAGAGGTCATGGGTTCAGACCCCGGCTCCGCCAATTGTCAGCTGTGTGACTTTGGGCATGTCAATTAACTTCTCTGTGCCTCAGTTACCTCAACTGTAAAATGGGGATTAAGACTGTGAGCTCCATGTGGGACATCCTGATCACCTTGTAACCTCCCCAGCACTTAGAACAGTGCTTTGCACCTAGTAAGTGCTTAATAAATGCCATTATTATGATCATTTTTATTATTATTATTATTATTATTATTACCTGCACACTTTGAGTGTTTACTATGTGCAGACCTTACAGTCTAGAGGGGGATTCTCCAACTCTTCCTCCATCCAGTCTGTTTCTTCCCCAGATTTCTCCCCTCTAGACTGTAAGCTCATTGTGTAGGCTCTCAAGCACTTAGTACCATTCTGTGAGTATCTGTTTGATGGGGAGATGGATGGGCAACTGTCGGAGATTTTTGAGGAGTGGGGAGAGGTGAACTGAATGGTTTTTGAAAAACGTTATCTGGGCAACAGAGTGAAGTATGAATTGGAGGGGGAGAGATAGGAGATAGGAAGGTCAGAAAGGAAGGCTGATGTAGTATGGTGGGATATGATAAGAGTTTCAATCATCATGGTAGTTGTAAAGATGAAGAGGAAGGGGTGGATTCTAGAGATGTTGTGAAGGAAGAACCAACAGGATTTGATGATAGACTGAGTAGGCAAGTTGAATGAGAGAGATGAGTTAACAATGCCAAGGCTATGGGCTTGTGAGACAAGGGAGGAGGGTGGTAATGGGAAAATCTCAGGGAGGAAGAGTTTGGGAAGAAAGATGAGGAGTTCATTCATTCATTCATTCAATCGTATTTATTGAGCGATTACTGTGTGCAGATCACTGTACTAAGCGCTTGGGAAGTACAAGTTGGCAACATATAGAGATGGTCCCTACCCAATAGTGGGCTCACAGTCTAGAAGGGGGAGACAGAGAACAAAACAGAATAAAATAACAGAATAAATAACTGTTTAATAATAAATAACTGTTATTTATTAACAGAATGTACAAGTAAAATAAATAGAGTAATAAATACCTACAAACATATATACATATATACAGGTGCTGTGGGGAAGGGAAGGAAGTAAGGCGGTGGGGATGGAGAGGGGGAGGAGAGGGAGAGGAAGGAGGAGGCTCAGTCTGGGAAGGCCTCCTGGAGGAGCTGAGCTCTCAGTAGGGCCTTGAAGGGAGGAAGAGAGCTAGCTTGGCGGATGGGCAGAGGGAGGGCATTCCAGGCCATGGGGATGCCATGGGCCGGGGGTCAACGGCGGGACAGGCGAGAATGAGGCACGGTGAGGAGATTAGCGGCAGAGGAGCGGAGGGTTCGGGCTGGGCTGTAGAAGGACCGAAGGGAGGTGAGGTAGGAGGGGGCGAGGTGATGGACAGCCTTGAAGCCAAGGGTGAGGAGTTCCTGCCTGATGCGTAGGTTGATTGGTAGCCACTGGAGATTTTTGAGGAGGGGAGTAACATGCCCAGAGCGTTTCTGGACAAAGACAATCCAGGCAGCGGCGTGAAGTATGGATTGAAGTGGGGAGAGACAGGAGGATGGGAGATAGGAGAGGAGGCTGATACAGTAGTCCAGATGGGATAGGATGAGAGCTTGAATGAGCAGGGTAGTGGTTTGGATGGAGAGGAAAGGGCGGATCTTGGCAATGTTGCAGAACTGAGACCGGCAGATTTTGGTGATGGCTTGGACGTGAGGGGTGAACGAGAGAGTGGAGTCGAGGATGACACCAAGGTTGCGGGCCTGTGAGACGGGAAGGATGGTAGTGCCGTCAACAGTGATGGGAAAGTCAGGGAGAGGGTGGGGTTTGGGAGGGAAGACCAGGAGTTCAGTCTTGGACATGTTGAGCTTTAGGCGGCGGGAAGACATCCAGATGGAGATGTCCTGAAGGCAGGGGGAGATGCGAGCCTGGAGGGAGGGAGAGAGAGCAGGGACAGAGATGTTGAGTTCTGTTTTGGACACGTTAAGTATGAGATGTTGGCCGGATATCTAAGTATCCAAGTATTGATGTTTTGAACATAGGAGGAAATGTGAGAGGAAGAGAGAGGTCAGGGCTGGAGAGGTAAATTTGGGAATCATCCTTGTAGAAATGGTAGTTGAAACCATGGGAGTGAATGAGTTCTCCAAGGGAGTGGGTGAGGATCCAGAACAGAAC
The DNA here is from genome assembly GCF_015852505.1 of Tachyglossus aculeatus. Taxonomy (NCBI): domain Eukaryota; kingdom Metazoa; phylum Chordata; class Mammalia; order Monotremata; family Tachyglossidae; genus Tachyglossus; species Tachyglossus aculeatus. The sequence goes on from NC_052067.1 coordinate 90,037,923, forward strand.
CTTGAGGGACTCCCATAGTTACGGGGGAGGAGGTAGAGAAGGAGCCAGAGAAGAGACTAAGAAGGAGAGGCCAGAGAGATAGGAGGGGACTGGGAGAGGACAGTTTCAGTGAAGCCAGGGTTTAATAGTGTTTCCAGGATAAGGGGGTAGTTCACAGTGTTGAAGATAGCTGAGAGGATGAAGAAGCAGTGTGGCTCAGTGGAAAGAGCACGGGCGTGGGAGTTAGAGTCATGGGTTCAAATCCTGGCTCTGCCACTTAGCTGTGTGACTTTGGGCAAGTCACTTCACTTCTCTGTGCCTCAGTTACCTCATCTGTAAAATGGGGATTAAGACTGTGAGCCCCATGTGGGACAACCTGATCACCTTGTAACTTCCCCAGTGCTTAGAACAGTGCTTTGCACATAGTAAGCCCTTAATAAATGTCATTATTATTATTATTATTATTATTATGAGGAGGAGGAAAAGGATGGAATAGTGACCATTGGAATTGGGAAGAAGTTCATTGATGACTTTAGAGAGGGCAGTTCCGGCAGAAAGAGAGTGGTGGAAGCCAGATTGGAGAGAGTCAAGGAGAGAATTAGAGGAAACGTAGTGAGTGTGAACAATACCCTTGAGAAATATGGAAAGGAAAGGTAGGAGGGAGATGGGATGATAATTGAAGGGAGCAATGGGGTTAAGGGGGATTTTTCGTTTAGGATAGGAAATACATGGACATGTTTGAAAGTAACGGGGAAGGAGCCATTGGAAAGTGAGTGGTTGAACATGGTAGTCAGGGAAAGAGGAAGGGAGGGGACTATGTTTTAATAGGAAGCACTTAGTACAGTGCTCTGCACACAGTAAGCACTCAATAAATATGATTGAATGAATAGGGTGTGAAGGATGGGTTCAGAAGGTAGGGAAAGAGGGTAGATATTAAGAGGAGCACTCGAGATACTGCTGGGAAGGATGAGAAAGTTAAGAGGATAGGAGAAGGGTGGAAACCAAGAGGTGCAGGGGAGATTTTGGGGGAGATCATGCCTAATATTTTAAATGTATCGATGAAATATGTAGTGTGGTTTACATCTACCACACTTTACAGAGGAGGTAACCGAGGCCCAGTGAAGTGAATTGTCCAAGGTCACACAGCAGACAAGTGTCAGAACTAGGATTAGAACCCATTACCTTCAAACTCCCAGACCTGTGCTCTTTCCACTGAGCCACACTGTTTTATTCATTCATCCAGTCATAATTATTGAGCTCGTACTTTGTGCAGAACACTGTACTAAGCACTTGGAAGAGTACAATATAACAATAAACAGACACATTCACTGTTTCTCATACTTGCTGTGGATAGGGGACACGTCTAACAACTCTTTTGTGTTGCACTCTCCCAAGTGGTTAGTACAGTGTTCTGTACACAGTAAGTGTTCAATAAATACAATTGATTGCTTGATTGAGTAGACATAAATTCTCCCATTAGAATGTGCCAAGAAACACCTCTCTATTTCCCATGTACATGCATAACTTCAATCGCTATTTCTCTTAGTGCAGTGCTCTGCACACAGTAAGCGCTCAATAAATATGATTGAATGAATTTGGGTCTGGAAATCGGCCGGAGAGAGAGAGCACCAGCGTAGGGTATTGGGAGAAATCAGAAGATCTAATTTATCATCCTTTTAATAAGAATTTGGATCCTGTCCTACGTAGTGAAAACATGGAAAATAGGGTAGAGAGTAGATCTTCTTGGATGGGTGGACAACTGGGTTAGGAGGTGGTCATATTCTGTGAATTCATTCAATCGTATGTAGTGAGCGCTTACTGTGTGTAGAGCACTGTACTAAGCACTTGGAAAGAATTGATAACAATGAAGCAGCATGGCCTAGTGGAAAGAGCACAGGCCTGGGAGACAATTTGGATTCTAATGCTGATTCATTCATTCATTCATTCAATTGTATTTATTGAGCGCTTACTGTGTGCAGAGCACTGTACTAAGCACTTGGGAAGTAGAAACTCGCAACATATAGAGACAGTCGCTACCCAACAACAGGCTTATAGTCTAGAAGGGGAAGACAGACAACTAAACAAAACATGTGGACAGGTGTCAAGTCATCAGAATAAATAGAAGTAAAGGTAGATGTACAACATTAACAAAATAAATAGAATAGTAAGTATGTACAAGTAAAATAGAGTAATAAATCTGTACAAACATATATCCATGTGCTGTGGGGAGGGGAAGGAGGTAGGGCGGTGGGGATGGGGAGGGGGAAAGGAAGGAGGGGGCTCAGTCTGGGAAGGCCTTCTGGAGGAGGTGAGCTCTCAGTAGGGTTTTGAAGAGAGGAAGAGAGCTATCTTGGCGGATGTGCGGAGGGAGGGCATTCCAGGCCCGGGGGAGGATGTGCCCGGGGGTCGACAGCGGGACAGGTAAGAACGAGGCACAGTGAGGAGGTTAGCGGCAGAGGAGCGGAGGGTGCAGGCTGGGCTGTAGAAGGAAAAAAAGGGAGAGGCCATTCCAGAGAGGCGGGGTTGATGTCATCTTCTGCGCCTCGTGTTTTCTCTATAATCACGCCAAAAGCACTGTACAGCAGAGCTAGAGACCTGAGAGTGTTAGCCCATAATGCCCCTTGCGTGGTGACCATATTCAAAATCTGTACGTTTCGTGGTTTGGACCAGGCCATACTTTGTGTCTCCTTCAATCCCAACCATAGGCCGTTCGCTGCCCCATATCCAGCCCCTGTCATGCAGCATCCTCCGATGGTAAAGAAGGCTAGTTTGAATCTCCCCCGAGTTTTGTTAGCACCATTGGGAATCAGCACTGATTCCTCAGCTTGTCTGCTATATTAATCAATGGTATTCTTTGAGCCCTTACTATGTTTAGAGCACTTTACTAAGCAATTGGGAGAGCACAATACAACAGAATTTGCAGACACATCCCCTGCACACAACAGGCTTACAGCCTAGAGATGAACTTACAGTCTACAGTGTGCTATAAACTGTGAGCTTTTAGACTGTGAGCTTTTAGACTGTGAGCCCACTGTTGGGCAGGGACTGTCTCTATGTGATGCCAATTTGTACTTCCCAAGCGCTTAGTACAGTGCTCTGCACATAGTAAGCGCTCAATAAATACGATTGATTGATTGCTATATGACCCTGTGCGAGTAATTTACCTTCTCTGGGCCTCAGTCCCCTCAATTGCAAACTAGGAATTCAATGCCTATTCACTCTCTTAGACCATTAGCCTAATTATCTTTCATCTAACCTAGCACTTAATACATACTTGGCATATAGTAGGTGCTTAACAAACATCACAATTTATTATTATTATTATTATTGTTGTTGTTGTTGTTATTGTTATTATTAATAGACCTGGATCAACTTCAATAGATAAGCTTCACACTGGGACTAAGCTGTTTCCTGGTTTGTTTCACATAGAAAAGATCTTTTCAGCCATCTTAGTCTCTGGGATCTGTGGCATTTATATAGGGTGTCTCTCTTTGCTGCCACTGAGGTGGGCATATTTGGAGATCTACAACAGGAGGTTGAATTTTTAATCCCAGAAGAGAACAGTGTTGACTACTGCTATAGGGCTGCAGACTGCAATTCTTCCATACCAAATATAATAAATGTGTGGAAAGCCTTTTTTAAGGTAAAACAAGTGAAACAGGTTAACGTTTGGCCTGTGGCTTGTGAGAAGTGGTACCGAGATTAAGAGATCCCTCCCCCTGGGTGATTGAGATCAATCTTCTCTGGTTTGTGTTTTTAGGTTTAAAATGGTGTTATACTGGTGAAGGTATCTACCAACTCTGTTGTATTGGACTTGGGTAGATTTGTCTATTTTAGTGGGCAGGAAGGGCAGCTGGCTGAGCATAGTCTCCCTGGTGGGAGAAACTGGGATTTGAGAGAGAAATTCACTCTCAAAAGGGACTCACCCTCATAGTAGACTGCAAACCCAGGCCTAAAGCAGCGTGGCCTAGTGGATAGAGCATGGGCCCGGGAATCAGAAGGACCTGGGTTCTAATCCTGGCTCTGCCACTCGTCTGCTGTGGGACCATGGGCAAGTCACTTCACTTCTCTCTGCCTCAGTTACCTCATCTGTAAAATGGGGATTAAAGACAGTGAGCCCCGTCGGGATCTGTGTCCAACTTGATTAGCTTGTATCTACCCCAGCGTTTAATACTGTCCCTGGCGCATATTAAATGCCTAACAAATACTATAAAAATAAAAAGTGCATGGCTTCAGTCGCAACCTGTTTGGTGCCAAGAGTTCCAGGGACGTTGGAGGTTGTTATAGAGAGCCTCGGGTGAGGCTAATGGAGAGGGAGCGAAGGGAAAAAAGATAAAAAGAGGCAGGTGTTAGAAGCATGCAATCAGACACCTCCTTAGAGAAGCAGCATGGGGTAGTGATGATGATGATGGCATTTATTAAGCGCTTACTATGTGTAAAGCACTGTTCTAAGCACTGGGGAGGTTACAAGGTGATCAGGTTGTCCCACGGGGGGCTCACGATCTTAATCCCCATTTTACAGATGAGGGAACAGGCACAGAGAAGTTAAGTGACTTGCCCAAAGTCACACGGCTGACAATTGGTGGAGCCGGAATTTGAACCCATGACCTCTGACTCCAAAGCCCGTGCTCTTTCCACTGAGCCATGCTGCTTCCCTCTACCTAGTGGATAGAACCTGGGCCTGGGAGTTAGAAGGTCATGGGTTCCAATCTAGACTCTGCCACTTGTCTGCTGTGTGACCTGGGGCAAGTCATTTCTTTACTTCTCTGGGCCTCAGTTCCCTCATATGTAAAATGGAGATTGAGACTGTGAGCACAAAGTTGAGGAGGGTCTGTGCCCAACCTAATTTGCTTGTATCCACCCCAGCGCTAAGTACAGTGCCTGGCACATAGTAAGCGCTTAACAAATACCATAATTATTATTATTATTTTTCTCCCTTCCCCCACCCCAAGTTTCCTGGAGAGCATCCATCAGGTAGAACTCTGTCATTTGCCCAGAGATATTGGTTAGAAAAAACTGATCCAGTCATCGAATAGTTTGCCAATGGCATTGAACATCATCCTCAATAGAACTGGTTGAGCATACAGGTGTAGCGCTGTGCTAACACTGTGAGAAGCAGCATGACTTAGTGGAAAGAGCTCGAGCTTGTGAGTCTGAGGTCGTGGTTCTAATCCCCACTCCGCCACTTGTCAGCTGTGTGACTTTGGGCAAATCACTTCACTTCTCTGGGCCTCAGTTACCTCATCTGTAAAATGGGGAAGAAGACTATGAGCCCCACGTGGGACAACCTGATTACGTTGTATCTACCCAGCACTTAGAACAGTGCTTGGCACATCGTAAGTGCTTAACAAATACCATCATTATTATTATTAGATACATGGAGGAGGGGCAACAGTATGGTCTCACAGGATAACCAAGCAGACTTTTAAATTAGTAAATATTCGATTGTCGAAAGAGCATGAAAACAGATTCCCAAAGAGTTCATAACTCTAAGAAGAGTGCTGATGTGGCTGAGTGAAGAGTGCTGATGTGGCTGAGTAGATGGTCTGACTGAAAAGGTGGGGAATTAATCAGGGAAAACCTCCCGGGGGAGGTGTTTTTTAAGATGGCTTTTGAAAGAGGGGTGGGTTGGGTTTTGGCAAAGACAAAGGGGAAAAATATTGTCTAATTGGGCCCTGCCTTAAAGAACCCCTTAAAACATCCTCTTTGAGTTCTGTTTTTCTCTCTGTCTAGTACACGAAGTTCAGTGATCAGAAGTCTAGTGATTAGTGGACATAAATACAGAAACTCCTGTGTCAGGTCTATCAGCAAGACCTTGACAGTGGCACTGTGAAATACGAGAAGAGGCGAAACCTGATCAGGCCCTTTGATAAGAATAGGGGCTCAGCTTGTTTGTATGATCTCAATCGGTCAATCAATCAATGGTATTTATTGTGCGCTTACTGTGTGCAGAGCATTCATTCATCATTCATTCATTCAATCGTATTTATTGAGCACTCACTGTGTGCAGAGCACTGTACTAAGCGCTTGGGAAGTACAAATCGGCAGCATAATAGAGATGATCCCTGCCCAACAATGGGCTCACAGTCTAGAAGGGGGAGAAAGACAACAAAGCAAAACAAGAAGACAGGTGACAATACCATCAGAAGCACAGAGCATTGTACTAAGCACTGGGGAGAGTACAATATAACAATATAACAGACATATTCCCTGCTTACAGCGAGCTTGCAGTCTAGAGCGAGAGACTGATCTGGAGCTGTTATTTAGGTATATAAAAGATGCTCTGACAGCTTTATTCCCCCTCTCACAGTTTTTCTTCACCTTGAAAGAGTCACATATCTGTCTGGGGATGCAAGTTAGAGCCAAATCCTTCCCTGGACCATGATATAATGGAGTTGTTTAACCCATGGAGACTGTATCCCTGACCAAGCAGACCCAAGGTGCCAGAGAAGCCATTCAGGGAAACTTACCTTCCTGCAGATGCTATAAAATCTCATCGCTGGAGTAATTAGAAGTTTATACCTCTACAATTACTTTCCGTCTCCAATAAACATGAGGCTTTAAGAGTCTCTTCCTCTAGAGAAACATTACGTCACTCTTAGATCTTTTTTTCATGAAGAAGGCCAGGATCATTAATCAGGAACACAGACTTGCTGTTTTCATGGAATTATACTCTCCCCTGCTGTTCCTCCTAACTACTGTCCAAACTCCTCTTTCTAAGTGACTTCTGAAGTCTGTGGATACAGAATATAAAGCATCAGTTATTTGTATTTTGCCCTCACTGATCACATATCTCTCCTTTGTTAACCAAAAAAAAAAAAAAAACCCAGGCTGAGTCCACCATCATTCTAAGGATGTTTGAATGTAACACAGGCCTAACATAAATGGGTCCTTGGCTAGAAGAAATATGACTGTGACCAAGAATTTTATCGGGTGATTTAAATGGATGTGAAATGCACATGATCAGTCAATCAGTGGTATTTACTGAGTGTTTACTCTATGCAGAGTACCATACTATGCTCTTAAGAGAGCATGACATCCAGCATTTAAGAGCACCTGGAGCTAAGGTCCCAGAAGGAATAAGGAGGCCAAGAGATGGATTAGCAATGGCCAAGAGCAAAGAAGCACACCATCTTTATAGGCTCATTGTGTGGAAGCGTGTGTTAGCTTTATAGTGGTTTATCCAACCTGACTCACACACATGGACAAGGGTCTCACTGACAATTGTACCACTGACAGCAGAGTTTGGCTAGATACATGTGGCTAGGGATTGGCATTGACAGTTCACATATGTCTTTTGCTTTTCTACTTTATTTTCCCAAGTGTTTAGTACAGCTGAGTTTTGCATTCAGTAGACAATGAATAGTAGCAGTAGTAGTAGTGTAGTAGAATAGTAGAATTTTATCAGGCGATTGAAATGGATGTGAAATGCACATGATCAATCAATCAGTGGTATGTACTGAGTGTTTACTCTGTGTAGAGCACCATACGAAGCTCTTGAGAGTACAAAGCAATAAACTTGTTCTGCGTGATTTCTGCCTACAGAGAGTTTATGTCATTCATTCATTTATTCATTCAATCGTATTTATTGAGCGCTTACTTTGTGCAGAGCACTGTACTAAGTGCTTGGGAAGTACAAGTTGGCAACATGTAGAGACGGTCCCTACCTAACAACCAGCTCACAGTCTAGAAGGGGAGACAGACAACAAAACAAAACATGTGGTCAGGTGTCAAGTCAACAGAATAAATAGAGGTAAAACTAGGTGCACATCACTGACAAAATAAATAGAATAGTAATATGTACAAGCAAAATAGAGTAATAATGTCATTTTCTAAACTGAATGTCACATTTTCTAACCTGAATCTGTCCACATAGCTGATATTCATTGCCATCTGATATGGATTGGAGTGAAGGCCTTTTCAGGTCGATGAAAGTAGTAGTAAATCCCTTGATTTACCATAGTTTGAGACTTGCATTTCGCTGATGGAAATTTGCTGTATGTTATCCTACTGCTATGCAGAGGAGGGAGCTCCAAGCCCAAACTGAATAGGGAAAGGAAAGGAAAGGCAGAAGGAAGGTTGACGTTTGTGATTTCTGTGCCGATGGTAATTACTCAATTGAACACTGAATTTATTGTATTATTTCCTCTTTGCAGCAAAGCAGTGTGCACGTCCAGGATGCCTTTCTAGGTGCTTACTGTGTGCAGTCAATCAGTGGTATTTGCTGAGAGCTTACTGTGTGTCGAGCACTGCCTTAAGTGCTTGGGAGAGTAATAATAATAATAATAATAATAATAATGGCATTTATTAAGTGCTTACTATGTGCAAAGCACTGTTCTAAGTGTTGGGGAGGTTACAAGGTGATCAGGTTGTCCCATGGTGGGGGCTCACAGTCTTCACCCCCATTTTACAGATGAGGGAACTGAGGCACAGTGAAGTGAAGTGACTTGCCCAAAGTCACACAGCTGACAGTTGGCGGAGCCGGGATTTGAACCCATGACCTCTGACTCCAAAGCCGGGGCTCTTTCCACTGAGCCATGCTGCTTCTCTACAACAGAGGTGGTAGACATGGTCCTTGCCTACAAGGAGTTTACAATATAGTGGGGGAGACAGATATTAATATATTGATAGAGAGACAGCATCACGTAATGGATAGAACATGAGTCAGAAGGACCTGGGTTCTAATCCCAGTTCTGCCACGTGTCTGCTGTGTGACCTTGAGTAAGTCACTTAACTTCTCTCTGTGCCGCAGTTACCTCATCTGTAAAATGGGGATTAAGACTGAGAGTCCCATGTGGGACATGGGCTGTGTCCAAACTGATTAGCTTGAATCTACCCCAGCACTAAGAACAGTGTCTGGCACATGTAAGTGCTTAACAAATACCATATGTGTGTATACACATACATATATAAATAAATCCATTTTACTATGTGCATAGTAATGTTCTGACTGCTTACTGAGTTAGAGAGTTGAACCAAGTGCTTCCTGTTTGCTTGCTTTGTGACCTTGGATAAGTCACTTACCTTCTCTGTGCCACAGTTTTCTCGTTTATAAAATGGGAATTAATTACCCGTTTCCCCTCCCTTCTAGACTAGAAGGCCATGTGGGACAGGGACTGTGTCCAATCTGATTACCTTGTATCTACCCCAGAATTTAGCACCGAGTAAGCACTTAAAAATTGCCGTCATTGTCATTATTATGCCAGAATATTGCCTCCTATTTCAGAACACTGTACAAAGAGACTACTGTGATCTGGGCATCTGCTATGTACCAGGCAAGCATTTGGGGGTTGCATAGAAAGAGTAAAGGATTCTCAATCCCTGCACTCATGAAGATAACAAAGAGCTGTAGTCTACATCTCTCTGAGTAAACAAACTGGGGTGGGTGGGCGGGCATGAAGTTTGCCATCCTTAAAAGGTTGTGTCTTAGCCTCATCTGTGTGACCTAACAGAAAATCCTGTTTTTGCCTCAGAGAAAATCCCTCTCTGACCATAATGGAATTTAAGCATTCAGTTCTATAATACTGTGAGCAACAGTCATGGCAGTGATGTAGTAGTGGTGGTTATAGCAGTAGTAGTAGTAGCATTGCTGTTTATAGAAGTCCTGGGAAAAATACCGTACACATTCCCCACCTACAAAGACCTACTCATATTAAAATACACTGGGCTTACTTAGTGCCTGACTCCACACTGTCGAGGATCCTCTGTTAAGGCTTTTCTTCATTGTTTTGAGTATTTCCTTGAAACCCATTCTTCAGAGAGGATGGCACAGAAAGACACACTGGACTGTATGCTCCTTGAGGACAGGAATTGTGTCTCCCAACTCTTTTGTATTGGACTCTTCTCATTATCTAGACTCATTATTTTAGACTGTGAGCCCACTGTTGGGTAGGGACTGTCTCTATATGTTGCCAACTTGTACTTCCCAAGCGCTTAGTACAGTGCTCTGCACACAGTAAGCACTCAATAAATACGATTGATAATAGATAAATCTACCACCCGGGGATGGGTTCGAGGATTGGCACAGTGAGAGAGAGACACCGGGGTCAAAGGCTGAGTTTATACAAACTTTACTCCCTGCAGCTAATTGAACTTCCCTTTGGGGAAGGATATAATTATTTATTTTGGACGCAGCAAATCGAACTTCCCTTTCAGGAGGAATATGATTATAATTATATTGGAGATTCCCTATTGGGAGAAATATACTTGTGCATTAATAGCATATGGCAAAACACCTAGCTTCCACCCACGAACGCTTCCCACTCAGGAGGAATTCACTTTTGTGTTACATGTGGCGAGGCAACTAGCTCCCACCCACAAATGCATCCTACTTGGGTGGAATATATTTATGCATTACATGCACATGGTGAAGCGCCCTAGCTTCCAGCCCCACAAGCGTTCAGCAGGACACTCACCCATCTCATGGCTCCTCGCTTGGTGCAGGCAGAGTGAGCATCCCACCCTCTGGGCAGAGGTGACACGCAGCCAGCTACTGCAAGTCTCCATCCGCTACCCAGAAGGTCAGAGGCCACAATAATTACCTATGCTCCCAGGCCGTTCTAGCTTCTGGCCTCCGCATGTCCAATCTCCTCCCTCCCTCCTACTCCATACCTCATTTGATTGGCATGGGGGAGAGGGACACCTTCTGTATTCCCAGCCTAGGATGTCAATCTAGCGGGTTTGGTTGCTGGAAAGGTGTCCCACCCGTGCTTCTGAATTCCGCTTTTCTGGCTCGGGCAGTGACGAGATAGCATTTGACCATGAGATGGTGAGCACCCTGGTTCATCTTGGGACATCTTCCAAGTATTTAACACAGAGTAAAAATAATGATAATAATAATTATGGTACTTGTTAAGAGCGTACTATGCACCAAGCACTATTCCAAGCACTAGGGTAGATACAAGTTAGGTTGGACAAGGTCCCTGTCCCAAATGGGGTTCACACTCTTAATCCCCGTTTTACACATGAGGAAAGTGAGGCCCCGAGAAGAGAAGTGACATGCCCAAAGTCACACAGCAGGCAGTGTACACAGGAAGTGCTCAATAAATACCATGGATTGATTGACTGATATGTTAAAATGGTGTGTTGCTGAAAAACACATTAACACTTCATCACGGTAGCCCTTAACATCTTAGCAAACTCCTGGTTTCGTGATTTAGTCCTTCCAGACAGCCTGATTGGTCAGGCAACATTCAGGTTAGCTTGATTTCTTGTGACATACTAGTAAAAGGAGTACAGTTGTTACTTAGTGATGGGAAACAAGGCAAAGGAATGTATTTCTTCAGCCTAGAGCTGGGTAGAATGTGAATTAATTAGAATTGAATTGGATGTCAGTTTGGGTATCGTAGATATCTTTTTTGAATCCTTTCTAAAAACAAAGTCTGGGCCCAGTTAACCAGATTTGTTCCCCTTTGCATCTTCTTCCATTCCTAGAATGGACCAGTTCCGTAAAGCAAATATAAAAGCAAACCAAAGGCCCACGGGGTTTAGGTCTACTCAGCAGAATTCAGTAATGAATAGCAGGTATCAGCATAAAAGATACCTGACGCTCCACTGCGCTTAACAGAGATATATGCAATTGTGCTCAGAACCTGGGGAGTTTCTTTGCAAACCACTTTCTGAACCTTGAATATGGATGCTTTAATCTCTTTTCCAAGTTCCTTCGGATGATCACAAAGCAAATTATATGTACAATATGCCATACCAAAATACAACCTTAAAGATGTCAGTTAAGTATTTATGACCCACAAAATATTTACATAAAATCTTCAAATTCATGACATTTTCACCTCATTTGTTCTTGAGGAGAAATTTCATGGATCCAAATATGTACTGGGGTAGGTTCAATTTCCAGCTTTTATAAAAATACTGAATTTCCCCAAGGCTTTTCTTTAAGACCCTACTTAATTGCCTTCATCCTGAGGTCTATGGGCTTAAACTAATTTCTGTGAAGGAAGTATGTTCCCTCTCCACATTTCTTGTTAGGTTTCAGAAACTTTATTAACTACATAGTTTGGTCAATTCTGTTGCTTTTTGACATTGGACATAAACTGTGGGGTCCCTGCCTGATTGTTAATTGTGTTTTTATTTTCCAGATTACAGTTTCATTCCAACCCTGAAAGAAGATATTGTCCTTCATTAGTTACTGGTATTGACATAATTGGGGCTACAAATTCCAATTCAGACTTTTTGAGTTCAGTGCCCTTTATTCAAAACCTAGCACTGAACATACTCAAAAGAAGTGATATAGCCCCAGTGATCACTCATATTATGTTTCAACAGAATGAAATCATAATATTACTACAAGCTCTTTATGACCGCAACAAATTAACAGGTATGCTTCCATATATGCATCCATAGATGATAACATTCTGGTCCCTATATAGACAGAAAGATAGATTTGTTTTGTTGTCTATCTCCCCCTTCTAGACGGTGAGCCCGCTGTTGGGTAGGGACCGTCTCTATATGTTGCCAACTTGTACTTCCCAAGCGCTTAGTACAGTGCTCTGCACACAGTAAGTGCTCAGTAAATACGATTGAATGAATGAATGAATGGATAGGTAATAATAATAATAATGTTGGTATTTGTTAATCGCTTACTATGTGCAAAGCACTGTTCTAAGCGCTGGGGGGGAACACAAGAATATGAGGTTGCCCCATGTGGGGCTCACAGTCTTAATCCCCATTTTACAGATGAGGGAACTGAGGCACAGAGAAGGGAAGTGACTTGCCCAAGGTCACACAGCTGATATGTGGGGGAGGCGGGATTCGAACCCATGACCTCTGACTCCCAAGCCCGCACTCTTTCCACTGAGCCATGCTGATAGATAGATAGATAGATAGATAGATAGATAGATAGATAGACATGAAAAATCTCCCCTGCTCCTCTTCAGTTTTCCCTTCTGCCCTTTCTTCAATTCTTCCATCTTTTCCAGAAGTATCCCAAGAGGAGATCTCCTGTCTTCTCTCAAAATCTGCCCCTTCCACCTGCGCTTCCAACACCACCTCAGCTTCACTGAAACTGTCCACTCTAGCCGCTCATTCTCAGTCTCATTTGCAGGCTCCTCCTCTGCCTCCCACCCCCTAACTGTGGGTGTCCCTAAAGGTTCAGTTCTGGGTCCCCTTCCATTCTTCATCTACACCCACTCCCTTGGAGAACTCATTCGCTCCCTTGGCTTCAACTACCACCTCTATGCAGATGAATCCCAAATCTACATAACAATAATAATAATAATAATAATAATAATAATATAATAATAATGGTATTTGTTAAGCACTTACTATGTGTCAAGCACTGTTCTAAGCACTGAAGTAGATACAAAGTAATTAGGTTGTCCCACGTGGGGCTCACAGTCGTAATCCCCATTTTGCAGATGAGGTAACTGAGGCACAGAGAAGTGAAGTGACTTGCTCAAAGTCACACAGCTGACAAGTGGCAGAGCCAGGATTAGAACCCACAACCTCTGACTCCCAAGCCCATGTTCTTGCCAGTGGCCATGCTGTACATCTCCAGCCCTGACCTTTCTCACTCTCTGCATTCTCACATTCCCTCCTGCCTTCAAGTTGTCTCTACTTGGATGTCCTCCAGTAACCTCAGACTTAACGATTGATACGATTGATGATGACAACATGCCTGCAACAGAATTCTTTATCTTCTCCCTCCCCATTACTTTCTTGACACTGTAGACAGCACCATCATCCTTCCTGTCTCACAAGCCCATTCATTCATTTATTCATGCAATCGTATTTATTGAGCACTTACTGTGTGCAGAGCACTGTACTAAGCGCTTGGGAAGTACAAGTTGGCAACATATAGAGACGGTCCCTACCCAACAACAGGCTCACAGTCTAGAAGGGGGAGACAGAAAACAAAACAAAACAAAACATGTAGAAAGGTGTCAAAACCGTCAGAACAAATAGCCCATAACCTTGGTGTTATCCTTGATTTATCTCTCTCATTCAACCCTCATATTCAATCTGTCACTAAATCCTGTCAGTTCTATCTTCACATCACTAAAATCCACCCTTTCCTCTCCATCCAAACTGCTACTACGTTAATCCAAGCACTTATCCCAACCCGCCTTGATTACTGTATCAACCTCCTTGCTAACCTCCCTGTCTCCTGTCTCTCCCCACTCCGGTCCATACTTCACTCTGCTTCCCAGATCGTTTTTGTACAAACACATTCAGTCCATGTTTCCCCATTCCTCAAGAACCCCTTGTGGTTGCCCATCCACCTTCTCATTATACAGAAACTCCTTACCATTGGCTTTAAAACATTCAATCACCTAGTCCCTTCCTACCTTACCTCCCTGATTTCCAACTACAACCCGCCTGCACACTTTGCTTCTCTCATGCCAACTTACTCACTGTATATTGAGCTCGTCCATCTCACTGCCAACCTCTCACCCACATCCTACCTCTGGTCTGGAACATCCTACTTCTTCATAACTAATAGATGATCACTGGCCTCATCTTCAAACCCTTCCTTCCTCTCCCCCTTGTCCCCCTCTCCATCCTCCCCATCTTACCTCCTTCCCTTCCCCACAGCACCTGTATATATGTATATATGTTTGTACATATTTATTACTCTATTTTATTTGTGCATATGTATTCTATTTATTTTATTTTGTTAGTATGTTTGGTTTTGTTGTCTGTCTCCCCCTTTTAGACTGTTAGCCCACTGTTGGGTAGGGACTGTCTCTATATGTTGCCAACTTGTACTTCCCAAGCACTTAGTACAGTGCTCTGCACACAGTAAGTGCTCAATAAATACGATTGATTGATTGATTGATTGATTAATAAAGGGACATCTCCTCCAAGAGGCCTTCCCCAATTAGTCCTTCAATTCCTCTTCTCCTACTCCCTTCTGCATCATCCTTGAACTTGGATATACTGCCTTTATTCACCCCTCCCTCCCTCAGCACGACAACACTTATGTACATATCTGTAATTAATTTATATTAATCAGTCAGTTAATCATTTATTGAGTGCTTACTGGGTGCACAGCACTGTACTATTAGAGAAGCAGTGTGGCTTAGTGGAAAGAGCATGGGCTTGGGAGCCAGAGGTCATGGTTTCTAATCCTAGCTCCACTACTTGTCTGCCGTGTGACCTTGGGCAAGTCATTTAACTTCTCTGTGCCTCAGTTCCCTCATCTGCAAATTGGGGATTAAGACTGGGAGCCCCACGGGGGACAACCTGATTACCTTGCATCTATCCCAGTGCTTAGAACAGTGCTTGGCACATAGCAAGCGCATAACAAATACCATCATTATTATTATTATTATTACTAAGCACTGGAGAGATTACAATGTAACAGACACATTCCCTGTCCACAACAAGCTTACAGTCTAGAGGGGGAGACAGATATTAAAATTAATAAATGAAATTACAGATAGGTACATAAATGTTGTGGGGCTGGGAAGTGGGATTAATGACTGTCTCCCTATCTAGACTGTAAGGAAGATGGGCAAGGAACATGTCTACCAACTGGTTCATACTGTAGTCTCCCAAGAACTTAGTACAGTGTTCTGTGCAAACAATAAGTGCTAGATAAATATGAATGATCGATTAATTGATTGATCCTTCATTTTTGATGGTGATGCTCTTGATAGTGAGATTGGATGCACGTGTGTGAGGGTCAATGAAAATTAATATGTGCCCTATACTTCTGCTAGTTTACCCATAAAGACAGATCTCTGCTACTCCAGTGAGTTTGACCCATCTAAAATCTGCCTCATAATTAGAACCTGCCTCTTGGTATTTCAGTCTTTGCTGGGGAGAGCAATCCCTGTCTTGATTGCTGCCCTCCAGGCCGGCCCATCTGCTGCAGATGTATCTCATCAGGCGACTGCTACATTGCATTGTTTGGGGCTGTGCTCCGCTGCATTTCTAAGCCTTTATTCTGCCCTGCTGGCTTGTATCTGCCTCCTTTCAGTTCTTCATGTAGCAGCTGCTTGCGTATACAGCTATCATTCATTCTTCTCAAGAGTCTCCCACAGTAGAACTGTGTTGCTCTGAGCATCGCTTCAGTGCTAATGAGTTGGCTGCATTCCAAGAACTCAATGTTGGTAATGTTGTCCTGCCATTTGATTTTGAGTATGATTCATAATTAATTTTAAAGAAACTGCTCAAGAAGCTGGATGTCCCCATCTCTCAGTCATTTAAAAAGTCAGACAGTAACACAGCCCAATATTGTTACGAAGTCCCACATGAGACTCAGTCTTGATCCCCATTTTACAGATGAAGGAACTGATCAGCAAGGGAAGTGACTTTCCCAAAGTCACAAGGTCACACAACAGACAAGTGGTGGAGCTGGAATTAGAACACAGGTCCCCTGGTACCCAGGTTGATACTCTTTTCATCGGACCACACTGCTTCTGTTTTCTACTGTCAGGCTGCTTTGTGCTAGGCTGCAAGAGTTCTGGTGGGTTAAGATTTAACCTGTGGAGCTAGATTCTCCTGTCACACCTAACTCTATCTTGCAGTCTGCCAAATATTTTTCTGTAATTTCTTATTCAATGTTCTTGTCTTGTTGGATGCCCTATGCCTAGGTCACAGAATCTGGTGATAGGTATGAGTTAGGTCATGGCCTACAGTGCTATACATAGCATTAGGGTATAAACATTGATTATAAGTAATCAAAATGAATCTGAAGTTGCTGGGTAGAATTTGCTGGATAATGAGCTGAGCTTGGATATCCTAGCTGTCTCAAGAAGCTACTATTTTCTCAAATTAAGTGTTGGCTACCTATTTGTCTCTCCCCTCCACCCCTCCCTCTCCACCCAACTATCATCAATCAATCAGTAGAATTTACTGTGTGCCTACTTTGTAAGCTACATCCCTTTCCATTCCTGGACAAGTATTCTGATCTGCAAAATTAAAAAAATCAACTTATTATTATCTGTTTGAGATCTCAACAAGTTATTCCTCAGAAGGAAGTCTCCCTCCAAAACCAATTCAATGTTTGACTGATACTTTGATGACATTCTCCATGAGGTTACTCAGTTGTCCTATAATGGGATGAGGTTCCTGACATCCCACATTAAGGAGAACTCATGCTATACTTCATGCCTGTGTCATATGCATATGCATAATTGTTTCTTTCAACATTATCATTGTGACATGTCCAAATAGAAATGCATTGTCAGAAGAACATTCCCTAATTCCCTAGTAGTGTACTATCCAAAATATATGTTGTACTAAAAAACACATGTTTTGGAAGAATTTAGTTTTTATGAAGGTCTGAGTTTTCCTTTGTGTTTGCTTTGGGTGGTCAAATTTTCTAAAGGGTGTTTTTTTATTTCACTTCAAGGGGGTAATTTTCTCAGACACTAGGAGATGCTCATCACCATTCCAGGAAGAAGACTAGCAGGTCAAACCATTGTGAATATCATGCTGAATGGTTCATCATGAATCTCGTTGGCCTATTTTCAGAATTATTGAGTTCTGTCAATGAATTTCATAATGTTCTTCATTTTTAATGCATCAAGGACAGGTTTATTCATCATTGCTACTAGTGCTCTTGTCATGCTCTCAGTGATGTGTTTGGGGTGCAGGAGAGATAATTCTTATGGGAAAAAAATATTTGTAAAGGGATAGTAATGGTGATGATGATGATGATGATGGTATTTGTTAAGCACGTACTACGTGCCAAGCACTGTTCTAAGCGCTGGGGTAGATACAAGGTTATCAGGTTGTCCCACATGGGGCTCACAGTCTTAGTCCCCATTTTGCAGATGCAGTAATTGAGGCACAGAGAAGTAAAGTGCCTTGCCCAAAGTCACACAGCTGACAAATGGCAGAGCTGGGATTCAAACCCATGACATCTGACTCCCAAGCTCGTGCTCTCTCCACTAAGCCATGATGTCTACCAACTCTCTGGTATTGTACTCTCCTAAGTGCTTAGTACAGTGCTCTGCACACAACTGAGGGCTCAACAAGTACCATTGATTGAATGATTATCCCTATTTTTCTCTAAGAATTATACCCATCTTCAGTACAACTTGAAGTTCTAAGAGAGCCTAGGCACCACAAAAGGTGGTTATGCAGGAGGGAGCAGTTCAGATTTAGCAGGAAGTCCCTTAGCCACTTAGCCTTCCTGGGCCTAGGAATCAGAGGGCTGAAGGGGATGCAATTTGCGTAAGCTGCATTTGCTTGGCTTACAAATTTGTCTATATGTCCTATCTGTTCTACCAATCCTGAAGAGAAGGGTTTTTTTTTAAATGTATTTGGTAAATGCTTACTATGTGCCAGGAACTTTTCTAAGCACTGAGGTAGATACAAACCAATCAGGTTGGATGTAGTCCATTTCCCACATGGGTTTCACAGTCTTAATCCCCATATTACAGATGAGGGAACTAAGGCACGGATAAATTAAGTGGCTTCCCTAAGGTCACATAGCAGAGAAGTGGTAGAGTCGGGATTTGAACTTAGGTTCTCTTGACTTACGGGTCCAGGTTCCATCCACTAGGCCATGCTCCTTCTCAGCATTGAATTACAACCCAACATGGTACTGCCATCCCTGTGACTAACATCTACTGGCTAAAAATATCCCCATTGCCCTCTTTGCTCTACCCCCCCTCCCTGCCCTACAGCACTTGTGTATATATGTACACATCTATAATTCTATTTATTTATATTGATGCTATTGATGCCTGTTTACTTGTTTTGATGTCCGTCTCCCCCCCTGTAGACTGTGAGCCCATTGTAGGCAGGGATTGTCTCTCTGTTGCTGAATTGTATTTTCCAAGCACTTAGTACAGTGCTCTGCACACTGTAAGTGCTCAATAAATACGATTGAATGAATGAATAAAAGATGCAATCAGACACCATTCAGGGTCCCACCCTCCACATGTGTCCATGTCCAGGTCTTTGGCAGTGGCGGGGCAGCTCTCCAGGACTGGCCGAGAGAATTTCGGCTCCCATCCCTCCGTCAGAGGCCTTTCACCTTCTGCATCTCCATTCCCCGAGGTGCTGAGACAGAGCTGCTTCATTTTGTCTTCCCTCTGTTCCTCTCTGTTCAGGGGGATGTTGGATGCCCGGATGGGGGACTGTGATGCAGGCACTGCAGTGGTGTTGGAGGCCGCAGCAGCAGTAGTAACAGCAGCAGCTCTCCGTGCCCTGTCGAGAGAGCCCCGGCTGTGTCGGCTCAGACGGACATCTCCCCTCCCTCTGATATGGGGATCAGCTCTGAGGTACAGTTCCAGTAACTGGGCACACATTCCTCAGCCCGCTCCCAGCCCACTCCCCACTCCGCTATTCAAGCACTTCCCTGGATGGAAGCTTCATAGAAAAGACCATCTCCTTCATCCCTGGCACCTCTCCTTGCTCAGAAAGCTGGGAGTTATCAAATTTAAACTAGAATATGGGGTATCAGCTCTGGTTTTGGTTAAGCACTTACGCTGTACCAGGCACTGTATTAAGCAGTGGCATATACAAGCTAATCGGGTTGGACGCGGTTCATTTCCCAGACGGGGGTCACAGTCTTAATCCCCATTTCACACATGAGGTAATTAAGGAACAGAGAATAATACTGATAATAGTTGTGGTATTTGTTAAGCGCTTACTATGTGACAAGCACTGTACTTAGCGTGGGTCAAATACAAAACAATCAGTTCCCATTTGAGGTTCAAAGTCTAAGTCAGAGGAAGAATGGATATTGAAAATAAGGAAACAAAGGCACAGAGAAGTGAAGTGACTTGCCCAAGATCATGCAACAGACAAGTCAGAGTCAAGATTTCACATGATTAATTTTCATAGCACAAATGGGCCAATCTGGTTTGGATCCATGATGCTGTGGGCTCTTCCCTCACAGTTCCAATTCTTTGAGTTAATGCCTCCCCAACCATTATGGCATCTCTGCACCCACACAGGAAATCTTGACTCCGGCATTTAAATTACCTACTTAATCTTCTGGCATAGCAACCCTGAATCTGCTTCCTGTATCTCTGCAACAAACAAAGCCTCCTCACCATTGCCTTCGAGGCTCTCCACCATTTCTTGTCTTCTGTTCTTCTCTCCATTTCTTTCTCCTGCTCATTTCCAACTCACTGTCTTTGCTTCCCGCAAGCTCACCTTCTAGCTGTACCCCAGCCATACTTCCAGCTCCACCCTCCAGGCTCTGTCCCCTCACTCCCACGAGTTCCTGGCTTGGAACTTCCTCCCTCCCCACATCAAATGGACCACAGCTCTCCCCACATTCTAGGATCCCACCTCTTCCAGCAAGCTTCTCCTGATTAATTTCCCAGAACACTTAAGCCATATCAATCAATCAATCAATCAATCAATCAATCGTATTTATTGAGCGCTTACTATGTGCAGAGCACTGTACTAAGCGCTTGGGAAGTACAAATTGGCATCACATAGAGACAGTCCCTACCTAACAGTGGGCTCACAGTCTAAAAGGGGGAGACAGAGAACAGAACCAAACATACCAACAAAATAAAATAAATAGGATAGAAATGTACAAGTAAAATAAATAAATAAATAAACAGAGTAATAAATATGTACAACCATATATACATATATACAGGTGCTGTGGGGAAGGGAAGGAGGTAAGATGGGGGGATGGAGAGGGGGACAAGGGGGAGAGGAGGGAAGGGGCTCAGTCTGGGAAGGCCTCCTGGAGGAGGTGAGCTCTCAGCAGGGCCTTGAAGGGAGGAAGAGAGCTAGTTTGGCGGAGGGGCAGAGGGAGGGCATTCCAGGCCCGGGGGACGACGTGGGCCAGGGGTCGACGGCGGGACAGGCGAGAACGAGGTACAGTGAGGAGATTAGCGGTGGAGGAGCGGAGGTTGCAGGCTGGGCAGTAGAAGGAGAGAAGGGAGGTGAGGTAGGAGGGGGCGAGGTGATGGACAGCCTTGAAGCCCAGGGTGAGGAGTTTCTGCCTGATGCGCAGATTGATCGGTAGCCATTGGAGGTTTTTGAGGAGGGGAGTAATATGTCCAGAGCGTTTCTGGACAAAGATAATCCGGGCAGCAGCATGAAGTATGGATTGAAGTGGAGAGAGACACGAGGATGGGAGATCAGAGAGAAGGCTGGTGCAGTAGTCCAGACGGGATAGGAAGAGAGCTTGAATGAGCAGGGTAGCAGTTTGGATGGAGAGGAAAGGGCGGATCTTGGCAATGTTGTGGAGCTGAAACCGGCAGGTTTTGGTGACGGCTTGGATGTGAGGGGTGAATGAGAGAGCGGAGTCGAGGATGACACCAAGCCATAGCATCCCATCAGCCAACTTTAGTACTTAAGCATTTATTTAGACTCTCTCTAGTATTCATTTATATATAAGTGTACTCACTCAATTATTTTTGCCACTCTAGTCATAAATATTTTTATATTTGTTTCTATCATTAGATTGTAAGTTCCTTGGGCACACGGAACACATCACTTTTTAAATGGTATATGTTAAGTGCTTCCTATGTGTTAAACACTGTTCTAAGTTCTGTGGTACGTACAAATTAATTAGGTCGGATGCAGTCCTTGTACTGCATGGGGCTTACAGTCTAAATAGAAGGGAGAAGTGAAGTGATTTGCCCAAGGTCATGCAACAGACAAGTGTCAGCATCAGGATTTTGCATGATTATTTTTCAGAGTGCAAAATGGGCCAATCTGGATTGGAACAATAATGCTGTGGGCTCTGCCTTCACAATCCCAATTCTTTGAGGTAATGCCTCAAAAAACTGAGGCACAGAGACGTTAAGTGACCTGCCCAAGGTCATACAGCAAGCAATTGGCCGAGTCAAGATTAGAATCAGTTCCTTCTAACTCCCAGACCCCTGCTTCCTCAACTAGGCTTCTTTTCACCAGACCACGCTGTTTCTTTATTTTGTACTTCCCAAGCACACAATAAATACAGTACATTGCACTAAATAGACTCAATAGATACTACTGCTACTACTAATGTACCTGCAAGTGTAGCCAGACAACACTTTCATAAACTGGAAAGCAGTTAGTGCCATGAATTCCAATTCATATATCTTTTACTGACTAAAAGGTGTCACCAGTTGGTAACCGCTTTACCCAATACTGTTACCCTTGTCTAAAACTCCTTCCCCCTTAAAATCTAAAAAACTACAGCTGTCCTCATTTTCAAAGTCCTGCCAAAATCACATCTCAAGGAGTCCTTCCCCGATTCAATTCTCCTCTTCTCAGGTTACTTTCCCCATAACGGTCCCTTCAGCTTTCAGCCAGTGCTCAAAAATTACTATTCCTTGAGTATGCATCTTGGCCAGCAAATACATCATGGGATGTAGACACGGATCTGTCAGGAGGCCAAAGTGTATCCCCAGCCTTGACAATTGCTTGCTGCTTTGGTGTAGTGGGATGTCATAGGTGCAGTCCCCTGTCTTCCTCAGGACTACCTCTCTTCATATCTGGGAATTTGCCCAGTGGCCTGGCTGCCACCCACATTTTCCAGAAAGTGTAGGAGAAAAATGACTCAATTCTGGGCTCTGGTCAAACCCAATCCTGTTCTCTCCTACTGTCAAACAAGATGTTTCACTTCTACAAGTCTCACACCTGAAGGCTCTAACCAATAGCCACACAAGGGAACTCCCCAGGCCTTTTGGGTTCCCGTAGTTCAACTCTAGTGTTGAGTGGTTTGGAACACACCTGGGATATTAGCAGAACTCTGACCATTCTAAGTGGTGGGTAGTCAGTCTGTCTGGGTCCCATTGCTGGAGGCAGGTTGATAAACCTGAGAAATGTACCTTCCTTTGCTCTAAACTCACCTGTTAGTTCTTCAAAAACTCCTGGATTTGAAGTCTGACTAGCAAAAGTCTCTGACCAGGGCTGGGTAAATGGAATCTGAAAGCTCACTCTGGGAGTGGCAGAATTCTCTCTGCCCCATTCTTCCAGAACAAGACTGTTTTCTCCAAGGATTTCCTTTCTGAATAGAAGTTGAAAGTTACCAGGCTTGGGCAGACTGGGTTTTGCCTCTTGTCCCTCCCTGTTACCTTTCATCCTCTGTCCTTTCATCATGTAGGGGCTTTTCTTCTTCTCATTTACATTTGTAAGATTCTGGAGAGCATTAAATTGGGAAAGCATGAGGTGAGGGAAAGTGCAAGCTGGTTTGCTCCGAGGAATTCCAGGGAGGGCTCCTGGGTGAATATTTTATAAGCACTTGTCCTGTTACTATGTGTTTCTCTGGGATCCAACCAACAGAACGTGAATTGAAATTCCCCCTCCCTTCTCAGTGCTTTCTGTGCTGTTAAAAAGAAAAGGGGAGGAAACTTTCTTCCTCCCCAAACTACAGGACTTGAACAAAGAATAATTGAGATTTCACTGTGAAAAGCCCAAGGGGCCTTACTGGGGGGGAGACGTGACCACATGGGCCGGGCTATTGAAAGAAGAGGCCATTGGTATGGAGAAGTTGGTGGCAGTTCTCCAAATTTCCACAAACTAGGGAGGAACTTAAAGGTCTTTACCTTCTCTAGCCTGGCAAGTTGGGCTAAAACCAGGCACTGTTTCTAGTTGAGCCTACTGCAGTCTCCTGGAGGGAAAGGTGATGTAACTGAAAAACGAGGTGGAGAAGTAAAAAAACAGTCTTTGTTTCCAAGAGACTGAGTGACCTGTTCTTTGGAATTTTCACATGCTATCTTGAAAACTCTCATACTGCTTTTTTTTCCAACCACAGAGCCTAAATCCTTCAATTTTATAGCACTTTAATGTCCCAAAGTCTTTTTACACAAATTACTGCATTTTAATTTCACAACATTCTTGTGAGATTGGGAGAAGCAGGAAGAATTTAACCGTGTTTTATAGAAGAGGAATCTGGAATGCTGAGAGGTGAAGTGACTTCCTCAAAATCATCCAGCTGGTCAGTAGCAAAGCTGGAATTGGAACCCAGGACTGCTGATTCTCAGTCCGCTAGGCTGTGATAGTCCCCTACAGGATGCTGTCCAGAGGCCAGAGGTCTGAAGTCACTGGTCTTTTGGTATATGATTGCCCGGGATTCCTCTTCCTTCGAGGAGCACCAGCAGATTGAAGCGATGAATGAGACCAGGCTAATCAGGTGCCCCTGATAACCCTGCCCTCAGCCTAATGCAGATGGTACTGTGAGAGTACAATCAATCAATCAATCAATCGCATTTACTGAGTGCTTACTGTGTGCACTTTTGTTTATATCTGTAATTTATTTATTTATATTAATGTCTTGTCTCCCCCTCCACCCCAGACTGTAACTTGTTGTGGGCAGGGAATGTGTCTGTTTATTGTCATATTGAACTCCCCCGAGCACTTCAGTAATAATAATGATAATGGCATTTGTTAAGTGCTTACTATGTGCAAAGCACTGTTCTAAGTGCTGGGGAAGATATAAGGTGATCAGGTTGTCCCACTGGGGGCTTACAGTCTTAATCTCTATTTTACAGATGAGGTAACTGAGGCACAGAGAAGTTAAGTGACTTGCCCAAAGTCACACAGATGACAATTGGTGGAGCCGGGATTTGAACCCCTGACCTCGAAGTCCAAACCCCGTGCTCTTTCCTCTGAGCCATGCTGCTTCTCAATACTCTGCACACAGTAAGCACTCAATAAATATGAATGAATGATTGTGCAGTGCATTTGGGAGAATACAATAGAATTAGCAGATATGATCCCTTCCCATAATGAGATTACAGTCTGTTCCCTGAGCAAACTCTAGAGGAGGAAACATAAACTGAAAAGTGAAGGCTGTAGAGGAGGAGGAGATGGGGCATCTCAAGTCCCATTGTGATGGCCAAAGACATTGGTCAATAGGATCCATGTTCCCTATGGTGGTCAAGGAGTCCTCACAGAAAGAAGGGGTGATTTGTCTCACTATTAATTCAATCAACCAACTGGATTTATTGAGCACTTTCTATGTAGAGCACTATACTAAGCACTTGAGAGAGTACAATACAACAGAATTGGTAGATGCAGTCCATGCCTACAACAAGCTTACAGTCCAGTGGGGGAGATGGACATTAATAAAAAAAAATATGGATATGTACATATGTGCTGTAGGGCTGAGGAAGGGACGAATAAAGGGAGCAAATCACAGTGTCAAGGTGATGTAGAATGGAGCAGAAGAAGAGAAAACGAGGGCTTAGCTGGGGAAGACCTCTTGAAGGAGATATGCTTTTAATAAGGCTTTGAAGGTGGGGAAAGTGGGAAAAGTGATCCCAAGTATCTGTTGGATATGAAGAGGATGGGCATTCTAGTTTAGAGGCAGGATGTGGGTGAGAGGTTGGCAGCCCGCTAGACAAGGTCAAGGTTCGGTGAGTGGATTGGCATTAAAGGAGTGAAGTGTACAGGTTGGTTTATAGTAGGAAATTGAGAAACAGCTTGGCCAAGTGGATAGAGCATGGGTCTGGGAATCAGAAGGATCTGGGTTCCAATCCCAGCTCTGTCACTTTTCTGCTGTATGATCTTGGGCAAGTCATTTCACTTCTCTGTGCCTCAGTTACTTCATTAGCAAAATGGGAGTTAAGTCTTTGATCCTCATGTGGAACATGGACGGTGTCCACTTTGATTAGCTAGTATCTACCCCAGCACTTAGTATAGCGCCTGGCACATAGAGTTTAACAAATATCACAAAAAGAAAAGAAAAAGAAATCAGTGTGGTAAGGTTGGAGGGGGCAAGGTGACTGAGTGCTTGTAAGCCAGTGGTGAGGAGTTTCTGTTTGATGATGAGGTGGATGGGCAACCACTGGATTTTCTTGAGGAGTGGGGAAACACGGACTGAATGCCTGATATGAAGATCACTTTTGAGGGTGTTGGCCGACCTGTCATGGCACTGAGTGAGTGACAGTATTGGGTTTCTTAGGGTAGGACCCTGTGCCCATCGCTTCTCCTCCTCTAAGTCCACCCCTGTTGACTAGTAACTGCTGCTGACTAGTACAGTCGAAATCAAAATGAAGAAGGCTAGTAAAAGGGAACGAATGGTGTTTAAGCTATGAGAGAAGCAGCATGGCTCAGTGGAAAGAGCACGGGCTTTGGAATCAGAGGTCAGGGGTTCAAATCCCGGCTCCGCCATTTGTCATCTGTGTGATTTTGGGCAAGTCACTTCACTTCTCTGTGCCTCAGTTACCTCATCTGCAAAATGGGGATTAAGACTGTGAGCCCCCCGTGGGACAACCTGATCACCTTGTGACCTTCCCAGCGCTTAGAACAGTGCTTTGCACATAGTAAGTGCTCAATAAATGCCATCATTATTATTATTATTACCTAAAAATTGGTCAAATATTGGCCAATTAGCCTGCCATGACAACTGCTACTGAAAAAGGTGGCTCACCCATCATGGTACCTGTGAATATGCACGTGTATATTCAGGTTTCCTGTTCAAAGATGAACTTATTGATGGGATGTACCTAAAATGAACATTATGTGACCAGTAATCCTTTTCACATTGCAAGCCCTTGGAGACGGTTCTTCCGTCTTCAGGATGTGTCCATTGTTATATTGTACCCTCCCAAGCGCTTAGTACAGTGCTCTGCACACAGCAAGTGCTCAATAAATATGATTGACCGACTAGTGCTCTTCCTCAAAATGCTTCTTTCCCTATAAGGAAACATGAGCCTCTTCATTTCCTTTTGCTGCTGCATATGTCAGTCTGCCCACTTCTGGCCCTTCTCAGAATCCCATAGCTTGGCTGATGGCAGGATTTCCAGGAAACTGACAGATGGAAGAAATTCTGGGTAATGGGATGATGTGTCAAGTCATACAAGTCCCCCTCTTTGATGTTGTTCTATTGATTTTGAGAGGAGGCTTTTTGTAGAATGACTCAAGAAGTTTTGCTACTGAGCATTTGATACAGGCGTCTTCCAGCTAGACTCCAGCTAGTCCTGGAGCTTTGTCTCTAGCCCATCAGGCTTCCAGATTTTCCCATGCTCCCAGGTACTACCCCACTGCTGGTCAAGGCAGCTGAAAACTATTTTTCCCACCAGTACCTACTTTCAGAGACCGGTAATGCTACCCAAAGACTGTCAGTCCATCAGTCAATCTTATGTATTGAGCACTTACTGGTTATAGAGCACTGTTCTAAGTACTTGGGAGAGTACGGTATAACAGTAAACAGACACACTCACTGCCTACAGAGAGCTTACAGTCTAGAGGAGGAGACAGACAATAATATAAAGTACAGATATGTACATAAGTGCTGGGGGTGTGGGGGGGGGATGGATAAAGGGAGCAAGTCACGGAGATGTAAAAGGGAGTGGAAGAAGAGGAAAAGAGAGCTTAGTCAAGAAAGGTATCTTTGGAGACAAAGACCAAGGCAACATCCAGGTGTGGGATTATTTGAGCCCAGAGGCATCTTCACTGGAAGAATCACTCTGAATCTGCTTGATAAGGACAAGAAGCAAGAAATCCAAACCAGGAGATGAAAGGAGTTTTTCAAAAATTACATTAAAAAGCTGGATGTTATCCAAACAACAAGCCCATAATGCTTTTGGAATTGGCTGAAGTACCCTAAAACCATTAGCTGTTACTTTATGAAATCTCATGGAAAACAAGAAGCACTTCAGTAATGTAGAAAGTTACTAGACCGAATCGTCAATTGATTTGAGAACTCTTTAGTTTATGAAATGTCACAGTACCTTAGGTATAGTTCAACCCGACTTTGTCCTAAAAGGAAATTAGATTCGTTTGGCAGAATAGCTCTTCACAGAGTGATCAACCTTGGAGATTAGAAGAAAAGAAGGTATAGAGTAACTCAGGGTTTTCAGGGCTTTTTACTAATCATATGACATTACACACATAAACCATTTAGGCAATGAGGTGGATGTTAAGTGAGTGTGCTTCTTGTTAGGTGCTTGTCTTGTCTTGGGCCGTCGAGTCATCTTCAACCCATCACAACACCATGGATGCATCTCTCCCAGAAAACCCCACTTCCATCGGCAATTGTTCTGATGGTGGATCCATAGACTTTTCTTGGTAACAGGGGTAATATGATCTTTGAAGGCTGAGTTAATAATTTTTACTTTGCTCATGGTTCCTCTTCTGAGTGTCCTGATGTTACGGTCACAGACAGAATTCTGGGCTGGATGGACCATTGGTCACTGCTCAGAGTTGCATGTTTCTTAAAATCAGACCTGGCAAATTCAAACAAAGACCAAACCGGGAGATGGTCCAGTTCTAAGTTCCAGGACTTACTGTATTTTTGTTTCCTATTTCAGGAAGGAATTTGAAAGCCACTGTATGCAGGAATATTCTCCATTCCTCAATGTTTACCACTTCTTCTGGTCTTCAAAATGCAAAGATAATTTTTAATGATTCCCCACTAAAGGCTAATATTTCTTTCTTAGGGTATTTCCATAAGGAGGTAGTCTAGCCTAATAGAGAAGGCACAAGACTGTGGGTCGGGAGACCTGGGTTCAACTCCCATCTCTGCCATCGACCTGCTGTGTGACTTTGGACAAATCTCACCCTCTTTGGGTTTCTGCTTCCTCATCCAAAAATGGTGGATGAGATACATTGTGAGCCCATGTGGGAGAGGGACTATATCCAATCTCATAATTTTGTATCTACCCCAGCCAGCGTTTAAAACATAGTAATCACCTATAAATGCCCTAATTATTTATTTTACCTCCATTTAATGAGTTGAAAAAGGCACTGCTAAGCATTCTGACCCTAATGCTTCTAAGACTATAAGCTGCTTAAGGGCGTGGATCATGCCGTCCAATGCTACTGTGATTTCTCAAGCACTTACTACAGTGCTCTGCACACAGTAAACTATCACTGAACACCACTGACAGAGTGATTGGTGAACCATGGTCTGGTAGAAAGAACATGGATGTGGGTTCTAATTCCAGCTCTGCTACTGGTTTGTCATTAAACCTCTGGAAAGATTACTGATACTGATAACTGAACTCCTTGTCTTCCCTCCCAAACCTTGCCCTCTCCCTGACTTTCCCATCTCTGTTGACGGCACTACCATCCTTCCCGTTTCACAAGCCCGCAACCTTGGTGTCATCCTTGACTCCGCTCTCTCATTCACCCCTCACATCCAAGCCATGACCAAAACCTGCCGGTCTCAGCTCCACAACATTGCCAAGATCCGCCCTTTCCTCTCCATCCCAAACGCTACCCTGCTCATTCAAGCTCTCATCCTATCCCGTCTGGACTACTGCATCAGCCTTCTCTCTGATCTCCCATCCTCGTGTCTCTCTCCACTTCAATCCATACTTCATGCTGCTGCCCGGATTATCTTTGTCCAGAAGCGCTCTGGGCATATTACTCCCCTCCTCAAAAATCTCCAGTGGCTACCAATCAATCTGCACATCAGGCAGAAACTCCTCACCCTTGGCTTCAAGGCTGTCCGTCACCTCGCCCCCTCCTACCTCACCTCCCTTCTCTCCTTCTCCAGCCCAGCCCGCACCCTCCGCTCCTCCGCCGCTAATCTCCTCACCGTGCCTCGTTCTCGCCTGTCCCGCCATCGACCCCCGGCCCACGTCCTCCCCCGGGCCTGGAATGCCCTCCCTCCGCACATCCGCCAAGCTAGTTCTCTTCCTCCCTTCAAGGCCCTGCTGAGAGCTCACCTCCTCCAGGAGGCCTTCCCAGACTGAGCCCCTTCCTTCCTCTCCCCCTCGTCCCCCCTCCATCACCCCCACCTTAACTCCTTCCTTTCCCCACAGCACCTGTATATATGTATATATGTTTGTACATATTTATTACTCTATTTATTTATTTATTTTATTTGTACATATCTATTCTATTTATTTTATTTTGTTAGTATGTTTGGTTTTGTTCTCTGTCTCCCCCTTTTAGACTGTGAGCCCACTGTTGGGTAGGGACTGTCTCTATATGTTGCCAATTTGTACTTCCCAAGAGCTTAGTACAGTGCTCTGCACATAGTAAGCGCTCAATAAATATGATTGATGATGATGATAACTTAGCTTCTGTTTCCACCCACGAAAAATGTTTTTGTGCTGTTGTGAGGATAAAATGAGGTAGTATGTGCTTTGTAAAAATGAGAAATACTGCGCAAATTGGTGTTTTATGATTATCAAGGCCATGCAATCAATATAATTAGACTTCTCCCGATCATTTCTCTGACCCTCCCACATTTGTCTCTATCCAGAAACCCTACTGCTCCTCCTTTACTCACTCTCATACTGCTGCTCACACCAATTAACGAGAAGCAGCATGGCCTAGTGGAAACAGCACGCACCTGGGAGTCAGATGACATGGGTTCTAATCTCAACTCCACCCCTATTTTTAATGGCATTTATTAAGCGCTTACTAGGTGCAAAGCACTGTTCTAAGCACTGAGGAGGTTACAAGGTGATCAGGTTGTCCCATGTGGGGCTCATAGTCTTAATCCACATTTTACAGATGAGGTAACTGAGGCACAGAGAAGTTAAGTGACTTGCCCACAGTCAGCTGACAATTGGCAGAGCTGGGATTTGAACCCATGACCTCTGACTCCAGAGCCCGTGCTCTTTCCACTGAGTCACACTGCTTCTCTAAGCACAAATCACCCCTTGCCTGCTTTGTGATCTTGGGCAAGTCACTTAACTTCTCTATGCCTCAATTACTTCATTTGTAAAATGAGGATTAATAATCAACAAATGAATGAGATCTATTGAGCACTTACTATGTGCAGAGCACTGTACTAAGCACTTAGGAGAGCACAATGCAACAGAATGCGACCAGATGAGGTAAATGAGGTACAGAGAAGTTAAGTGACTTGCCCAAAGTCACACAGCTCACAAGTGGCGGAACTGGGATTAGAACCCATGACCTCTGACTCAAAAGCCCGTGCTCTTTCACTGAGCCACACTATTCGGTGATGATGGTACAGCTCCACAGTGAAAGGTTGGAGACACTATGTGACTTCTAGCAGGTGGGTGAGAGCTGCATCTTACAACGAGGGCCTAGGTTGGGACCCTTCTAGTCCCTTCTAGACTGTGAGCCTGTTGTTGGGTAGGGACCGTCTCTGTATGTTGCCAATTTGTACTTCCCAAGTGCTTAGTACAGTGTTCTGCACATAGTAAGTGCTCAATAAATACAACTGAATGAATGAATGAATTAGTGGACATGTTCCCTACCCATAATGAGCTTACAGCCTAGAAGGCAAGACAGACACTAGTATAAATAAATAATTTATAATGTACAATGTAAATATATAATAATAATAACAATAATGGCATTTATTAAGCACTTACTATGTGCAAAGCACTGTTCTAAGTGCTGGGGAGGTTACAAGGTGATCAGGTTGTCCCACGGGGGGCTCACAGTCTTAATCCCCATTTTACAGATGAGGGAACTGAGGCACAGAGAAGTGAAGTGACTTGCCCACAGTCACACAGCTGACAATTGGCAGTCAGAATTTGAACCCATGACCTCTGACTCCAAAGCCTGTGCTCTTTCCACTGAGCCACGCTGTAGACAAGTGCTTTGGGGTTGGGAGTGGGGCAAAGATCAAATGTCCATGGGTCACAGGTCCAAGTGCATAGTCGATGCAACCAATCAATCAATCATATTTATTGAGCGCTTACTTTGTGCAGAGCACTGTACTAAGCACTTGCGAAGTACAAATCGGCAACATACAGAGATGGTCCCTACCCAACAACGGGCTCACAGTCTAGAAGGGGGAGACAGATAAAAGAGGGCTTAATCAGGGAAGGCCTTTTGGAAGAGTTTGACCTTAATAGTGCTTTGAAGGTGGAGAAAGTGGTGGTCTAGTGTATGTGGAGGGTAAGGGAATTCCAGGCTAGAGGGAAGATGTGGGTCTGTACATTCATTGTGGGCAGGGAATGTATCTGCTTATTGTTACATTGTACTCTCCCTAGTGTTTAGTACAGTGCTGTGCACACAGTAAGTGCTCAATAAATTCTATTCAATGAATGAAAAAGGTTGGTGGAGAGACAGATGAGATCAGGGCACAGGGAGTAGGCTGGCACTAGAGGAGTGGAATGTACAGGCTGGGCTCTAGTAGGAGATCAGTGAGGGGTGGTAATAATAATAATAATAATTGTGGGATTTTTAAGTGCTTACTATGTTCCAGTCACCATACTAAGCCCTGGGGTGGGTACAAGCAAATCAGGTTGGACACAATTCCTGTCCCAAGTGGGGCTCACAGTCTCAATCCCCATTTTATAGCTGTTGAAAGCTTTTAAGCCAGTTGTAAGGAGTTTCTGCTTGATGTGGAGGTGGATGGGTAGCCAATGGAGGTTCTTGAGCAGTGGGGAGAAAAGGATCTGGACAGCAGAATGAAATATGGACTTGAGTGGGGAGAGACAGGAAGTTGGGAAGTCACTGAGGAGGCTGATGCAGTAATAATAATAATAATGATAGCATTTATTAAGTGCTTACTATGTGCAAAGCACTGTTCTAAACGCTAGGGAGGTTACAAGGTGATCAGGTTGTCCCACGGAGGGCTCACAGTCTTCATCCCCATTTTACAGATGAGGGAACTGAGGCACAGAGAAGTGAAGTGACTCGCCCAAAGTCACACAGCTGACAAGCGGTGGAGTTGGGATTTGAACCCATGACCTCTGACTCCAAAGCCCGGCCTCTTTCGACTGAGCCACGCTGCTTCTCCAAGAGGCAGGAAAGCATAAGTGCTTGGATCAATGTAGTAGCAGTAACAGTGCTTGGCACATAGTAATCGCTTCACAAATACTCTAATTATTATTATTATTATTATTATTATTATTATTATTATCATTATTATTATTATGGAGAGAGAAGAGGAGATTTTCAGGATGTTGAGAAGGTAGAACCGACGGCATTTAGTAACAGATTGAATATGTGGGTGGAATAAGAGGGATGAGTCAAGTATAATGATAAGGTTATGGGCTTGTGAGATAGGGAGGATCATGGTATTGTCTACAGTGATGGGAAGGACACAAAGTGGACAGGGTTTGAATGGGAGGAGGAGTTCAGTTTTGGGTATGTTTAGTTTGAGGTGTTGGTGGGAAGCCAGGTAGAACTGTCCTAAAGACAGGATGAAATGAGAGTATGCAGGGAAGAAGAAAGGCCAAGGCTGGATATTTAGATTTGGGAATCATTTTAATAGAGATGGTAGTTGAAGCCATGTGAGGGAATGAGTTCTCCAAGAGAGTGGGTGTAGATGATAAATAGAAGAGGACCTAGAGCTGAGCCGTGAAGGACCCTCATTGTCAGAGGGTGGGAAGGAGAGGAGGTGCCAGCAGAAGAAACTGAGGAGTGGTCAGAGAGATAGGAAGAGAATCAAGAGAGGGCAGTGTCAGTGAAGCCAAGGTTGGATAAAGTTTTAAGGAGAAGGGTGAGATCTACAGTATCAAAGGTAGCTGAGCAGTCTAGAAGGATTAGGATAGAGTAGAAGCTGTCTGACTTTCAAGAAGAACGTCACTGGCTACCCTGAAGAGGGCTGTTTCCATGGAGTGAAGAGGGCAGAAGCCAGATTGGAGGGGATCTAGGAGAGAATTGGAGGAGAAGAAGTGGAGACATGGGTGTAGAGGAGAGGAAAGGTAGGAAGGAGATGGGGTGATACCTGGAGGGAGCCATGGCTTTAAGGGAGGGTTGTTTTAGGATAGGGGATGCATAAGCATGTTTGAATTCAGTGGGGAAGAAGCCTCTAGAAAGTGAGAAGTTGAAGATGGCAGTTAAGTAGGTAAGAAGGGACGGGGGTGAAAGTTTTTAAAAGTATGATCTCTGTGCAGAAACACTCTGGGCATGTTACTCCCCTCCTCAAAAATCTCCAGTGGCTGCCTGTCAACCTACAAATCAAGCAAAAACTCCTCAGTCTCAGCTTCAAGGCTTTCCATCACCTCGCCTCCTCCTACCTCACCTCCCTTCTCTCCTTCTACAGCCCAGCCCACACCCTCCACTCCTCTGCCGCTAACCTCCTCACTGTACCTCGTTCTCGCCTGTCCTGCTGTCGACCCCCGGCCCACGTCCTTCCCCTGGCCTGGAATGCCCTCCCTCCACACATCTGCCAACCTAGCTCTCTTCCTCCCTTCAAAGCCCTACTGAGAGCTCACCTCCTCCAGGAGGCCTTCCCAGACTGAGCCCCCTTTTTCCTCTCTTCCTCACCATTCCCCCCGACCCTACCTCCTTCCCCTCCCCACAGCACCTGTATATATATTTATACAGATTTATTACTCTATTTTACTCATACGTATTTACTATTCTATTCATTTTGTTCATGATGTGCATATAGCTTTAATTCTATTTGTTCTGACAATTTTGACACCTGTCTACATGTTTTGTTTTCTTGTCTGTCGACTCTTCTGACTGTGAGCCCTTTGTTGGGTAGGGACCATCTCTATACGTTGCCGACTTGTACTTCCCAAGTGCTTAGTACAGTGCTCTGCACACAGTAAGCGCTCAATAAGTATGATTGAATGAATGAATGAATGAAGTATGAAGGAATGGGGTCAAAAGTACAGGTGGAGGGGAGAGATCTCATCTTAAATTACCCCAGGGAATTTAGGAAGGGTTAAAGAGGGTGGAGAAGGAGGAGGAGGGGGTGGATTAGGGAGGAGCCGGGAAGATTTTAGGGAGATCACACCGTCAGATCCTCTTATTTACTGAGTGCTCGTAAGTCCATCAGATCCTCCTATTTACTGAGCGTCCCTAAGTCCATCAGATCCTTTTATGAACTCCTTGTCTTCCCTCCCAAACTCTGCCCTCTCCCTGACTTTCCCATCTCTGTTGACGGCACTACCATCCTTTCCGTCTCACAAGCCCGCAACCTTGGTGTCATCCTCGACTCCGCTCTCTCATTCTCCCCTCACATCCAAGCCGTCACCAAAACCTGCCGGTCTCAGCTCCGCAACATTGCCAAGATCCGCCCTTTCCTCTCCATCCAAACCGCTACCCTGCTCATTCAAGCTCTCAGCCTATCCCATCTGGATTACTGTATCAGCCTCCTCTCCGATCTCCCATCCTCCTGTCTCTCCCCACTTCAATCCATACTTTACGCTGCTGCCTGGATTGTCTTTGTCCAGAAACGCTCTGGGCATGTTACTCCCCTCCTCAAAAATCTCCAGTGGCTACCAATCAACCTGCGCATCAGGCAGAAACTCCTCACCCTGGGCTTCAAGGCTCCCCATCACCTCGCCCCCTCCTACCTCACCTCCCTTCTCTCCTTCTCCAGCCCAGCCCGCACCCTCCGCTCCTCTGCCACTAATCTCCTCACCGTGCCTCGTTCTCGCCTGTCCCGCCGTTGACCCCCGGCACACGTCATCCCCCTGGCCTGGAATGCCCTCCCTCCCCACACCAGCCAAGCTAGCTTTCTTCCTCCCTTCAAGGCCCTACTGAAAGCTCACCTCCTTCAGGAGGCCTTCCCAGACTGAGCCCCCTCCTTCCTCTCCCCCTTCTCCCCCTCTCCATCCCCCTGCCTTACCTCCTTCCCTTCCCCACAGCACCTGTATATATGTATATATGTTTGTATGTATTTTTTACTCTATTTATTTATTTATTTTACTTGTACATATTTATTCTACTTATTTTGTTAATTTGCTTTGTTCTCTTTCTCCCCCTTCTAGACCGTGAGCCCACTGTTGGGGAGGGACCATCTCTATATGTTGCCAACTTGTACTTCCCAAGCACTTCGTGCAGTGCTCTGCACACAGTAAGTGCTCAATAAATACGATTGATTGATGAATCTTAGCTACTGCAACAGCCCCTGTGCTGGCCTCCCTGTCTCCAGACTCTTCCCTATCCAGTCTATACTTCACTCTTTGCCTGGATCATTTTCCTAAAAAAATTGTTCTGCACATATTATCTCACTCCTCAAGTGTCTCCAATGGTTGCCCACCATCTCCACATCAAGCAGAAAATTCTCACCAACAGATTCAAGGCACCCAAACACTTCTCTTCCCCTTCCTCATCCTTGCTCCTCTCCCACTGCATTCCAGCCCACATACTTCACTCCTCTAGCACCAACCTACTCACTGTACTTCATTTTCACTCACTCACCATCAACCCCTTGCTCACTCTTACCCCCTACATTTCCAACAGATTAGCACTCTCCCTTTTTCAAAGTCCTTATGAAATCATATCTCCTCCCGGCAGCCTTCTCTGACAGGCACAGCTTCCATTCCTCCACCTCCCCCCATTTTCCTTCCCTACTGCTTCTCTCAAGCACTTAGTCCCAAGCCCTAAACTCGTAGTTGTAGTTCCAGTGGGCTGAAGGTTTTGAGGGCCTGGATTTGTGCATCTAGTGAGGGGAGGTCAGGTTGGAAAGCCAAGTGGAGCATTATAGCTTGAGAAAAATGAAAGGTATTTAGAGATGAGAGGTCTCTGTGGGGAGGAAAAGAAAATAGTTTTGCAGGAGGAGGCATATGAGGTAGAAGGTTGTGGCTGGAGAATGCGATTTCAGGATTGGCGAGGTTTAGAATTAACAGTGATGAGATCCTAAACATATTACACTCAATTATTCCAAAGCTCATGCTTTTACTACACATTTTGGGCTGGACACTGTTAAAGAACCGGACACATACTGTTGGAAGATTGTCTCCTCTCTGGATAGAATCCAATGCAATGCTGGGGGCTCACAGAACCCCTCAAGGAACACATACAGTAGTAATGCCAATTTTCCTTAAGGGGAATGCTAGTGTGATACCTGTCTTATAGCCAAACTGAGTGTATTGTGATTCAAAACTCACAGACGGGAGGGTTACCTTTATAATTATGCTAATAACTGTGTTATTTAAGTGCTCACTATATTCTAAGCACTCTACTAAGCATTGAGAAGCAGCACGGTGTAATGGATAGAACACAGGCCTGGGAGTCTAACGGTCATGGTTTCTAATCCCAGCTCTGCCACCGTTCTGCTACGTGACCTTGGGCAAGTCACTTAACTTCTCTGGGCCTCAGTTATCTCATCTATAAAATGGGAATTGAGACTGTGAGCCCCACATAGGACAGGGATTGTGTCCACCAGAGGGCTTAGTACAGTGCCTGGCACATAGTAAGTGCTTAACAAATACCATAGTTATTATTAACTATTATACAAGATGATTAAATCCCACATGGGGCTCACAGTTTAAGTAGAAGGGAGAACAGGTATTGAATCTCCATTTTGCAGATGAGAATTTTGCAGCTTTTCCCAGATTTTCCCCATCACTGCAGATAGCACCACCAACCTTCCTGTCTCATAAGCCTCAGACCTTGGAGTTATCCTTGACTCATTTCTCACATTCATCTAACATATTCAATCTATCACTAAATTCTGTGGGTTCAACCTTCACAAAATCACTAAAATCCACCCGTTTCTCTTCTAGACTGTGAGCCCACTGTTGGGCAGGGACCGTCTCTATATGTTGTCAACTTGTACTTCCCAAGCGCTTAGTACAGTGCTCTGCACACAGTAAGCGCTCAATAAATATGGTTGAATGAATGAATGAATGAATGGCTTAAATTTTGAGGATGAAGAATGTGGCTGGGTCATCAGGGGACAGAGATGGTTGGGGAGAGGTGGGAGGACAAGAAGTTTGAGGAGGAACTTAAATGTCTGGAACAGCTGCTGGGCAATGGGTATGGGAGAAAATTGGGAAGGAGAAGTGTTGTTGTCGGGCAGTGGAGAGGGTGGATCTTGGCGATGTCGTGGAAGTGAGACCGGCAGGTTTTGGTGACGGATTGGATGTGTGGGGTGAATGAGAGAGCGGAGTCGAGGACAACACCAAGATTGCAGGCTTGTGAGATGGGAAGGATGGTAGTGCCATCAACAGAGATGGGAAAGTCAGGGAGAGGGCAGGGTTTGGGAGGGAAGATAAGGAGTTCAGCCTTGAACATATTGTTTTAGGTGGTGGGCATACATCCAGATGGAGATGTCCTGAAAGAAGGAGGAGATTCGAGCCTGGAGGGAGGGAGAGAGAGCAGGGGCAGAGATGTAGATTTGGGTGTCATCAGCTTAGAGATGATGGTTGAAGCCATGGGAGTGAATGAGTTCACCAAGGGAGTGAGTGTAGATAGAGAACAGAAGGGGACCCAGAACTGACCCTTGAGGAACCCCTACAGTAAGGGGATGGGAGGGGGAGGAGGAGCCCACAAAGGAGACTGAGAATGAATGGCCGGAGAGATGAGGAGAACCAGGAGAGGACAGGCTTACTATGAGCCAGGCACTGTACTAAGCACTAGGGTGGATACAAGCAAATTGGGTTGGATACAGTCCTTTGTCCCACATGGGGCTCACAGTCTCAATCCCTATTTTACAGATGAGGTAACTGAGGCACAAAGAAGTGAAGTGACTTGCCCAAAGTCACACAGCAAATAGCATCTCAGACATCACAGACATCTCGTGGAGTATATCTCTCTATGATATCTCCAGGCATTTTCCTGGAACTTTGTGTGAAATCAAACATGGCACATTTTAACCCAGGAACAAGGATAAACTTTCCCCTCCCTGCTATAGTTTGAACAAGCAAACTACAGCAGAAGCAGAAACTATAGTCAGAAGCAGCATCACCCAGTGGAAAGAGCATGAGCCAGAGGTCACGTGTTCTAATGCTGGCTCTGCCGCTTGTCAACTGTGTGACTTTGGGCAAGTCACTTAACTTCTCTGTGCCTCAGTTACCTCATCTGTAAAATGGGGATTAAAACTGTAAGCCTCATGTCGGACAACCTGATCACCTTGTATCCCCCCAGGGTTTAGAACAGTCCTTCACACATAGTAAGTGCTTAACAAATACCATCATTATTATTATTAACAAGCTATTAAGGAATAGTTTCACAACCCCACCTCCCAACCCTCCCCTTCGCTTTCTTCGGGGGCTTTAGATTTTTGCTTTGGTTTAAAAATTGCCGAGTTTGGGGGAAGAAAGCAATTGATTGGCTCCAATAGCACAGCAGCTCTCTTCAAAGGGTGACCCAATGGATGCCCATACGGGTACCCCTGTGGAGGCAATGCCCTGAACACACTCTAATTTGTAAGCTCATTGTGGGAAGGGAATACATCTGTTATAGTTTTACTGTACTCTCCCAAATGCGTATTACAACACTCTGCACACAGTAAATGCTCAATAAATATGATTATAGGATTAATAATAGTAATAATAATATTTGTTGAGT
Organism: Tachyglossus aculeatus; assembly: GCF_015852505.1. NCBI lineage: Eukaryota > Metazoa > Chordata > Mammalia > Monotremata > Tachyglossidae > Tachyglossus > Tachyglossus aculeatus. The sequence continues at coordinate 90,076,863 of NC_052067.1, forward strand.
GTTTATTATGTGCCAGCCACTGTACTAAGCATTCGGGTGGATATAAATAATAATAATAACAATATAAGCAAATCGGGTTGGACACAGCCCCTGTCTCAGGTGGGGCTCATAGTCTCAATTCCCATTTTATAGATGAGGTAACTGAGGCACAGAGAAATGAAGTGACTTGCCCAAGGTCACAGCAAAGAGCTGTGATTAGATCACAGTGATCAGAGCTGGATTAGAACCCACGGTCTTCTGACTCGCAGGCCTGTTCCCTGTCCACTACACCATGCTGCTTCGCATGTTAAGCGCTACTTAAGCATTTTCTGTGCACCAAGCACTGTTCTAAGCGCTGGGATAGATACAAATTAATCCGGTTAGGCCCAGTCTATTGATTGATTTATCCCTGGTCCCAAATCTCCTGCCGTTTCAACTGAGATTTGTCCTACCTGGGATTAACTGAGTTCCCATCTCCGCCTGGGGATTGAAAGGAAAAAAGAAGACCATTTTTTCGTGGGACCACCCAATTACCTGGTATCTACCGCAGTGTTTAGAAAAGTGCTCGGCATATAGTAAGCGCTTAACGAATGCCATCATCATCATCATCATGTTGGGGGGGGGGGGAAACAAATCCACGCTTGAGGAGATGAGAAAGGGGGGAAAAAAAGGCTCGGGTTCACGTGGCATTGCCAGCTGTCACCTGCGCCCTCACCCTGCAGCCTGGTGAGGGTATCGGGGGTTGGCGGGCACCTGCCTGGATTTATCGGTGGGTTTAAGGCTTATTGTGTGTCGGGCCCAGCCGCGTGGGAGCGAACAAAAGACAACTGTCGGCCCCTTCCTGTCGCCTCACCCGGAGACGTCACCAGGCACTCTGGTTCCGGGCCCTCCCTCCCCTTCCCAACCTTCCCGACAAGAAGGGTGGATGGGTGGGGGAAATAAATAAATAACTGATCGGAATCGATTGTTCTTCCAGAAAATCTGCGTTCGGGACGATTGGGCACAGCCCCAGTCCTTCCTCGGGGTTGGTGATCCTCTCCAAGCCCAGGGATGATAATAATTATGTGCCAAGCAATTATCATGCGCTTCCTATGGGCCGAGCGTTGTTCTTAATAATAATGATGATGATGCCAAGCACTGTCCTAAGCGCTGGAAGCCCTGGATGTTGGTGGACAGGGGGAGAGGAGGGGGATGAGAGAGAGATCCACCCTGAATCCCCGGGCGTGGCTGCTCTGTCTGTTGTGTTGCGCTTTCCTTCTCCCAGCCATCCCTCGCCTGCCCCCTCCCCATTCTCTCTCTGTCTCTCTCTCTGTCTCCCCGCCCCCTCCCCGGTGAGGTCATCCGGCTCATGAATATTGCTGTAGATGAATATTGCTTTCCCAGCTGTGGCGGTGGCATCAGGGGGCTTACACCCCCTCCCCAGCCTGGTAAGTAACGCTGCGCCCCTCTCCATTGTCCGGGGATGGAGGATGGAGGATGGAAGGTGGGGTGGGGGGCGACCACCCTGCCCCGAAGAGAGCCAGGGGAACCCTTGCCCCGATGCCTAGCTGAACTTCCCTCCAGCTGCAAGAGCCCAATACCCCGGAAGATGAAAGGGGCAAGGGACCACCCAGCCCTCCCCCAACTTGGGCATCCCCGCTTAACAAATACCATCATTATTATTATTATTACTATTATTGTTATCCCCGTTATAGGGAAGGGGGCTCCCACTCAGCCCTCCCCCACCTTGGGGATCCCCGCTTAACAAACACCATCATTATTATTGTTATTATTATTATTGCTATTATTCCCCGTTATAGGAAAGGGGGTTCCTCTCCGGGAGGGGGGCAGGGAAAAAGCTGGAGGTAGTGAGGGTGAAGAGGGGGGAACTGGAAGGGGGCATTCATTCAATCAACCGTATTTAAGCGCTTACTGTGCGCGGAGTACTGTACTAAGCGCTCGGTAAGGCAGGATGAAGATGGGAGATGCTATTTGGAGGGCTCCTGGCTGCGGTTTTCCCGGGGAGAACAAGGCAGAGACTCTGTCACTTTCTGGGAGGAGGGTGGGGGGCCTTGGAGAAGAGGATCCCTAGATCCTAGGCCAGCCGGGTCTCTGGGAGAGGAGGAGGAAGAGGAGTTGGGGGGTCCCGGCGACTCTGGGGCGGGGAAACTACAGGAAGGCTGGGCAGAGGGTTGATTCGTGGGAAGAAGCTGGTGCAACTTTTCCCCGTATCTTCTTTCACCAGCATCCCCTTTGAAAAGGAGGAGGAGGAGGGGGAGAAAAATAAGGAAACAAAGCAAAGCGCCTTCCCGAGGAAGCGGTTGGGAAGGAGAGGGGAAAAAGGGGAGGCCAGGACCACGGGAGGGTGGGCTGGGGGGCGATCAGCCCCGGATGAGCTGACGGAATCCCAGATGACCGACAGAAGGTCAGGCGCTCCCGGACCTTACCGCCGGGCTACGGGACTGTCCTTGGACCCAAGGTCGGAATGAATATTTTCATTTTTTTTCCTGGGATCCGGGTCATTCTGTCGGGAAAGGAAGACAAGGAAGGAGGGTGGATAATAATGATGGCATTTGTTAAGCGCTTACAATGTGCCAAGCACTGTCCTAAGCGCTGAGCACTGTTCTAGCAGCAGCAGCAGAGAAAGAAATTGCCAAGCAATTCCCTCCCTCCGGGGAAACCGGCTCTTCTTGGCATATAGTAAGCGCTTGACAAATACAATCATTATTATCGTTATTAATCTCCAAGTGCTGAACGAAAATGCAATGAGTTTGCGTTGGATCCGGATCTAGGCAGCATCGCGACCTTAATGGCCCAGCGCTTAGTACAGTGGTCTGCACACAGTAAGCTCTCAAAAAATACGATTGAATGAAGGAAGGGAGGAACGAGTCGCCCAGTTCAGGGCCACAGTGGCCGGGTGGCTTTATCTCCAGAGGTTGTTTCTGCTGGCTCCTGAAAAGGTAGCTGGCCAACCAGAGTTAGCCCCAAGCCCCCATCTTCCCAGAGCAAGGGTCCTCCATCTCCGGATTGGAAAAAAACGGTTGGATCAGAGCAAATCCTAGCAGGGAAGGATCACGGGTTGGAGGGTTTCAGCTCTCTCGGGGGTCGTTGGCCCAGTGGGTGGCTATAACCTCGATTTTTCCAGTTAAATGATTTTTGTGGGTCAGTCACTCGTATTTATTGAGCCTTACTGTGTGCAGAACACTGTACTGAGCGCTGGGGAGTGAACTATATAAGAATAAACAGATACATTTCCGTCAGAATGGTCTGAGGAGCAGCCTAGAGAGCTATGTGCCAGCTGGGAGAGGAGGGAAAAGAAAGTCAGTCTGGAACAGGCTAGGTTAAAAAAAAGCCTGATTCTGAGCGCACTCTCTGTCTCTCTCCCATCCCTCCACCCCACATCATCTTCCCTCCTTCCTTTTCTTCTCCTCCCTCCCTCTTCCCCTCCCTTTCCTTCTCTCCCTCCTCCTCCCCTCCCTCTCTCACTCTTTCTCCCTGCTCCTCTCCCTCTCCTCCCTCTCCCTGTCCTCCCCTCCTCCTTTTCCTGCTCCCCGCCTCCTCCCCACGCATGTCCCCTGTGCCATGTCTAGCTGCCCCTCCATCATGCGAGGCCGTGACAGTTTCTAACCGTCCACGAGGCCTGGGAGCTGAGAGGTGCCCACCCGAGCTGGCCACTCTGACGCCTCCAGGATAGAGCCAAGTCCAGCGCGGATTTGCGTGCCCGGTTCCTCCCTCCCTACCGGCTTTCCCTTCCAAACCCAATCCGGGTCGGTTACTTTCTGAGCAACACCGGGGAGGAGGAGGAGGAAGAAGAGGAGGAGGAGGGGAGGTCCTTTTTTTCCCTGTAAAACCGAGGGCGGGTTTTCTTTTGTTTCTGCCTTAGCTTTAAGGGCAAGGAGGAGGAGGAGGTGGAGGGAGGCGATGGGCGTCTCCTAATGGCATCCCTAGGAGGGTGATGGAGCGGGAGGGGAGAGGAAGAAGGGAGGATTAAATCTCCAGGGCCCACCTTGATCTTCCTAGCCCGTCCCCCATCCTCCCGGTACATATTCCCCTCTCCCTCGGGGTTTGCTGCGACCGGTCCTGGATTCCTCCTCTGGGCCTCTAGTCAGCCCATCCTGGCCTGCATTTTCCTGTAGAGAGGAAAAGGGGAAGGAGTGGTTTTGAAGCCCCCTTTTCCTGGACCCAAGAGCCCAGTGGGATTCCTTCCCTGGGCCTCTAGTCAGCCCACCCTGCCTGCATTTTCCTGGAGGGAGGGAGAGGGGAGGTAGTGGTCTTGGAGGCCTCTTTTCCTGGACCCAAGAGCCCAGTGGGATTCCTTCCCTGGGCTTCTAGTTAGCCCACCTTGTCTGCACTTTCCCGGAGAGAGTGGTCTTGGAAGCCTCTTTTCCCGGACCCAGGAGCCCAGTGGGATTCCTTCCCTGGACCTCTAGTCAGCCCACCCTGTCTGCATTTTCCCGGAGAGAGTGGTCTTGGAGGCCTCTTTTCCCGGACCCACGACCTCAGTGGGATTCCTTCCCTGGGCCTCTAGTCAGCCCACCCTGCCTGCATTTTCCCGGAGCGAGGGAGAGGGGAGGGAGTAGTCTTGGAGGCCTCTTTTCCTGGACCCAAGAGCCCAGTGGGATTCCTTCCCTGGACCTCTGGTCAGCCCACCCTGTCTGCATTTTCCCGGAGAGAGTGGTCTTGGGGGCCTCTTTTCCTGGACCCACGACCTCGGTGGGATTCCTTCTCTGGGCCTCTAGTCAGCCCACCCTGCCTGCATTTTCCCGGAGCGAGGGAGAGGGGAGGGAGTAGTCTTGGAGGCCTCTTTTCCTGGACCCAAGAGCCCCGTGGGATTCCTTCCCTGGACCTCTAGTCAGCCCACCCTGTGTGCATTTTCCCGGAGAGAGTGATCTTGGAGGCCTCTTTTCCTTGACCCAAGAGCCCAGTGGGATTCCTTCCCTGGGCCTCTAGTCAGCCCACCCTGCCTGCATTTTCCCGGACAGAGTGATCTTGGAGGCCTCTTTTCCTGGACCCACGACCTCGGTGGGATTCCGTCTCTGGGCCTGTAGTCATCCCACCCTTTCTGCATTTTCCCGGAGAGAGTGGACTTGGAGGCCCCTTTTCCTGGACCCACGACCTCGGTGGGATTCCTTCTCTGGGCCTCAGGTCATCCCACCCTGTCCGGAGGGAGGGAGAGGACTTGAAGTCCTCTTTTCCGTCCCCAAGAGCCCGGTGGGATCCCCTCCCGGCGATCGGCGCATAGTAAGGGCTTGAACCACCGTCAGGAGCTCTCCCCCCTATCCCCCTTAGCTATCCCCCTATCCCCGGGAGCTCCCGGAGAGGGGGGGGGACGGGGGCGATGGGCGTCTCTTAAGGTCCGCGCGGGGATGAACCCGCCTCCGACTGGAGGCGCTGCGGCGGCCTCGGCTGCGGAGCCTCGCCTGCACCCGGAGGGGAGCAGCTGCAGCACCTGCAGCAGCAGCAGCAGCAGCTGCATTAGCAGCTGCAGGAAGCAGCAGCAGCAGCCGCGAGCCCGGGACAGCCCCCCGCGGCAACCGTCCTTGGCCACCTCGGCCCGGGCTCCGGTGGCCACCGGGGCCAAGGGCGGCTCGCCCCGCCCGCCGCCCCCTCCCCCGCTGCAGCCACCGAAAGCGGGCGGGGGCGGGCGCGGCTGGGCGGGGCCCGGGGAGAAGCCGCCCCCTCCGGGAGGCCCTCCGGGAGCTGTCCAGCCGGGCCCCGGTGCTGAAGCCGGGGCCACCAAGCCGGCCCCGCGGGCGAGCGGCGGGGCTGCGGGAGGCCCGGGGGAGAGGGACGGAGCGCCCAAGGGCTGGAGAGCCAAAGCCGGCAGGTTGCCGCAGAAGGGAGGGGAGGGGGTCGCCCCGGCCCCCTCCCCTTCCTCCCCTTCCTCCTCCTCCTCCTCCTCCTCGCCGCCCTCCGCGGGCGGCAGGACCCCCGGGCCCAGCCCCGCCGGGGGAGGCTACTGGCAGGAGGGATGCCTGCAGTCTGAGCTCATCCAGTTCCACCTCAAGAAGGGCCTGGCCGCCGCTCAGATGCAAACCAAGGGCGGCGGCGCCTCCCCCGTGGAGCCCGCCGGGGTGGGACCGCCGCCGCAGGAGATGCGGGAGGAGATGGAGAAGCTGCGGGAGGAGAACGAGACGCTCAAGGTGAGGGGATGGGATGGGGGGGGGGGCTGGGATGCCTGCCCGTCGTTGGGATAGAAGCCTAGATTGGGCCGGGAAGGAGGGGGAGAAGGGAGGCCCGTCCCCCATCCTCCCGGTTCATTTCTCCCTCTCCCCCGGGCTTTGCTGCGGTTGGTCCTGGATTCCTCCCCTGGACCTCTAGTCAGCCCACCCTGGCCTGCATTTTCCTGGAGGGGAGGGAGAGGGGAGGGAGTGGTCTTGAAAGCCCCCTTTTTTGGACCCAAGAGCCCAGTGGGATTCCTTCCCTGGGCCATTAGTTAGCCCACCCTGGCCTGCACTTTCCTAGAGAGAGGGAGAGGGGAGGGAGTGGTCTTGAAGGCCTCTTTTCATGGACCCGCGAGCCCAGTGGGATTCCTTCTCTGTGCCTCTAGTCAGCCCGTCCTGGCCTGTATTTTCCTGGAGGGAGGGAGTGGTCTTGAAGGCCTCTTTTCATGGACCCACGAGCCCAGTGGGATTCCTTCCCTGGGCCTCTAGTCAGCCCGTCCTGGCCTGCATTTCCCCGGAGAGAAGGAGAGGGGAGGGAGTGGTCTTGAAGGCCTCTTTTTCTGGACCCACGAGCCCAGTGGGATTCCTTCCCTGGGCCTCTAGTCAGCCCACCCTGGCCTGCATTTTCCCGGAGAGAAGGAGAGGGGAGGGAGTGGTCTTGAAGGCCTGTTTTCCTAGATCCACCTTCCCCCCCCCGCCCCCCCCAATACAGACACACTCTTTCTCTCTCTATTTCTCTCTCTTTTCATCCCTCTGAGACTGGGTTTGGCGGATGAAGAAGGGAAGGCTTGAATTCATCATATGTTTTTCTCCCTCCTTGGCTTACCCCTCTCTATCCCTGCCCCACTATCCTTCCCTCCCGCTCCCGCTCCCCCTCCCTTTCCCCATTTCTTTTTGCACCACACTTCTCTTGCATTGCCCACCATCCATCTTCCTCCCATCACTTCCTTCCGCACCCCCCGGCTTTCCATTCCATCCCACTCTGTTTGTCTGCCTCTTTCTTCGCCACGCCCCTCCCCATCATCCTCCCTTACCCTCTCTGTCCCCCTTCGCTCCCCTCTGAACCCCCTCCCCCCATGGCTTCCCGAATACTTCCCTCTCCTGATGTGTTCTCCACCGGTCCCTGCATTTCCCCCTCTATCTCTTTCCTTCTCCCCTCCACCCCCCAAGAACGAAATTGATGAGTTGAGGACAGAGATGGACGAGATGAGGGACAGCTTCTTTGAGGAAGATGCCTGCCAGCTGCAGGAGATGCGGCACGAGCTTGAGAGGGCCAATAAGAACTGCCGGATCCTGCAGTACCGCCTGCGCAAGGCCGAGCGCAAGAGGCTGCGCTATGCCCAGACCGGGGAGATCGATGGGGAGCTGCTGCGCAGCATGGAGCAGGACCTCAAGGTGCACCATGGACCCCCAGGATGGAGAGGGTGGGGTGATGGGGACAGTGGGTGGAGCCTGGCACTGTAGGAAAAGGGGCCGCAAGATGCACGGAGGAGGCCCCTGGGTAGCCATGACCCAGGAGAGAGGGAATGGGGTGACAGAGCAAGTGGAAGGAGCCTGGAACAGTAAGTTGAACTTTAAGGGACAGGATGGCCCCTGGGTAGCCAGGCTCCCAGGAGAGAGGGGGTTGGGGTGACAGAACCAGTGGGTGGCACAGCAGGAAGCAAGAAATACAGTGCTCAAGCACTTAGTATAGTGCTCTGCAAACAGTAAGCACTCAATAAATATGAATGAATGAATGAATAATAATAATAATAATGATGGCATTTGTTAAGCACTTACTATGTGCAAAGCACCGTTCTAAACGCTGGGGGGGTACAATGTGATCAGGTTGTCCCATGTGGGGCTCACAGTCTGATTCCCCATGTTTACAGATGAGGTAGCAGGCTCAGAGAAGTTAAGTGACTTGCCCAAGGTCACACAGCAGACTTGCGGTGGAGTCGGGATTCGAACCCATGACCTCTGACTCCAAAGCCCGTGCTCTTTCCACTGAGCCACGCTGAATGAATGAATGAATGAATGAAAGAAGACTCAGTGGAATGAACAAATTTTCTCCAGGTCGGAGACTGGGGATATGTTAGAGTTGGAATACTTAATAATAATAACAATGGCATTTATTAAGCGCTTACTATGTGCAAAGCACTGTTCTAAGCGCTGGTGAGGTTACAAGGTGATCAGGTTGTCCCACAGAGGGCTCACAGTCTTAATCCCCATTTTACAGATGAGGTAACTGAGGCCCAGATAAGTTAAGTGACTTGCCCAAAGTCACCCAGCTGACAATTGGCGGAGCCGGGATTTGAACACGTGACCTCTGACTCCAAAGCCCGGGCTCTTTCCACTGAGCCACGCTGCTTCTCTCATTAGCTGCCACCACCTCCCTCCCCTCCACCGCAGCCACCCCAGCCATCATAATGGGTCCCTGGGGGATGGAGATGAGGGAAGATGGGGACTGTATGGTGTGATCATACGCTTCCCAAACGCTCAGTACAGTGCTCTGCACACAGTAAGTGCTCAATAAATACGATTGAATGAATGAATGGTAGGTAGAGGCAAGGTCAGCTGTGGGGGTGAATCGCGTTTCCATCCTTTCAGCTGTTGCACTAGGCTCCTAAGCTGGCTCATCAGCTCAGGTCTCCAGCTGCATCTGAAAGTTTCTGAGGAGGGCTTCCAACAGCTGGACTTCGGGCTTTCTGGTTCATTAGTTCTTAGAAACCAGCCTGCCACTCCCAAGCCCCATTCGGCCTACACCTCTGCTAAAGAATGTCCCACCTCTGACTTTTCCACACAGGCACCAGCCTTGGGGGAAATGTTCCATCACCACCCGGGTTTGAATGTGTTGATGGAAAATATAAAGCTATTACAATCGCAGCCACTAATTATTTGTTGGCAAGACAGAGCGGGAGAGAGGGAGGGCAGTTTAAATATTTTGGACCATGGGTTTAATGGAAAATAATAACAATAATAATAATGCCATTTATTAAGCACCTACTATGTGCAAAGCACCGTTCTAAGCACTGGGGAGGTTACAAGGTGATCAGGCTGTTCCACGTGGGGCTCACAGTCATAATCCCCATTTTCCAGATGTGGTAACTGAGGCCCAGAGCAGTGAAGTGACTTGCCCAAAGTCACACAGCTGACAATTGGCGGAGATGGGATTTGAACCCATGACCTCTGACTCCAAAGCCCGGGCTCTTTTCCATTGAGCCACACTGCTTCCCCAAAGACCCCCATGCTCTTGCTTACAGGGATCCTGGGAAGGTTTTTTTCTAAGTTCTAGCTGTCCCTCTTGCAAAGTATTGCTTCGAATCAGGATACCTGATTTCAAAGTTAAGCTGAGACATTAAGAATGTGACAGTTTGCTCTTACTTCGGTATAACAATTCACAGAATGGAGTTCCTCATTATTATTTGTCATACGTTATTTGAGGAACGCTACTAGTGAGACTGCATGGCCTTTAATTTTATTTTTGCTGTGACCATCCCTTCACAGGTCGCCAAGGACGTCTCGGTGAGACTCCACCATGAACTAGAGAATGTGGAAGAGAAACGAACCACCACAGAAGATGAAAACGAGAAGCTCAGGCAGCAGCTGATAGAAGTGGAAATTGCCAAGCAGGCTTTGCAGAACGAGCTGGAGAAAATGAAAGAGGTCAGTGTTGCATCAAGATTTGGGGGTCTGTTTTGGAGTGCCTCTCATTCCAAAATATTTGCTAATGGGATGAGTCCATTTGGCTTTTAGTGCTTCCTGTGGTGGGCTCAGACCACCGACAGAGGTGCTTGCTGGCGTGTGGGTTAAGGGAACAGATAGAGGCTTGGGGAGAGAAAGAGTTGGGTTTTCCCTAACCGTGCAAAAGGATGTCCTACAGATCCTCCAAGCATCTTGTTGCCACCGTTGGAAACATATTCCATGAGAAGCAGCTTGGCTTAGTGGAACGAGCACGGGCTTGGGGGTCAGAGGTCATGAGTTCTAATTCCGGCTCTGCCACTTGTCAGCTGCGTGACTTTGGGCAAGTCACTTAACTTCTCTGTGCCTCAAGATACCTCATCTGTAAAGTGGGGATGAAGACTGTGAGCCCCACATGGGACAACCTGATTACCTTGTATCTACCCCAGGGCTTAGAACAGTGCTTGGCACGTAGTAAGCACTTAACAAATATCATCATTATTATTATTACATTCCTGCACTGAATGGACCATCGGTCTGACCCAGGAAGGGATTTGCTCGTAGTCTTAGGAAAGGAATTCTAGGACTTGGGAAATCACTTTATTCCTCTGTGTTTTCTGTCAAATGGGTAATATAAGACCAACCCCATAGTTAAGCCAGGCGCTGAGAAGCAGTGTGGCCTAGCAGATAGATCATGGGCATGTGAGTCAGAAAGACCTGGCTTCTAATCCCGCTTTCATCACGTGTTGCTGTGGGACCTTGGGTTAGTCACTTAACTTCTCTATGTCTCAATCCCTCATCTGTAAATGGGGGTAATAATAATAAAAATGGCATTTATTAAGCACTTACATTGTGCAAAGCACTGTTCTAAGCACTAGGGAGTTTACAAGATGATCAGGTTGTCTCACGGGGGGGTTCACAGTCTTAATCCCCATTTTCCAGATGAGGTAACCAAGTCCCAGAGAAGTTAAGTGACTTGCCCAAAGTCGCACAGCTGACAAGTGGCGGAGCCGGGGTTTGAACCCATGACCTCTGACTCCAAAGCCCGTGCTCTTTCCACTGAGTCATGCTATGATTGTGAGCCCCATGTGGAACAGGGACTGTGCCCAAACCAATTTGCTTGTATCCACCCCAGTGCCTGGGACACAGTACGTGCTTAACAAATACTATAATAATAATAATTATTATTATTACTATTAGAAACCAAGGGACTGGCCCACTTTGAAGGTGACATGGAAGGCGGTGGGCAGTCCTATCTAGTTAGACATAGGAATGAAGACAGGCACAGCTAGGGATGAAAACAGAGGAAAGAAGAGAGAGCACCTTTGAGGAACGACAGCCTTATCGTTCGTAAACTGTCCAAGAGCAGGTAGCCACCTGTCACTCGTGCATCAGGTAAGTGGAGTGCCTTCACCTGGGTGCGGCCACCATGAAAACTCCCAATTGAAAGCACTAGCCTAGTAGACAGAGCACTAGTTAATGAGCTAGAAGTTCTAGAGCTGTCTCTGCTGTGACTTATTGACCCGCTCCTTGTAATAGTCATGCCAGTTGTCCACTCCTCATCATTTAATTGGAGGTAATAATAACATCAAGCTACTGCTCAGGACTGTTGGGAGCCTAATGAGAAGCATTAGGGAGCAGTAAGAAGAAATTCTGCACTGATGGGAATGGAGAAAGAGCTCAGATACAAAACATGGGAGGTGGCGTAGGCTTTTTTTAGAACAATTCAGGACTACAAAGAGTTGGACGGGCACAAACGTGAATCGTAGGAACCTGAAGAGATTCACTTTTGCAGGATACAGGTGGTTGAAGTTGTGGGGAAGTCAGATTTGCAGCTGGTGTTAATAGTTAATAGGCCAACTGCGGGGTTGGTCATATTATACCCATTTTACAGAAAACACAGAGGTATAAGGGGGTTTTCAAATTCCCAGATATATGTATGTACATATATATATATATCTGTAACAAGAGTGTATGCGCATATGTGTGTGTGTATGTGCATACATGCGCGCGCACACACACACACAAACTCATAGATAATGCTCAGAGTGGAAAAATCCATTCACAAAGAAATATGTCAATTACACTTAAATGTGCTTCCTAGTTATCTTGTATTAACTGTTGTTGTAACAATGCAGATTTCTGGGTTTTGTTCTTTTTTAGTTTTTGTTTCATTAAAACTGAACTGTTGCATTGTGATGAAAATGTAGTTATCTTTCATCAGATCCAAACTCAGTGAAATTGAAGACCGTTATTATAAAAGTGCAGGTTGCGCGTTCATCCAGGAGGAAGGAGATGACATTTTGACTGAATGGAAAAAGGTTTAACTTTTTCTCAAGAAATTCTGTTCTACAGTGTTATGCATTTGCAATATGACTAACCCCTTAGGCTATCAGTGACCCACTGATAAAGTTCCTAGTTATTGGAAAAATCAATAGGCGAATCAGTTTTGGGCACTGGGAGGGACACATCTTCCAGCTCCTCCCTTAGACTTGGAGGGAGGGAATAGGGCAGGAGGGGGTAGAAGGAACCTGAGGAAAAGGAGTGATGGGAGAGATGGGATTGTGGGAAACTGTGAGCCCCATATGGGACAGGGACTCTGTCCAAGCTGATTGCTTAGTATCTATCCCAGTACTTAGAACAGTGCTTGGCATATAGTAAGTGCTTAACAAATACCATAAAAAAATAAATTCCAGGCCTCAGTAGGAGTCTGCTTCTGATTTTGGACCCTAATTGAGGGACAGAGGTTGCTGGGGCCTTGTGGAAACAGAGCGGATTCTCTTCCTCTGATTCTGTATTCCATATTCTGTAGGTCATGGGTTCTAATTCCAGCTCTGCCACTTGTCTTCCGCGTGACCTTGGGCGAGTCTGAGCCTCGGTTACATCACCTGTAAAATGGGGATGAGACTGTGAGCCCAACGTGGGACAGGAAATGTGTCCAATCCGATTTGCTTGTGTCCACCCTGGAGCTTAGTACAGTGCCTGGCACAAAGTAAGTGCTTAACAAATGCCATAATTATTATTTACAAATACCATAATTTTTATTTGCCCATTGTTGGGTAGGGACCGTCTCTATATGTTGCCTACTTGTACTTCCCAAGCACTTAGTACAGTTATCTGCACATAGTAAGCGCTCAATAAGTACTATTTAATGAATGAATTCTCCACTCCAACTAGTTTGGTACTCTGTGGAAAGGAGAATGCCCCACCACTGCTGATCCCTGCACTCAGGCCAAACACAGCGAATAGAGGAGAGGCTGCCCAATTTTAAATGTGTGTTCTGAGGCTCCCAGAAAGCTCACCAGCTTTGGAGCAGTGTGGCTCAATGGAAAAAGCACGGGCTTTGAAGTCAGAGGTCATGGGTTCATATTCCGACTCCACCAGTTGTCAGCTGTGTAACTTTGGGCAAGTCACTTCACTTCCCTGTGCCTCAGTTACCTCATCTGTAAAATGGGGATTAAGACTGTGAGCCCCACGTGGGACAACCTGATCACCTTGTAACCTCCCCAGCACTTAGAACAGTGCTTTGCACATAGTAAGTGCTTAATAAATGCCATCACCATCATCACCAGAAAGGTCCAAAAAGCCCACAGCCCAACTTTTTCCAGTCCATGCCTCCTTTCAGACATAAGAGTCCTAGACTTGATAGGGAGATGCCTGGTGGGGTCTTCCTGGTGGTGGTGTGCCTCCTTTCTCCTGTACCCAAAGTTCTGGGTGCCATCCAGCTGGGCAGTGGCATGGATGAGGGATGCTGGTATTGTATTGTACTCTCCCAAGCTCTTAGTACAGTGTTCTGCACTCAGGAAGTGCTCAATAAAATGCTCAGAGAAGCAGTGTGGCTTCATGGAAAGAACACAGGCTTGGGACTCAGAAGTCGTGGGTTTGACTCCCCGCTCTGCCACTTGTCAGCTGTGTGACTTTAGGCAAGTCACTTAACTTCAGCGTTTAGAACAGTACCCAGCACTTAGAACAGTGCTCAGTGCTTAGAACAGTGCTTTGCACAATGTAAGCCCTTAATAAATACCATTATTATTATTATTCTCTGTGCCTCAGTCATCTCATCTGTAAAATGGGGATTAAGACTGTGGGCCCCACACTGGACAACCTGATAACCTTGTGTCTACCCCAGCGTTTAGAACAGTGCTTGACACACAGTAAGCGCATAACAAATACCATCATCATCAATAAACAGGCTCTGATGAACTGATTGATTAATACTGCCAGAACTCACCATCTGCCTCGCAGGTTACCATCCTGAAAGCTAGCAGCAACACTGTCACTCAAGAAAACACATCTGAGGGACATAGTTGAAGCCGATAGTCTGATTAACTGTGAAGCAGCTCCCAATAACCCAGTCACACATTTTCCTGTGTCCCTGTAATCACGACAAGAGCACTTGGACTTCAGCAGGCCTCTGCAGGATCCTAAAGACTTCCACTTTTCCCATTCTTTTAACATAGGTTTGAGGACCTTTTCCACCCAGTGTGCCCCATGTCCCTGTACCCCTATCTCTACCAACACCTTAGACTGAAGCCCAGGTGTCTTCCCAAAGGCAGAGGGATCATCTGGGACTAGCCTACCATGCCCATCTCAGGATGGCTGCAGGAAGCTCATGGAGAAAGCGTTCCCATCCGCACCCACGGCTTCCTGGGTCTCCCTGGCACCCTGACCTTCTCCTCCACCCTGTATCACAGGCAAACACCAAGATCTGAGATCTCAACAATACGTTAACAGAGAAAACAATTCTGGTTCAAACTGCCATTCCCTGGATCTAAGACTTCCCCCTCCCAGGGACCCTGTGTACTTCGCTGTAGGTGTCTGTGGGCTCATGTTCACTTGGTCTTCTGTCAGAGCAGCCCGAGTTCCAGTCTCACCCTCTCTGAACCAAACAGATGCAAGGTGTCCTGTCATTCATTCAATTGTATTTATTGAGCACTTACTGTGTGCAGAGCACTGTTCTAAGCGCTTGGGAAGTACAAGTTGACTTGCCTGTCCTCCCCTCAGGCAGGAACCTCATTCCTTTTGGAGTCTCAACTCTGGAACCCAAACTTTCTAGGTGTCTTAACCCTAATTTGGGATCCTTTCCAATCCCTCCCTGTGTCCCGGGTCCAATCAGGATCGCAGCATGAACATTCCCTGTGTCCTGCTCTCCAAGCCTCGAGGCTCATTTCCTCTTGCCTCCTGATGGCCAAGGTTCTCCTCATCCCACAACCTGTTCCCATTACTTCCTCCCCAATCCTCTCTGATTGGCTCAGCTAGATCTTTGCACTTCAGCACGGTGTAGCAGATAAAACACAGTTCTGGGAGTCAGAGGTCGTGGGTTCTAATCCTGGCTCCGTCACTTGTCTGCTGTGTGGCCTTGGACAAGTCACTTCACGTCTCTGGGCCTCAGTTACCTCATCTATAAAATGGGGAATTGAGACTGTCAGCCCCACAAGGGACAGGGACTGTGTCCAGCCCGATTTGCTTGTATTCAATCGTTTCCTTCAATCGTGTTTACTGAGTGCTTACTCTGTGCAAAACACTGTGCCAAGCAGTTATCCACTTGTATCCACCCCAGCACTTAGTCCAGTGCCTGGAACATTGTAAGTGCTTAACAAATGCCACTATTATTATTATTATTATTACTTCCCTTGGGGAGGGGCACCAGGGTGTTACTCTCCTGACCTCCTCCTTCCCCGTCTAAGTGTGGGCGCCGGCAGGAGAGCGGGCGGAGGGTTTCCTTGGTTCAGGTCGAGGGGGACAGTGCTGTTTTCCCACTCCGGGAGGAAGAGTGGACAGGTAAAGCTTGTCTGAGGAACTCCCAGGAGAGGATTGTTTCACAAAAGAGCTCTGCCACCTGAAATGCTGGAAATTTCTTACTTAAATCTTGCCCAAATCCCTGGTGCCTCGGGCAAAGTTCTCTCCCCTGCTCCCAGCTGCCTCCTCTCTCCAGATGGGAACCCCTGAAGCATCCTAATCTGGGAGGCCCCCTAGCTTCCTCTCCCCAGGATCAGTCACCCCAATTGCTTGGTTAATTTGTCTTATTTATATTATTATCTGTCTCCCCCTTTAGGCTGTAAACTCACTGTGGGCAGGGAATATGTCTGTTATATTGTACTCTCCCGAGTGCTTAGTACAGTCCTGTGCACATAGTAAGTGCTCAATAAATACAACTGACTGACTGACTCTTATATTGTACTCCCCCAAGTGCTTAGAACGGTGCTCTGCACATAATAATAATAATGATGGCATTTATTAAGCGCTTACTATGTGCAAAGCACTTTTCTAAGCGCTGGGGAGGTTACAAGGTGTTCAGATTGTTCCACGGAGGGCTCACAGTCTTCATCCCCATTTTACAGATGAGGGAACTGAAGCACAGAGAAGTGAAGTGACTTGCCCGAAGTCACACAGCTGACAAGTGGCAGAGCCGGGATTTGAACCAAGTGCCAAGGAATTCCATTGATTGATTGATTAATTGATTGACTAATCTTACTCCCCAATTCTGAGATTGAACCAGGTTGTCTATTATATACATCACCAAATCAGCCCAGAGCAGGTAGCACACCATGTTTCCTAGCAACATAGCTGGAATAGGGCTTCATTCCTAGGGAACACAGAGTTACTCTAGGGGAACTGTGCTGGGTTAGTGCCTGGTTGGTGAGTGTTTTTGGCCCCAGGAGGCAATCCTCATCCGAAAGAGAGAAAATCACCCAGTTTGGACGAAAGTGATCCTTTCTTCAGTGAGGCTGTGCTTCCATGGGTCTGGAAGATGACAGATGATATGTAGGGAATTAGTGTGGTCTAGTGGATAGAACATGTGTTTGGGAACTGGATGACCTGGGTCTAGTACCAGTTCTGCCCACAGAATTGTCTGTTATGTGACTTTGGACAAGTTACTTGATCTCTTTAGGCTTCAGTTTCCTCATCTGAAGAATGGGGATGATGATATCCGCTTCTCCTGACTTCACAGGAGTGTTTGGAGAACAAAATGAGAAAAGTGATGTGAAAACCACTTTGAGAAAAATAAAAAGTGCTCTACAAATCCATGATGTTCTTATTATAATTACCACTGCCTACATGCCATTTTGATGTGATTTATGAAATTCTTCTCCCATGGTCATGATGGACACATTGAAAATGTTAGCATACGATGTATCAACAGCAGTGCTGATTGGAAACCCAAGTCTAATCATATAAAACCACATTTCACATCTGCTATATATGCCCCTCAGATGGCAGAGCCCAGCATAGAGACATTAAAATAAAGGGCCATAAGCAAATCAGTAAACATCTCTCACCCATATTTTCCTGCCAGATTCCCACTCGGGTTCCACTTTAACAAGTGTAGCCCCCTCATTGCGGCTCTACTGATTGGAAAACACAAGGTGGAGGGAGGAGAAAAAAGGAGGAAGTTAGGAAGGAGGGTTCGGTGATCTCCCATTTGGAGAATGTAGGGAAGGAAAGAGGGTGAGGAGACTAGACAGAGAAGTTAAGTTCAGCCAGAAAGCACACAGGTTGTGTGTTTGGATGGCACTTTTATCGAGTCTGGATGAAGGATCATGAAGGATACAATAAAATAAAGCTTCATTAGCTTGTGGGTAGAGCCATGGATGAAAGTCAAATGGCACCAGACCTTGGACAAAGTCGCCTAATTAAGCTCTTTGGGCTTCAGCCTCACCATTTGTAAAATGATGAAAAGGCCTTCCCAGCCCTGCTAACCCAAAGATATTAGAAGTCTTAGCTAGTCTTTCTGTTGAAAAGTGCTAAATGGAGCAGCGTGAGCGCCTCTATGTCAGGTGCTGCAGTGAAACAAAATCTGTATGACTTAAAATGCGAAGTCCAGCGTTGCTTTGATATCGCATCATAATAACCTCATACCAGGAGAATTGCAGGCAAGGCAGGTTGCTTGAGGGTATATGACATAATTTCTCAGTCACCAAAGAATACTTATTATTTTTGACACAGATGTAGATAATTAAAACACATTGCGACCTCTTTCACTTCACCTTTTTCCCTTAACAAACTGGTAGTATTGGTGTTTAATATTTTGGGGGTTCTTTATGACTGCCTTGATGGTCATAGTTTTCCATTTCATTTCAATCAGTCAATAGGCAGATGGTATTTATTGAGTGCTTATTTTGTGCACAGCACTGTACTAAACACTGGGAGACCTGTCTACTCTGTCGGCTCTGGCTTAGGCAAGTCACTCAACTTCTCTGGGCCTCAGTTCCTTCATCTGTAAAATGGGGATTAAGACTGTGAGCCCTGTGTGGGTGGAGACTGTGTCTAACCTGATTAGCTTGCATCTACCCCAGCACGTTGTACAGTGCCTGGCACAAAGTAAGTGCTTCAAGGATACCGCAGTTATTATTATTACACACTCAGGCGGAAATAGATTACTGTATAGAGAAAGATGTTCCATGAGGATTTTAGGAATGGGACTGAGAGTGGAACTGAAATCTTTGTGAGGAAATATAGAGCCAATTTTCACTTAAGATGAGGTAAGATCTTGCAGCATGGCTCAGTGGAAAGAGCCCGGGCTTGGGAGTCAGAGGTCCTGGCTCTGCCACTTGTCAGCTGTGTGACTTTGGGCAAGTCACTTAACTTCTCGTTGCCTCAGTCACCTCATCTGTAAAATGGGGATTAAGACTGTTAGCCCCATATGGGACAACTTGATTACCTTGTATCCCCCCCAGCGCTTAGAACAGTGCTTGGCACAGAGCGCTTAACAGATGCCATCATTATTATTGTTGTTATTATGAACCCTACCTTAAGAAAAGCTCGAACTATAGTACATGCTGTTTGGTGGACCCTATCTGCAAGTACTCAACGTTTCCTTCCAACACCGTATTGTAGCATGGCCTGGTGGATAGAGCACGGGCTTGGGAATAAGAAGGACCAGGGTTCTCATCACAGCTTTGCCATTTGTCAGTTGTGTGACCTTGGTCAAGTCACTTCATTTCTCTGTGTCTGTGACCTGATCTGTAAAATAGGGATTAACACTCTGAGTCCCACGTGGAACAGTGACTTTGTACAGCCTGATTAGCTTCCAGCGCCCTAATACAGTGCCAGGCACATAGTAAGCTCTTAAGAAATACTGCAAAAACTAAATCTGCCCAAAACGCATAGTGAAAATACATGTTATGGAAGAACTCAATGCCCCTTTCAAGTGGTTGGTAATTTTATTCAGATGGGGAATAGGAACGGAGAGAAAAATTGAAATGCATGGTGAAACCAGCCTTTGTTTCATTAAAATATAATTTGTGCACCATAGTTGGTGTGATCCATTAACATGACAAGAGGAAACATTTTTGTAAATTGAGTTTCTCTGAGCCGAAAGCCTATGGAGCTGATATAGCCTAGTGAGGTGAGAAGGAGGAGTTCTGATCCAGTACATGGGCCTTGCTACTTTTCCAGATTCTCACTAGTAAAATGAAGGTTCACTGACACCGGGAGGCCTGTCAAAGCCCCAGGTAATGAGGATTATTTTATCTGCATCACTCCCACTTCAGCCAATCAGTCCACAGATGACTGTCATCTCTTTGTATGATATTTTTTAAGCCCTTTCTATGTCCCAGACAATGTATTAAATGCTGGGCAAGCAAACTGTGTTGGACACAGTCCAGGTCCCACGTGGGACTCACAGTCTTAATCCCAATTTTAGAGATGAGGTAACTGAGGCACAGAGGAGTTAAGTGACTTGCCTAAGGTCACACAACAGACAAGTGGTGGGGCTGGGATTAGAACCCATGTTCTTCTCACCTCCAGGCCTGTACCCTGTCCACTTCAGCACTCTGTGCAGTGAGGTTGATGGAGGAGTGAATAAAGGATGCAAGTTCAAGAGTACAAAGGTGAGACAGAAGGGAGTAGAAGAGGAAATGAGGGCTTAGCCGGGGAAGACCTCTTGGCAAAAATGTGCTTTTAATACAGATTTGAAGGTGGGGAGAGTGATCATCTTTTGCATACGAAGAGGAAGGGTGTTCCAGGACAGAGGCGTGATGTGGATGAGAGGTACAGTGAGTCCAAGCTGGAGGGAAGAGAAATTAATCCCCATTTTCCAGTGGAGGTAGCTGAGGCATGAAGAAGCTATATTACTTGCCCAAGGTCACACAGCAAGCAACTGGGACTAGAACCCAGGGCCTCTAAGTCCCAGGCCCGTGATCTTTCCACTAGGCCCTGGTGCTTCTCGATGTCAGATGGTTTGATGACAGTTGCCACCACTGGACTATCAGGAGAGCAATACCTGATTCTCAGAACGGAGCCCTGCCGGAACTGGTGGAAAAGACACCACCTCTCCAGGAGCTCCAGGACCTGCTTCCTCTCTCCCTGGAGTTTGGGCTCTTGAAAAGTTTGGGGGTTGCCAGGGGTGGGCTGTGGGGAGTTAGAAGAGATGAGGGGAGGTTTGGGAGTGGACGCCAGGCAGCTGCTGACCCCACAGATAATTGTCCCTTCCATTGCAAGAACTTATCCCAAGTAGATGTCCTGCAGACGGCAAACAACTGAACTAGATTTTGGTTCTATCTGGGACCTACGTTTGCAACAACTTCCAATTTCAAGAACTCCTTCCTTAACATGTATGCTAAGCATTGATGAAGTGGCAGTTTGGCCTAGTGGAAAGATCACAGGGTCTCGGAGTCAGAGGACCTGGGTTCTAATCCCAACTCTACCACTTTCCTATTGAGGGACCTTGGGAAAGTCATTTAACTTCTCTGTGCCTCATATAAGCCAGATGTGGGCAGAGATTGTCTCTATTGCTGAATTGTACTTTTCAAGCACTTAGTACAGTGCTCTGTACACAGTAAGCGCTCAATAAATATGATTGAATGAATGAGTTAAGTATAAAATGGGGATTCAATGCCTGTTCTCCCTACTAAGATTGTGAGCTCCATATGGGACGGGGATTGTGTCTGACCTGATTAACTTTTATCTACCTTAGTACTTAGAACAGTGCTTGACACATAGTAAGTGTAAACAAATGCTATAATTATCAAGCTAAGGAAAAATTATCGAGCATCAGTGAGAGAACTCAGAATTAGAGAGGAAAGGTTGTCGATATGATATCCATACTGTACAACATCAGTATCCACCATGGTGATTGACCATCACCTAGGCATGCTTGCAGAACACACAGAAGAAGGCTAAAATGTGACCCCTGCCTTTGAGGCACCAGTAGCCTAATGGAAGCAAAACAGATCTAAATTGACAAATAGGGCATAGTTAAGAGTAAGAGACAAGATGTCAGTACTAGACATGAATGAAAAAATGAAAACCACATGAGTAATGAGATGACTGATGGAGTTGCATGACTTGTATTATTCTCTATTTATTTTATTTTGTTAATATGTTTTGTTTTGTTTTGTTGTGTGTCTCCCCCTTCTAGACTGTGAGCCTGCTTCTAGGTAAGGACCGTCTCTATATGTTGCCAACTTGTACTTCCCAAGCGCTTAGTGCAGTGCTCTGCACACAGTAAGTGCTCAATAAATATGATTGAATGAATGAATGAATTGTAAGGTGGATGGATTAATCGAAGAAGGCTTCTTGGAGGCACTGACATTTTAGAAGTTATTTCATGGGGTCAAGGGTGGGGGGAGAAGGTGGGGGTTGGTTTGATGATGCTAAGGTAGGGAAGGTATTCAGTAATGGTTCTTATTCCCCAGACTGAATATAAGACATATTAGTAGCGGGGTAATAGCAGCCTACTCAATGAGGGTAAAGACAAGATATTTACGCATTGTCTTCCTTTCCTTCCTGGAAACAGGCTAATGTAATTAGGAGATTTTAAATTTCATTTCTTTCTTTCTGTTCTAGGGTTGCCTCAGACATCCATGCTTGATTTTTTAAAAAATAGATTACTCATCTGGTCCATCTGTTTCCTCCAGAGCAGTTTCCCTTGAAAATAGCTTGGAAACTTGTTCTTCAGTCCTGGCTTAGGACAGTTCCTTTCACCTGTTTTGATTTAGCTTGAGGGTGGAGTTAATATTCAGAAAGACTGTGCTTAACTGGTGTTTAAGGATCAACCAACTTCTGTGAAGCAGTGTGGCTCAGTGTAAAGAACATGGCCTTGGGAGTCAGAGGTCATGGGTTCAAATCCCGGCTCCGCCGCATGTCAGCTGTGTGACTTTGGGCAAGTCGCTAAACTTCTCCATGCCTCAGTTACCTCATCTGTAAAATGAGGATTAAGATTGTGAGCCCCACATGGGACAATCTGATCACCTTGTATCCTCCCCAGCGCTTAGAACAGTGCTTTGCACATAGCGCTTAACAAATACCAAAATTATTATTATTATGGAGATGGTGTTGAAAAGGTGCCGAGTGGATCAGAACTCAATCAATCAGTCAGTGGTATTTACTGAGTAGCTACTGCATGCTAAGCACTTGGGAGAGTACAATACCACAGAGTTGGTAGACACATCCCCTACCTACAAGCAACTCCAGTAAAAGAAAAAGTCAGCGTGGCCTAATGGATAGAGCACAGGCCTGGGAGTTAGAAGAACCTGGGTTCTAATCCTGCTTCCAACAGTGGCTAGCCCAGAGTTAGCTCTTAAAGGCCATTAAAAAAGGTACTGGAATGACCAAGCTGATCTGAAAAAGCTTTGGCTGCAGGGAGAGTGGTGGTCCCTTTGGGCTTTTGGGTGGTCCTTTGGTGGGGTTCAGTTCCCGCTCTTGCCTTTGTGAGCTCAGGTTTAGGAGGAGCTGCAGCGTCCAGGAGCTCCTCCACCCCATCCTACCTCCATCCTGTCCCCGGCCCCATCCCAGCCCCAGCTCTCTCTTGATTGTCTGCAGCCGCAGCCCTACCTTCCCTCATTCATCTTCCTTCTGAAGGCCCTGGGTTGTGTTCCCAAGCTGCCTCCATCACCATCTCGCCATCTCTCATCTGCCACCCCTGTTATCATCTGCGGCAGCAGGATCATTCATTCATCCAGTCAGTCAGTCGTATTTATTGAGTGCTTACTGTGTGTACAGCACTGTACTAAGCGCTTGGGAAGTACAAGTTGGCAACATATAGAGAAGGTCCCTACCCCACAGTGGGCTCACAGTCTAGAAGGGGGAGACAGAGACAAAACAAAACATATTAATAAAATAAAATAAGTACAATAAATATGTACAAGTAAAATAAATAAATAAATAGAGTAATAAATACGTACAAACATATATACAGGTGTTGTGGGGAAGGGAAGGAGGTAAGGTGGGGGGGATGAAGAGGGGGAGGAGGGGGAGAGGAAGGAGGGGGCTCAGTCTGGGAAGACCTCTGGATCGACACTCCAGAAGCAGCATGGCCTAGGGTCAAGAGCAGGGGCTTGGGAATCAGAGGTTGTGGGTTCTAATCTCCTTGGGCAAGTCAATTAACTTCTCTGTGCCTCAGGTATCTCATCTGTAAAATGGGGATTGAGACTCTAAGCCCCATATGGGACAGGGACTGTGTCCAACCTGATTACCTTGTATCTACCTCAGGGCTTAGAACAGTGCTAGGCACGTAATAAGTGCTTAACAAATACCATAATAATTATTATTGTTATTATTACTTGGACATTTTTCCTACTTTAGCCTCTGATGGAAGGCTCCTGGAAAGTGTGATTCATGTGAGAGCCCCCAAGAAGCCTTTAACCATTTGATCTTTGTATTTTAGTGGGAGGTAAGGTCAGTGTCCAATGTCATTACTCACATCTCAGCTGATTTTTAGATAGTTTAGTCAAGCGCTTAGTACAGTGCTCTGCACACAGTAAGCGCTCAATAAATACGATTGAATGGTTACTGTACATGTCCATCTTCAGCCAGATGTTAGATATTATTTTGTGATGACCATACCTAATCACTTCACTTTTAGCCTTCTATACCTGTCCAATTTACTCTACCTATCTATCGCTAATTGATTTTCAGTCTAACACTACCTGGGAAATCCTTACAATTAAAAAGTCAAGTTCTGCCATAGTAATCTTTTTATTAAATCAATTATTCATGTCATTCTTCTTCATTATCATAGCCAATTGAACACAGAGGCAAATGTTTTAATGAAATTAA
The DNA here is from genome assembly GCF_015852505.1 of Tachyglossus aculeatus. Lineage (NCBI taxonomy): Eukaryota > Metazoa > Chordata > Mammalia > Monotremata > Tachyglossidae > Tachyglossus > Tachyglossus aculeatus. Next base: position 90,100,646 of record NC_052067.1, read on the forward strand.
CTGCAGCTCATTTTACTGCTCTTCACAAAGTAAGATATCAGGAAGCTCCTCCGATGACTGTATTCTGGCACGTATTGAACAGTCACATCTTGGAGGTTATGTAGATGTGCCTTGTAGCTGTTCCTTCTCTTTGACCCGCTAAAGTTTATTTTTCACTGGTTTCCTCTCAGCAGCCTACCAGTGTGCACTGAGTTTGTGGAGGCACCGTCTTCTGTTTTCTAGAAGCATCCTCTTGTATTTCCAGTGTCCCTGTCTTCTGTTTCTGGAGGCACTGCCCTCTGTTTCAGGAAGAACTGCCTTGTGTTTCTGGAGACATTAGCGAGCGTTTCTGGAGATGCCTTTTACAGCAGAGTCAAACGTGGCTCTCTGTCAGTTGGTAGCTTTCCAAATGTAACAACAGCTTCTACACGGGCTGGGGAGCCTGGGGCCCTGTGGCCAATTCTCAATTAGCCTAATTATATTAATGAGGAAAATTCTCATTTTGTTCAATGGGGTAGGAATCTGGCCCAGTTTATCTTCCTACACTTTTCATAGCTTCAGTAGGATTGCGATATTTTCTTCCCGTCACATTTATTATATAATAATGTCTTCGGTTTTAGCAGAGCTCTTAGGTACTAGAATAGAGTCCTGAAAATAGGTATTTTTTTCAAAATATTTTAGCCAGTGCCTTCATGGTATACACAATGTGAATAATGAGTGTGCAATTATTGGTTGAATTCTATCTGAGACCTCTGGCAGATTATGGGGTTGTTGACTTGTACTCTCCTTGTCTGTAATGTAGAGCCCCTTCTTTGCCTAAAGGACTATTCAATGCATTTGGGAGCATGCAGTAAAAGTAGGAGATTCTGTCTCTGATCTCAAGGATCTTATTGTCTATCCTTAATTGTTTCTCAGACAGAAGACTAAATTAGGGTCCTTTTCTCTACCTCAGCTTCCTGGGCTGTGAGATGGAGGGATGTTTCTGAACTTAGAGGAGAGTTCTGTATTCATTCCGTCTTCAATCTGCAAGGGACTGAATCAGTCCAAAAGTTCAAGTTCTTTGGAGAAGGTTTTTCCCAGACCTGCAGCTCATACTCTGTTCACTGAATCTATCTTCAGTCAATCAGTGGCATTTAGGAAATGCTTACTGTGTGCAGAGCACTCCATTTAAGAGCTTTCTTCTTACAACATCGTCATCAAATAATAATAATAATAATGATGGCATTTGTTAAGCGCTTACTATGTGCAAAGCACTGTTCTAAGTGCTGAGAAGCAGCATGATGTGAATGGCTAGAGTATGAGCCTGCGAGTCAGGTCATGGCTTCTAATACCTGCTCTGCCACTTGTCTGCTTTTTGACCTTGGAAAACTCACTTCACTTCTCTGTGCCTCAGTTATCTCATCTGTAAAATGGGGATTGGGACTGTGAGTCCCACGTGGGACAGGGACTATGTCCAACTTGATTTACTTGTATCCACCCCAGTGCTTAGTACAGTGTCTGGGTTGTAGTAAGCACTTAACAAATACCATCATCAGTATTATTATTTTTATTATTATCTTCTCAGAGGGAGTAAAAATTTAACCGGGTAGTATAAACAGTAAACAATGGCCATCCCTCAGTCTCTACTCCGCTTACACCATGGGTGAATACTGTCATTGCCCAACCAACATTTCCACAGGCCGGTTCCAGTTGATGAAAGATAGATGGTTCTTAGAAGCCAATGGGTTAATGTGAAGAAATGAGAAAGAGATTGGGCATAGAGGCATTTTTTTTTCCTGGGGGTTAATGGCTTGGGTGATAGAATTCAAGCTCATTGTGGGCAGGGAATGTGTCTGTTTATTGTTGTATTGTACTCTCTTAAGTGCTTAGTACAGTGCTGTGCCCACAGAAGCATACAATTAAATGAATGAACGAATGAATCCATCCCTCTTAAATGTGAATCTCTGTGTGGCAGGAGGTCTTAGATTGAAGCTAAATATCTCCATCTAACTCTAGTCTAGTGAATGAGTTGCAAATTTGTCGGGTTTTTTTTTTGGCTGTAAAAGATATCTGCAAGTCTGGGTCAACTTCAGGAGAAGTGAGAGAGAAGGCCACCTCAGAGAGGTGGGCACAGCTGCAGTGTCCAGCCTCACCCCTGCCCAAGTCAGAAGCAGCGCCTCTGTGACAAGGGACCCGGTAGGTGACCATACTGGTTCTCGGGCAAGAAGGTGGGAGACCAGAAGTCCTCTGGAGGAAACCATCTAATTCCTAATGCCCAGTCTCCCCCTGTCCAAGTTGGAAGCAGCCTCTGGGTGACTAGGGATCTCTTAAATCAGTCAGCCAATTGTATTTATTGAGTGCTTACTGTGTCCAGAGCACTGTACTAAGCACTTGGGAGAATGCAATAGAACAGACACATTCCCTGCCCACAATGAACTTACAGTCTAGAGATAAATGATTACTGATATGTACATAAGTGCTGACCACACTGGTTCTGGAGCAAGAAGATGGGAGTCCAGAAGTCTTCTTGGGGAAACAGTCTCAGTTCAGGGGTTTGGGCAGATTCAGATTGACTTCTGTAAAACGGTCATTTCAGTTATCTGTGTACCTGGCATAAGCAATCATATTATTGTGTGCTTGCTGTGTTCATTACACTATACTAAGCTCTTGGGACAATACGATATAATAGAATTGGTAGGCGTGTTCCTGGCCCATAAAGAGCTTATAATCTATAGCGGGAGACAGACATTAAAATAAATTATAGATAGGTACGAAAGTGCTATGGAGCTGAAGGAGGGGTGAATAAAGGGTACAAATCCAAGTGCAAGGGGCTGCAGAAAGGGAGAGGGAGTAGAGGAAATGAGGCCTTAGCTGGGGAAGACCTCTTGGAGGAGATGTGATTTTAAAAGGCTTTGAAGGTGGGGAGAGTAAACATCTGTGTGCTCTGCACGCAGTAAGAGCTCTATAAATATGATTGATTGAATCTGTCGACTACAGAGCGGGAGGGAGGTTCCAGGCCAGAGGCGGGACATGGACAAGGGTTCGGCATGGTTCCGGCATGGTTTCCCTGAGGAAAGGAAGCCATTTTGTTTTTCCTGCCTCTGAAGTCAACGCTCCTGGAAGCACTTTAGGGATGCTATTCTTTGTGATTGGGTTTTATAAGGGCATTACTAGGACTGGAAGTCAGAAGATGTGGGTTCTAAGAGAAGCAGCGTGGCTCAGTGGAGAAGAGCCTGGGCTTTGGAGCCAGGGGTCATGGGTCCAAATCCCGGCTCTGCCACTTGTCAGCTGTGTGACTCTGGGCAAGTCCCTTCATTTCTCTGGGCCTCAGTTCCCTCATCTGTAGAATGAGGACTAAGACTGTGAGCCCCCCGGGGGACAACCTGATCTGTTTGACTTTGGGCAACTCACTTCATTTCTCTGGGCCTCAGTTCCCTCATCTGTAAAATGAGGATTAAGACTGTGAGCCCCCCGGGGGACAACCTGATCACCTTGTAACCTCCCCAGCGCGCTTAGAACAGTGCTTTGCACATAGTAAGCGCTTAATAAATGTCATTATTATTATTATTATTATTATTATTATTATTATTATTAATCCTGACTCTGCCACTTGCTGCAGTGTGACCTTGGGAAAGTCACTTCACCCCTAAGGGCCTCAGTTTCCTCATCTGTAAAACAGGGATAAAATAGTTGTTCTCCCTACCCTTTCGACTGTTAGCCCCTTGTGAGAGGAACCATCCAATCTGACTATCTTATCCTGTGCTTAGCACAGTGTTTGGTACATAATGAAGGCCTAATGAACACCACACATTCACAGTGCTTCGTACACGATGAAGGACTAATGAACACTACATGTTCACATGTGGTATATTTGTCCCTATAATAGTGATAATAATGATGGTATTTGTTAAGCACGCACTATGCATCAGACACTGTACTAAGCACTGGAGTGGATACAAGCAGCGTGGCTCAGTGGAAAGGGCACGAGTTTGGGAGTCAGAGGTCATGGGTTCAAATCCCGGCTCTGCCTCTTGGCAGCTATGTGACTTTGGGCAAGTCACTTTATTTCTCTGTACCTCAGTTACCTTATCTGTAAAATGGGGATTAATATTGTAAGCCCCACATGGGACAACCTGATCACCTTGTGTCCTCCCCAGCACTTAGAGCAGTGCTTTGCACATAGTAAGTGCTTAACAAATACCAAAATAATAATTATTATTATTATTACAAGCAAATCTAGTTGGACACAGTCCCTGTCCCATTTGGAGTTCACACTCTCAATCCCCATTTTGCAGATGAGTTAACTGAGACACAGAGAAGTGAAGTGATTTGCCCAAGGTCACACAAGAGATCACGACTCTCCTCACCTTCAAAGCCCCTCTAAAATGACATGTCCAATGCACTTGGATCTTTACTCTTTAAGCGCTTGATATTCAACCCACCTCCGGCCCTATAGCACTGCTTTGCCTATCTTTATTCTCTGCAATTCCCCTGTCTGTAATTAATGCTAACGTCTATCTCCCCCTCAATATTGTAAGCTACTGTTGAGCTGCAATCATGTATATTAACACTATTGTGTCTTCCAAACACTTAGGACGTAACAGCATTCAGGTCACAGTGCATTCTGCAAGATAAACACCATTCACCGATTAACTAGGAGGAAAGTTAAGATGTTAAATGGTGCGCCTTTAACCTTTGACAGATTTGCTGGGTCTACTGAGAGGCAGCGTGGCTCAGTGGAAAGAGCCCAGGCTTGGGAGTCAGAGGTCATGGGTTCTAATCCCGGCTCTGCCACTTGTCAGCTGTGTGACTTTGGGCAAGTCACTTCACTTCTCTGTGCCTCAGTGACCTCATCTGTAAAATGGGGATTAAGACTGTGAGCCCCATGTGCGACAACCTGATTACCTTGCATCCCCCTGCAGTGCTTAGAACAGTGCTTGGCACACAGTAAGTGCTTAACAAATGCCATCATTATTATTATTATTATTACCATTACAGACTCAGTACTAAACTGGATGGGCCACTGGTTTACACTGGGGCCTAATTAGAGTGATGTGTGCCCGGGATGTGTTTGAAAATGTGGTTTTCATTTGACTGGTGTTGTGTATATCTGGGTTTGTGGTGCGTTTGTGAGTGCCTGGGCTTTTAGTGTGTAGGTGGGAGTATAAAGTAAGCATATAGGAAATCTGACTTGTTGGGGGAGAGTGACAGACTCTTTGTATGCCCTCTAGACTGGAAACTCACTGTGGTCAGGGAATGTGTCTACTAACTCTGTTGTATTGTCATCCTCCAAGTGCTTAGTACAGTGCTCTACAGCCAGTGCTCAAAAAAATACCACTGATGATGATGATGATGTATGGAAGAGATTTTTTTTCTGTAACCATTTCTGGGTCTCCCTCAAGAAGACAAAATCAGAAAATGACAGCTATGAGTGTTTTGTGGGTGGTTAGAACAAGAATCCCTGGTTATCTCGACTGAAGCAATACACAGGAGTAGAGGAGGGCAGGAGAATAATTTATTTCAAAATTAGCTGTACTGTTGAACCAGATAATAGACTTTGATTGCATAATGGATTTTATTAGCTCTGAACATATGTCACCCCACTGGTGCTAATTGAACACTTGGCTTCTGATTAAAGGAAAAAAAGAAATCACCATTGAGAAGCCAAGGTTGTACTTTTAAAGCATTTATTTAAAGTTCAGGTTTATTTCAGGTTGCATTTCTAGTGTCAGCATAAAAATAAGGAGGGGGGAAGGGAGGCTGAAATCATAAAGGAAAAAGACCAAACATTGAAAGAAATTAGGTTTTTTCTTACTGGATGAATCCCTATCTGTCTCCATATTGCCGCCATCCTCTCCCCTTCCTTCCCTCCAACCCACAACCACTAGCAGTCGTAACCTCTCTCCCTTTGCTGCTGTTAAAAAGACATCCCTTTGTTCAGTCTTAAACAGCATCTGGACAATTTTGCCAGAAGGACAGTAATTTTCCCTAGAAATGCTAAAGAATCAGAAAAGATGTAGAAGTCCTTTGGGTGGAAAACCCCCCAAATCTGTTGATTGAAAGTAACTGTGACACGGGGAGCTTTGTTTTTGAGAATAGTCACAGGTAGCACTCGGAAAGGTTCCTAGATGCTTATGGTGAGAATGTTATCACTCTGAGCCAGAACATTGGAAGTAAGGTAGAACTGGCTTGCATAAGGCTGTCTTATAAGATGAGGTCCCTGAACAGGTTTTCTGGAGCAGAGGGGACTGAGGGGGGAAGTGTGAGGGGGCGGGTGGGGGGTGAAATATTTCAGGAAGAGGTGGGAGAGGTGGGGGGAAGGCTGGAAGGGGCTGTGATGTCAGGTGGGCCACATAATAAGTCTGGTATAATAATAATGGCATTTATTAAGCCCTTACTGTGTGCAAATCACTGTTCTAAGTGCTGGATTTGTTAATGATTCTGGTATTTGTTAAGCACTTACTATGTGCCGGGCATTGTACTAAGTGCTGAGATGGATATAATCAAATCAGGTTGGACACAGTCCCTGTCCCACGTAGATCTCACAGTCCTAATCCTCATTTTACAGTTGAGTTAACTGAGGCACAGAGAAGTTAAGTGACTTGCCTAAGGTCACAAAGCAGACAAGTGGCAGAGCCGGGATTAATTACAACAATAATAATAATAATAATAATAGCTTTTGTTAAGCGCTTACTATGTGCCAAGCACTGTTCTAAGCACTGGGGGGATTCAGGGTAATAAGGTTGTCCCACAAGGGCCTCACAGTCTTAATCCCCATTTTACAGATGTGGTAACTGAGACCCAAAGAATTTAAGTGACTTGCCCAAAGTCAATGAATGAATGGTGGAGCTGGATTTAGAACCCATGAGCTCTGACTCACAAGCCTGGGCTCTTTCCACTGAGCCATGCAACTTCTCTGGGATTGGAACCCAAGACCTTCAGACTCCCAAACCCATGACTATGCTATCAGCCCAGCACCTGCTAACTGCTGTCTCTTTGATAGCAATCACAACCCTGCTGCTTCCATTTTACTTAACCCTGAAGCTTTGGTCTGCAAAGATGGCACCTTCTTTAATAATAATAAAAGCATTTGTTCAGTGCTTAGTATGTGCCAGGCACTGTACTAAGCACTGGGGTGGATACAAGCTTGGATACAAACTGAATCAGACGCAGTCCATGTCCCACATGGGGCTCACAGTTCTAATCCCCATTTGACAGATGAGATAACCAAGGCCCAGAGAAGTGAAGTGACTTGCCCAAAGTCACACAGCAGACAAGTGGTAGAGCTAGGATTAGAACCTAGGTCCTTCTGACTCCTTTGCCTGTGCTTTATCCACTAGGCCATGCTGCTTTTCAGCTTGGCTAATTGGCCACCTCTGATCCTGAAAGCCTGTTTCCTGAACTGCTCCAACTTCCGCACTTTCAAGCTCACTCCCGTCCAGGGCAGTGGGGATAGGAAACAGGATTTGTAGAATAATCATTAATAATAATTATGGTATTTGTTAAGTGCTTACTATGTGCCAAGAATTGTTCTGAGCGTTGGGGTAGATACAAGGTAATCAGGTTGTCCCATGTAGGGTTCACAGTCTAAATCCCCGTTTTACAGATGAGGTAACTGAGGCACAGAGAAGAGAAGTGACTTACTAAGGTCACAAAGCAGACAACTGTCGGGCCGGGATTAGAACCCATGTCCTCTGACTCTCAAGCCCGAGCTCTTGCCATTAGGCCATGTTGCTTCTCAAACTGCCAGCACACCAGTTAAACATTTTTAAACCTTTCAACATTGCCATAAGCTATTGTGATGAGTAAGACGGTTGTAACGTTTCATGATTCCTTCCAGGTTCTGGGCAAGTAAGAGTTTCCTTTAACTGTTCTGTTTTATTTGTGTCCCTGACACTGTTTTCATTTTCCCACTGGGTTTTGCAATCCTCCCATAGGCTCTGTTCAAAGAGAGTTCCCCCATTTCTGATTGTGGGAATCAGATCAGGCTGATCTGTCCACTGCTGCTATCTCCCAACTTCCCATGGATACCCCATACCATTTCAGCTACTGCTTCAGTGCAGAGAAGCAATGGTTCTTCTGTCTTCCCTGTTTCTAGTTTTCCCATTTTAGTATACCGTAGAGCAGCGATTGGGGATCCTGGACATTTCTCTGCACACAGTAAGCACTCAGGAAATATGATTGAATTGAGTGAATGAATTTCTCTCAAATGCCTGGCCCAGCAGAGATGCGTAATTGGGGTATTTGTTAAGGCTTACTAAATGCTAAGCCCGGTAATAAGCACTGGGGTAGATACAAGATAGCGTGGACAAATTATCTGTCCCAGTGGCTACTTCCCCACTACTTTCATTCATTCAGTCGTATTTATTGAGCACTTACAGTGTGCAGAGCACTGTACTAAGCGCTTAAAGTTTCAAACATGCTTGTTAATCTTGTTAATCATAGAGAAGAAGGGTGGCTTAGTGGAAAGAGCATGGACTTGAGAGTCAGAGAACGTAGGTTCTAATTCTGGCTCCACCACTTGTCTGCTGTGTTACCTTGGGCAAGTCACTTAACTTCTCTGGGCCTCAGTTACCTAACCTGTAAAATGAGGATTAAGACTATGAGCTCCATGTGGGACAACCTGATTACCTTGTATCTACCCCAGCACTTAGAACAGTGCTTGGCACATAGTAAGCGCTTCACAAATACCATTATTATTATTATTATCTCCTCTCCTAAAAAAAAAAAAACCTTCCCTTGACCCCATGGCTTCGTCCAGTTTTCACAGTTCCCTCCCACAACTCTTCTCCAAACTCCTTGAGCAAGTGTCTCCACGTGTTGTCTCCACTTCTCCTCCAATTCCCTTCTTGACCCCCTCCAATCTGGCTTCCACTTCTTTCATTCCACAGAAACAGCCCTCTCCCAAGGTCATTAGTGGCCTCCATCAGTGCCAAATCCAGTGGTCCATACTCCATCCTAATCCTCTTTAGCATCTCAGTTTCCTTCGGTACTGTGGAACACCCCCTCACCTTGAAATACTACTTACGTTTAGTTTCACTAATACTATCCTCTCCTGGTTCTCTTCCTGTCTCTCAGACTGCTCATTCAGACCCTTTCTCAGGAACTTCCTCTGCCTCCCATCTTTTAACTGTTGGAGACCATTAAGGCTCAGTTCTGGGTCCCCTTCTATTCTCCATCTACAACCACTTCTTTGGAGAACTCATTTGCTCCTGTGGCTTCAACTACCATCTCTATGCAGATGGTTCCTAAATCTACATCTCCAGTCCTGAACTCTCTCCTTCTCTGCAGTCTCACATTCCCCTCGCCTGCAGGACATTGCTACTTGGATGTCCCACTGGCACCTCAAACTTAACATGTCCAAAAAAGAACTCCTCATTTTCCCCCCGAAACCCTCTCCTCCCACAGTCTTTCCCTCACCATGAACAACACCACTGTCCACCCCAAATCAGGAGCCTGTACTCTTGGAATTGTCTTTGACTCATCTCTCTCATTTAGCCTACGTACTCAATCTGTCACAAAATCCCACCAGTTCTACTGTCACAACATCTCTAAAATTTGTCCTGTCCACTGTTTCTAAACTGCTACTGTGCTGGTCCTTTATCACATCTCACCTGATTTATCGCATCAGCCTCCTCTCTGACCTCTCTGCCTCTTATCTCTTCCCATTGCAGTCCTTACTTTACACTGCTGTACTGATAGTTACTAAAAAAAAAATTGGTCCACATCTCCACACTCCTTAAGAACCTCTTGCAGTTGCCCATCCATTTCTACCTCAAACAGAAACTTCTTGCAGTTGGTTTTAAAAACTCAATTAGATTGTCCCCAGACTGCATACTTTGCTCCTCTAATGCCAACCTATTCACTGTACCTCAGTCTCATCTATCTTACTGCCCTCTTGTCCACCTCCTCCCTCTGGTATGGAATTCCATCTCCCTTCATAAACGACAGACCACAACTCTCTCCATCTTCAAATTCCTACTAAAATCACATCTCCAAGAGGCCTCCCTTAGTTAAGCCCCATCTCCTCTGTTCTCTCCCTTCTGCATTGCTTATGCACTTGGATCTGTGATATTTGCCCTATCCTCAGTCCCACAACCCTCATGTACTTACCTATAATTTATTTTAATGTCGCTCACCCCTTCTGTACTGTAAGCTCCTTGTGGGCAGGGTATGTCCCTTATCAACTCTGTTGTATTGAATTCTCCCAAGCTCTTACTACAGTGATTAATTGTTTGTCCTACATGAGGCTCATAATCTAAGGAGGGGAAAACAGCTATTGAATCCCCATTTTATTGGTTTGATAGTAGAGGATTGACAGCATTATGTACATACACATCTGAACACATATATTCAATATACATACGCACCTGAACACATTAAAGAAGTATATGGCCTAGTGGAAAGAACATGGGCATGGGAGCCAGATGGTCTGTGTTGTAATCTCAGCTCTGCCACTTTTCTGCTGTGTGACCCAGGGCAAGACACTCAATTTCTCCATGCCTCAGTTCCCTCTTCTGCAACATGGAGATTTGCTTATCTCTCCTACTTAGACTGTGAGTCCTGTGTGGGACCTAATTTTCTTGTATCTACCCCAGTGCTTAGTACAGTGCTTGACACATAAGTGCTTAACAAATACCACAACTATTAATGGTAGTAGTAGTACACACTTATATGCCATTTCTCGGTTTCTACAGCCAATAGCAGATGTAGAGGTTTCATCAATTCAGCCCTGTGAATAGGATAGACAGAATATTACCCTGGATGAACTATTGGTCTAACCAGCAGTGGCTTTGCTCATGTTCTTCTATGTGAAGGGCTCTTGACTGAGTTTGTTGGCTTGACACATGATCTGGATTTCTGGGGACACCTTTAGGATAGCACTCTTTCTGCCCTTCGCTTTTTAAGGTATTGACTTTGACCTTAAGACAATATCCCCAGGTGTGGGTCAGATTGAAGAGTGAAATGTGGGTTTTGAAGACCCCTCCTGTATCATCTCTCACGTTATCCACGATTTTCAAAATCAGGTATTAGCAATGCTCAGTGCACTTATGGTTGCTTCCCTGTGTATTTTCATTTGGGAATTCTACTGCCATTCAGCAACTGGCATAAAAAACGGTTATGTGTTAAGGATTCCTTTTTTTTTAATGGTATTTGTTAAGTGCTTACTATGTGCCACGTACTGTACTAAGCACTTGTATAGATACAAGTTAATCAGGTTGAACACAGTCCCTGTCCCATATAGGGCTCAGAGAGTTAATCCTCCTTTTACAGATGAGGTAACTGAGGCAAATCAGTTGCCCAAGGTCTCACAGCAGACAAGTGGCAGAGGTGGGATTAGAACCCAGGTCCTTCTGATTCCCGGTCATGCTTTTTCCACTAGGAAACACTGCTTCTCCTTCAGGGCTAATGGTCTCATGGTTCGTATTTCTACCTCTGACACCTGATGTTAAATATAGAAGTTACTGGTGGATGAGAGATGATGTGGTAGTTTGTGTCTTACAAGTGAATAGAAGATTAGAAACGACAATTCTGCTCTTGTTGGAGTTTGGTCTGAAATTTGATGCCATACTTTGGCAGTTCATCTCTCAAGAGATGCGTTGCCCTTCTCCAATTTTCCACTTCTTTATCTTCTAAGCATTTCTGGACAAGGTGCTGCCTAAATAGGATAATTCAGATTGTGTTTTTAGCTATCAATGATGGAAATTTCTATCACCTGGACCGAGTCACTTAACTTATCTGTGCCTCAGTCTCTTCAAGATCTCCCAAGTACTTAGTACAGTGCTCTGCACACACTAAGGTGCTCAATAAACACCATTGATTGATTGCCCCTTAAATCATGTGGGGCACATTATTCAATTTTTGCTAATGACTGCCCATTTTTTGATGGAATTTGTTACGTGTTTACTATATGCCAGGCATTATACTTAGTGCCTGGATAGGGACAAGCTAAACAGGTTGGACACAGTCCATGACCCATATGGGGCTCACAGTCTTAATCCCCATTTTACAGATGTGATAACTGAGGCACAGAAAAGATAAACGACTTGCCCATCATCACAGAGCAGACAAGTTGGCAGGGATTGTGTCTGTTTATTGTTATAGAGTACTCTCCCAAGTGCTTAGAGCAATGATTTGCATGCAGTAAGCACTCGATAAATACAATTGAATGAGTGAATGAATGAAGTGGTGGAGCTAGGATTAGAACCCAGGTCCTATGACTCCTGGTCCCATACTCTTTAAACTAGGCTATGCTGCTTTTTATATTGCCTGTTCTTTAGTTTCGACAGAGTAGAGCACTTCAGCAGTTCGCTCAGTCCCTCAATAAACACTTTCTTTGACTTCACCTAGCCAACAAGCAGAAAATGAGACTTATCTGATGATTGGATGTTATCAAGACAATCAGGACACTAATAATAATAATAATAATGATAATAATGATAATTGTGGTATTTGTTAAATGCTTACTGTGTGCCAGGCACTGTATTAAGCGCGCGGTGGATACAAGCAAATCAAGTTGGACACAGTCCCTGTTCCATATGGGGCTTACAGTCTCAAACCCCATTTTACAGATGAGGTCATTGAGACACAGAGAAGTGAAGTTACTTGCCTAAGGTCAAACAGCAGACAGGTGAGCCTGTTGTTGGGTAGGGGCCGTCTTCATATGTTGCCTATTTGTACTTCCCAAGCACTTAGCACGGTGCTCTGCACACAGTAAGTGCTCAATTAATACGATCGAATGAATGACTGAATGAAGTGGTGGAGATGGAATTAGAACCCATGACCTTCTGACTCGCAGCCCCATGCTCTATCCACCACGCCGTGCTGCTTCTCATTCTGTTTTGCCCACTTAACTCCATGATCTGTTTGCCCAAATTTAAATCTTTGGGTCGGTTTTCCTGCCGCAGCCACATTTAACACCTGACTTTGATGGTTGTGTTGTTTTAGCATTCTACCCACTCTGATTCAAAAAATGACTTCAGGGGTAAGCACTGACCCTTCTGGTCTTGAGGCTTTGAGTTACAGGTCATTTCAATCCTTTCTTTCTGAACTCCTTCATCTATTTCTGCGTTGTTTTTAAGACAGAGCTTCTCTGTGTGGAAAATTCCTTGCTGATGCTTTCTTTGTGCCATTTGGTGCATTTGAAAGTGACTTTGTGGCCCTCTGGTTTTATCACTAGTGAAAGTTTGGCTCCTGTCAAAGTAGTGGTCAGTCTGGCCCTTAAGAATGATATGAGCATCTATCAGTTCTTTTTTATGGTATTCCTTAAGTGTTTACTATGTGTTAAACATTGTACTAAACACTGCATGGTTCAGTGGAAAGAGCATGAGCTTTGGAGTCAGAGGTCATGGATTCAAATTCCGGCTCCACCAATTGTCAGCTGTGTGACTTTAGGCAAGTCACTTAACTTCTCTGTGCCTCTGTTACCTCATCTGTAAAATGGGAATTAAGACTGTGAGCCCCCCCGTGGGACAACCTGATCACCTTGTAACCTCCCCAGTGCTTAGAACAGTGCTTTACACATAGTAAGCGCTTAATAAATGCCATCATTACTATGTGCTGGGATAGATACAAGTTGATTAGGTTGGACAGGTTCCCACTAAGAACCTTCTGGGCAGCCCAAGACTGTGTTTGTAACTACAAACTGATGCTTGACACTCTCTCTGGGCAAAAGCAGATCTCTGATACTTAGCTTTGGGATCAATTAATCAATCAATCCATGATATTTATTGAGCACATACTATGTGTAGAGCACTGTAATAAGCACTTGGGAGAGTACAATTCAGCAGAGTTAGCAGATGTGTTCCCTGGCCACAATGTGTCTAGAGGAAACAGACATTAATATAAATAATTTAAAATGTACAATTTAAATATATACACGTAAGTGTTGTGGTGTTGAGTGTGGGGTGAATATCAAATTCCCGAAGGTCACAGATCCAAGTGCATAGTCGACACAGAAGGGGAAGGTAGCCAGGGAAAAAGAAGGCGTAATTGGAGAAGGCTTCTTGGAGGAGATGTGGACTAATGTTATCTCCATATTTGTCAACATGATATCAATGTACATTGAATCTCAGGATGCACTGAGGTCCATCCAGATGTGGTTAATATCCTGTGTCTGGCCTGCACATTGAGATAATGGCACAGGATTTCTGATTTGGAGGCAGGCCTAGGGTCACCAGACCCTCACTAAGGTCTGATGGCCGCTGGAATAACAGTTCTTAGACCTGGAAGACTTTGCCTCGGTGGAATCTTTGGGTAATATAATACTACTACTAATAATAATGGTATTTGTTAAGCACTTACTATGTGCCAAGCACTGTTCTAAGCTCTGGGTAATACAAGGTAATCAAGTTGTCCCATGTGGGGCTCACAGTCTTAATCCCCATTTTACAGATGAGGTAACTGAGGCACAGAGAAGTTAAATGGCTTGCCCAAGGTCACACAGCAAAGTGGCAGAGCAGGGATTAAAACCCATGTCCTCTGACTCTCATGCCCGTGTTCTTGCCACTAAGCCACATTGCTTCTCTTCTTTGCCCTCCTTCACCACCACCAGCCAGTGAAATTGTGCCACATGTCAACACGCCTTCTCCCTGAAGAGGCATCCAGCCCCCAAAATTCCCACTCCCCCCAGCATTCCAGAAAATGCTCCAGCAGCACAGGGAAAGCCACATCCTCCCCCCCCCCTCCACCCCCGATGGCAGTTTTCTGACATTGCCTGGAGCAAGCAATACAGGCAAGGATGGGGCATTTGGCCTCCTGGTCCCTCTGAGTCAACCCACCTGTTTCCCTGAGCCCTGAAACGGAATCGATTCCTTCATTCAGAACCTTATAAATGGTCTGTATTTTGGTATGGGAGACTGTAATGGCTCAGTGGAAACAGCACGGGCTTTGGAGTCAGAGTTCATGAGTTCAAATCTCAGCTCCACCAACTGTCAGCTGTGTGACTTTGAGCAAGTCACTTAACTTCTCTGTGCCTCAGGTACCTCATCTGTAAAATGGGGATTAAGACTGTGAGCTCCCCATGGGATATAACCTCCCCAGCACTTAGAACTGTGCTTTGCGCATAGTAAGTGCTTAATAAATGCCAGTATTATTATTATTATTATTATTGTGGGCAGGGAATGTGTCTGTTTATTATTATATTGTACTCTCCCAAGTGTTTAGTACAGTGCTCTGCACAGAGTAAGTACTCAATAAATATGATTGACTGAATGAATGAATGAATGAATTGAATTTGGCAAAGTGCAATTTTTTTCCCCTAACGAGATACTTGCTTCACCTATAAACATTGTTAAATAACAAACATCAGAATCCCTAGAGCCAAAATTGCCCTCTGGTAGAAGGTCTGATGATTAGTGAGTCACGGGAACTTTCCCTGCCTCCAAGGAAATAATCTTACCTAACATTTTCCAGGTCTATCCCTTCTCCTCTACTTCTTTAAGCGCTTTAGCTGGGGACCTGGACCAAGCTCTGGTCAAATCAAGGTTAGACTAACACACCAATCTCCTCACTTGTCTCTATTATTATTATTATTGTCATTATTTGTATTAATAATTGTGGTATTTGTTAAGCGCTTACTATGTGCCAGGCATTGTACTGAGTGCTGGGGTAGATAGAAGTCAGTCAGGTCAGACACAAACCACGGGTCCCATGGTGTAAGTAGGAGGGAGAATATTGTACAGATGAGGAAACTGAGGCACAGAGAAGTTAAGTGACTTATACAAGGTCACACTGCAGGCAACTGGCACAGTGGGGATTAGAACCCATGTCCTCTGACCATTCTCCCCCTCTGCTCCCTGCCTCCCCCTATTTAATAATAATAATAGTAATGGCATTTACTAAGCGCTTACTATGTGCAAAGCACTGTTCTAAGTGCTGGGGAGCTTACAAGGTGATCAGGTTGTCCCACAGGGGGCTCACAATCAATCCCCATTTTACAGATGAGGTCACTGATGCACAGATAAATTAAGTGACTTGCCCAAAGTCACACAGCTGACAAGTGGCAGAACCGGGATTTGAACCCATGACCACTGACTCCCAAGCCCAGCTCTTTCCACTGAGCCACGCATACTCCATATCACTGCATAAATCATCCTCTCATAACATCACTAGACACACAGCTCTCCAGTCCTCATAAACCTTAAATGGTTACCCATCTCCCTCTGGGTAAGCAGAAACTCTAGCCTTGTCTTCAAAGCTCTAGTAATGATGATTCATTCATTCAATCGTATTTATTGAGCGCTTACTGTGTGCGGATGTCACCCGTCGTCCGGGGATGGGTTCGTTCAGTGATCGGCGAGGCGAGAGAGAGAGAGAGAGGCCGGGGACGGAAAGCCTAAGTTTTATATAAAATTTATTCCGCGAGGTGAATTGAATTTATGTAATTGTTTAGACGCAATGGATTGAGCTTCCCTTTCGGGAGGAATATAATCAATTAGCAATATTAGAGCTTCCCTACACGGGAGGAACACAATCATCCGTTAATCGCACGTGGGTGAGTTGGTTAACTCTCACCCATGTGCACTTCCCACTCGGGAAGAATCCACTTACTTTCCCACATGGGAAGAATTCATTACATTACCCGCGTACGTGGTGGGTGGCTAGCTCTCACAATGTGCTCTCCCTACATGGGAGGAATCCACTCAGAATTCCCATCAGCAGCGGGATACCTGGGTCCCACCCACGAGACACTCACCCATCCCGCGGCCCTTGCCTCAGTGTGTTGGTTCTGGTTGTAGAACGGGCATCTGGCCTTATGGGCAGGGAGAGACACGTGGGCTGCTCCTGCTGCTGCGTGTCCTGGTGTTCTGACCCTGAAGGTCAGAGGCGACAGGTATTTATTGCCTGTGCCCCTAGGCCATTCCAGCTTCCGGCCTCAGTCTATCCAATCTCTGCCCTCCCCGTCTCCTCCATACCTAATTTGATTGGCACGGGGGGCGAGGGACACCTTCTGTATTCCCAGCTTGGGCCGTCAATCTAGCAGATTTGGTCATGGGGGCAGTATCCCACCCCCACTTCCGAGTTCCGCCTGCTGGCTCAGGTGGTCACGAAATAGCTTTTGATCTTGAGATGGCCAGTACCCGAGGGTCACCTCGGGACAGCAGAGCACTGTACAAACGCTTGGGAAGTACAAGTCGGCAACATATAGAGATGGTCCCTACCCAACAACGGGCTCACAGTCTAGAAGGGGGAGACAGACAACAAAACAAAACATGTGGACAGGTGTCAAAATCGCCAGAACAAATAGAATTAAAGCTATATGCACATCATTAACAAAATAAATAGAATAGTAAATATGTACAAATAAAATAGAGTAATAAATCTGTACAAATACATATATATATATATATATATATATATATATATATATATATATATATATATATATAAGTACTGTGGGGAGGGGAAGAAGGTAGGGCTGGGGGGATGGGGAGGAGGAGAGGAAAAAGGGGGCTCAGTCTGGAAAGGCATCCTGGAGGAGGAGGTGAGCTCTCAGTAGGGCTATGAAGGATGATGATATTTGTCCTTGTCTAAGTACTCTAAGCAGTGTAAGTAGGAGGGAATCAACCCATCAGGGGTCTTTACTGAATGATCCACCAAGCTAGCTCTCTTCCTCCCTTCAAGGCCCTACTGAGAGCTCACCTCCTCCAGGAGGCCTTCCCATACCGAGCCCTTTCCTTCCTCTCCCCCTCGTCCCCCTCTCTATCCCCCGATCTTACCTCCTTCCCTTCCCCACAGCACCTGTATATATGTATATATGTTTGTACATATGTATTACTCTATTTATTTATTTATTTATTTTACTTGTACATATCTATTCTATTTATTTTATTTTGTTAGTATGTTTGGTTTTGTTCTCTGTCTCCCCCTTTTAGACTGTGAGCCCACTGTTGGGTAGGGACTGTCTCTATATGTTGCCAACTTGTACTTCCCAAGCGCTTAGTACAGTGCTCTGCACACAGTAAGCGCTCAATAAATACGAATGATTGATTGATTGATTGAGTACAACAGAATTAGCAGAAACATTAGTTCCCTACCCATATCGACCTTCTAGTTTCTATGCCTAACACTGTCCTAAGTGCTAGAGTAGATATGAGTTAATCAGGTCAGGCATAATTCCAGTCCCACGTAGGGCTCAGTCGAAGAAGGAGAACATGTATTGAATCCCCATTCTACCGGTGAAGCCCAGAGAAGCAAAGTGACTTGCACAAGTTCACACAGGCGGCACGTGACTGAGCTGAGATTAGAACCAGACCCTCCAACCCCCAAGCCCATGCTCTTTCTCTAGAGAAGCAGAATGGCCTAGTGGATACAGCATGGGCCTGAGAGTAGGAAGGTCAGGAGTTCTGTTACTGTCTCTGTCACTTGTCTGCTGTGTGACCTTGGCCAAGTCACTTCACTTCTTTATGCCTTGGTTCCCTCATCTGTAAAATGGGTATTAAGACCATGAGCCCTATGTGGGATAGGGACTGTGTTCAATCCAATTGTCTTGTTTCTACCCCAGTGCTTATAACAGTGCCTGGCACATAGTAAGTGCTTAACAAATACCATTATTATTATTACCATCCTACTCCATCTTATAAAGAGAAGCAGCGTGGCTCAGTGGAAGGAGCACAGGCTTGGGAGCCAGAGGTCATGGGTTCTAATCCTGGCTCTGCCACTTGTCAGCTGTGCGACTTTGGACAAGTCACTTAACTTCTGTGGGCCTCAGTTACCTCATCTGTAAAATGGGGATTAAGACTGTGAGGCCCTTGTGGGACAACCTGATTACCTTGTATCCCCCCCAGCGCTTAGAACAGTGCTTTGCACATAGTAAGCACTTAATAAATGCTATTATTATTATTATTATTATTCACACAGAGCGCTTAACAAATGCCATCATTATTATTTTAAATCAGCTATCTTCACCTGCCACCCCCTCACTTGCACTCTATTCCTCCCCAGTTCACCCCCTACCTGTACTTCACTCTTGACTTTGCCACCTCTGACCACTTTCTCATACTGCTCCTCTAAACCAGGACTCTTCTTCCCCCTAAATCCACCAGACTCCAGCCATCCTTTTCTTCCTAAAAGTCCACCTCCTTCAGGAAGTTTCTCCTATTAATTTACAATATCCCAGGTTCATTCATTCAGTCAGTCATATTTATTGAGTGTCTACTGTGTGCAGAGCACTGTACTAAGCACTTGGGAAGTACAATCGGCAATATATAAAGATGGTCCCTACCCAACAAGGGGCTCACAGTCTAGAAGTGGGAGACAGACAACAAAACAAAACAAGTAGACAGGTGTCAGTACCATCAGAATAAATAGAATTATAGCTATATACACATCATTAATAAAATAGAGTAATAAATATGTACAAATATACACAAGTGCTGTGGAGAGGGGAAGGGGGTATGGTGGGGGGGGCGATGGGGAGGGGAGGAGGAGCAGAGGAAAAAGGGGGGCTCAATCTGGGAAGGCCTCCTGGAGGAGGTGGGCTCTCAGTCGGGCTTTGAAGGGGGGAAGAGAGCTAGTTTGGCAGATGTGAGGAGGGAGGGCATTCCAGGCCAGAGGTAGGACGTGGGCAGGGGTTGATGGCAGGACAGGAGAGAACGAGGCACAGTGAGGAGGTTAGCGGCAGAGGAGTGGAGGGTGCGGGCTGGGCTGAAGAAGGAGAGAAGGGAGGTGAGGTAGGAGGGGGCGAGGTGATGGACAGCCTTGAAGCTGAAGGTGAGGAGTTTCTGCCTGATGCGCAGATTGGTAGCCACTGGAGATTTTTGAGGAGGGGAGTGACATTCCTCGAGCATTTCTTTACAAAGATCAATTAATCAATCAATCAATCATATTTATTGAGTGCTTACTGTGTGCAGAGCACTGTACTAAGCGCTTGGGAAGTACAAGTTGGCAACATATAGAGACAGTCCCTACCCGACAGTGGGCTCACAGTCTAGATGGGGGAGACAGAAGATAATCTGGGCAGCAGGGTGAAGTATAGACTGAAGTGGGGAGAGACAGGAGGATGGGAGATTAGAAAGGAGGCTGATACACTAATCCAGTTGGGATAGGGTGAAAGATTGAACCAGCAAGGTAGCAGTTTGGAAGGAGGGGAAAGGGCAGATCTTGGCGATGTTGTGGAGGTGAGACCGGCAGGTTTTGGTGACTGATTGGTTGTGTGGGGTGAATGAGAGAGTGGAGTCAAGGATGACACCAAGGTTGCGGGCTTGTGTGATGGGAAGGGTGGTAGTGCCATCTACAGTGACAGTAATGTAAGGGAGAGGACAGGGTTTGGGAGGGAAGATAAGGAGCTCAGTTTTGGACATGTTGAGTTTTAGATGGCAGGAAGACATCCAGATGGAGATGTCCTGAAGGCAGGAGGAGACACAAGCCTGGAGGGAGGCAGAGAGAGCAGGGGCAGAGAAGTAGATTTGGGTGTCATCAGTGTAGAGATGATAGTTGAAGCCGTGGGAGTGAATTAGTTCACCAAGGGAGTGAGTGTAGATGGAGAACAGAAGGGAACCAAGAACTGACCCTTGAGGGACCCCTACGGTGAGGGGATGGGAGGGGGAGGAGGAGCCCGCAAAGGAGACTGAGAATGAAGGGCCAGAGAGATGAGGAGAACCAGGACAGAACGGAGTCTGTGAAACCAAGGTTGGATAGCATGTTGAGGAGAAGGGGATGGTCCACAGTGTCAAAGGCAGCTGAGAGGTCAAGGAGGATTAGGATAGAGTAGGAGCCGTTGGATTAGGCAAGAAGGAGGTATGTCAGACCAGTGCCCACCCTTAGCACTTGGGCAGTTTGAGCCTATCCTCGACACTCTTAATACATAAGAAGCAGTGTGGCCTGTGAGTGTGGCAAGTCACTTAACTTCTCTGTGCCTCAGTTACCTCATCTGCAAAATGAGGATTAAGACTGTGAGCCCCCGTGGGACAACCTGATCACCTTGTAACCTCCCCAGTGCTTAGAACAGTGCTTTGCACATAGTAAGTGCTTAATAAATGCCATTATTATTATGATGATGATTATTATTACCAGGTATGGGAGTCAGAAGGTCATGGGTTCTAATCCCTGCTCCACCACTTGTCTGCTATGTTGCCTTGGGCAAGTCACTTCACTTCTCCCTGCCTCAGTTACCTCATCTGTAAAATGGGGATTAAGACTTTGAGCCCCATGTGACACAAGACCTATGTCCAACCTGATTATCTTGTATCTACACCAGCACTTAGAACAGTGCTTGTCACATAGTAAGTGCTTAGCAAATATTAGAATTATTATTGTTACTACTATAATAATAATAATAAATCATGATTACGAGTGTCAGTCCTTTGTGGGACATGGACTGTGTCCAACCTGGTCATCCTATATCTACCCAGTGCTTAGTAATTCATTCATTCATTCATATTTATTGAGCGTTTATTGGGTGCAAAGCACTGTACTAATTAGTGCCTAGCATGTAGTAAGTGTGTAATAATATAAAAAAAGCATCTGCCTTTCATTATGTAAATAATTTTTATCTGTCTTCCCCATTCAATTGTAAGCCTCTTGAAGGCAGGGAACATGTGTCTTCCTAGTGTTGTTTTCTCCCAAACCCTTAGGTCCTAGAACTAAGTAGGCATGCATTAAATGTCACTGATGACAAAGAAAACCATGGTTTATAGTAATATATTGAATGCATGTACACCCAGTTATCAGTTAATTAATTGTATTTATTGAACACTTACTGTGTACAGAGCACTGTACTAAGCTTTTGGGAGAGTACAATAAAATAGAGTTGGTAGATATGTTCTCTGCCGTCTACAAGCTGGAGCCGGATTCTTAAGAGCCCCACTTTAAAAAAGACCTCACACGATCGCATTCATCCTGTGTCTTGATGCTGCCAACATACGCCCAATGTTTCCTTCCAACACCACATCATGCCTTCCTCAAACCCCCATCCTCTTCCCATTTTTGACCCCAACGACCTTACCACACACTTCATCAATAAAATTGAAACCATTAGGTATGATCTCAAGCGCTTAGTACAGTGCTCTGCACACAGTAAGCACTCAATAAATACAATTGAATGAATCTCCTAATTTCCCCTACACTTCTCCAGTCCCTCCTTCCGCCTACTCACTCTTGGACTCTTTCATTTTCCCCAGCAGTATCTAAAGAGATCTTCCAACTCCTCTCAAAATCTACTCCCTCCACCTATGCCTCTGACTCCATCCTGCCACACCTCCCACTTGGCACCTCTCCTTCTTTCCCTGACTGCGATCTTCAGCCCTTCACTTTCCAGTGATTCCTTCCTCCAAAGCCTTTTTCCCCTATCCTAAAAAAAAAAAAATCTCCCTTGATGCCATGGCATCCTCCAGTTATCACCCTATCTCCCTCCTACCATTCCTCTACAAACTCCTTGAGTGATTTGTCTATACCCACTGCCTCCATTTCCTCTCCTCCAGTTCTCTCCTTTACCCCCTCCAATCTGGCTTCCACCCCCTCCACTCCACATAAACTACTCCCTCGAAGTTCACCAGTGACCTCCTACTTTCCAATTCCACCCCAATCTTTCTTGATCTCTCAGCTATCTTCAACACTGTAGGTGACCCCCTTCTCCTGAAAACATTACCTAACCTCGACTTCACTCACGCCGTCCTCTCCTTGTTCTCCTCCTACCTCCCTGGCTGCTCCTTCTCAGACTCCTCCTCCCCATCCCACACTCGATCTGTGGGAGTCCTTCAAGGCTCAATTCTGTGTCCCCTTCTATTCTTGATCTACACTCATGCCCTTATACTCATTCATTCCCATGGCTTCAACTACCATCTCTACACGGATGATTCCCAAATCTACATATCTAGCCTTCACTTCTCACCTTTTCTACAGTCTCACATCTCCAGCCTCCAGGACAGTTCTTCGTGGATGTCCCACTGACATTTCAAACTTAATATGACCGAAAAAGAACTTCTCATCTTCCCATCCAAACTCTATTCACCCCCTGACTTTCCCATCACTGTAGACAACTCTGCCATCTTCCCTGTCTCACTAACCCATGTCGTTCTGTCATGAAATCCTATCAGTTCTACCTTCACAACACCTCTAAAATCTGCCCTTTCCTCTCCATGCTAAAAGTTACTATGGTGATCCAAGCACTTATCATATCATGCCTTAATTAGTGAATCTGTCTCTTCACTGACTTCCCTGCCTCCTCCTCCTCCAGTCCTTACTTCACCCTGCTGCCCAGATCCTTTTTCTAAAAGCAGTTCAGTCTATATTCCCCACTCTTCAAGAACCTCCAGTGGTTGCCTATTCACCTTTGCATCAAAACAGAGACTTCTTAGGACCAGTTCCTCTTTCAGACTGTACACTAGCTGTGGGCAGGTAATGCGTCTATCAACTCTGTTTTATCATACTCTCGCAAGCACTGTTGGGTAGGGACTGTCTCTATATGTTGCCAACTTGTACTTCCCAAGCGCTTAGTACAGTGCTC